>NW_004443952.1:4707085-4819945 GCF_000243295.1 Trichechus manatus latirostris | reverse complement strand
ATTTTTTTTTTTTTTTTTTAGTAAAAAGCATGAGTACCTTTATTCAAATGAAGTCTTACATACAAATATATCATGTAAAGTAGTCCAAAGGACAGCTGCTCTGGTTGAAGCAGGCTTGTGTGCTTTGTCCCCTCACCTCCTAACCTCACAGGGCACCATTGCAAAACTCCTGTGAATCTGTACAACACTTCTGATAACCATTGGACTACAACATTCCTAATAATCCCAACTCCATTTTATTAGCTTTGTGGCCTTGGGCAAGCCATTTAACCTATCTGAGCCTTTATTTCCTCATCTGGAAAATGAGCAATATGACCCCTGTCTCCAGAAGCACCTAAAAAGGAAAATAACATGAAAATACCTGGCTCAATTCCTGGCATACAGCTGGTACTCAATAAATATAGTTGTTATCTTTCTAAGTTAATCAAAAGAGCACTTGGTGATGTGAGGCTGTCCAGCTGTGCCAAATAATACATTCCCTCTTATCTTACAAGTTCCTACTTGGCAATCAAAACCTTTCTTAGACATTTCCTGCTCCGACCACAAGTCTCCAAATAAATCTGATCACCTGTTCTTTCTACTATCTATTTCACGTTTCTATTATGGTATAAATCACTCTGTGTTAAAATTATCTGTCCATATGCCTGGGTTCCTACCAATCTGTGCTTTATAGAGAACTAACTTTAATCTTTAGCAATGGTACCTAATACACGTATTTCCTCAGTTATTTAATTGCCTTGATGGCAGTGGTAGGCCCTCCAGTATCTATTGGGTCTTCCTAGCATAGCTTCCTTCCTTTGGACAAAAAGGATTCCTAGGCAGGTCATGTTGTAAGTTATATGGAAATCTAAAGGCAAACAAAAATGACTTACAGGTGGGCTATTTACAGGTGGCAGCCTTTGCTTCCTTTTAATATAGAGTTCAAGGTTTTGGAGCAATGAGGTGGACTGCCTCATTTCATTCAGCATGCTTTCATTCATTCAATATTAAGGAAGCACCTACTGTGTGGGCCAGGCACTATGCCAGGTGTTCAGAAATGAAAAAATAATAAAACTAATAAATGATATTAATGTGTCTACTTTCCCAAATTACTTCATGGTCTTTCCTCTGTGAAGTATTTGAAATCTAGTATTCTATTGCCCTGGACTTCCTCCAAGGCCAGGTGTAGGCAGTGTCTGAATGATTGTGAGGGTCATTCCCAGTGCATTGTCCAGTCTGAGGTGGTCACAAGAGGGATACTCCATTATTCCAGTCAGTAGGATAAACTTGGCTTGAGTCTTACAGTGTTCTTGTGGGCAAGTAATGTGCAAGTAGTTGTACTTTTAATCTAGTACTGATTAATGGCCTCTTAAAAGTGCAGTGTTACCTAGCTCTGTCAGAAGGGAATGGAGGGCATAGCCTAGTGTGAGACTCAGTGCTTTACCTTGCACCTGACTAGGATGCTGCTTTACACTCAGGATGTGCATCCCCTCAAGGGAATCTCAGAAAAAATTACAGATATGAAACAGTGGGTGCCTGGATGAATTTTACAAGCAGAGTAGTGGTGAGGTAGGAGGCTGTCTAGCAAAATACATACTTAGACTCCAGACCTAGGGCTTTATCTTGTCAATATCAATATTCATGAGACGCTGTTCAAGTCTGGAGTTAGCAAGGCAGCTAAGGGACGGGCAATGTATTCTAGTGAGAAGGTCACTGGACTTGGAGTCAGGCCTGGGTCAGAATCATAGCTCTGCTGCTTAACTAGCAGTGTTACCTCAAGTGATCAGCACCTCTGCATCAGATTCCTTATCTATAAAATAAGGAGATTGGGCTAATCACTAAAGTCCCTTCTGACTGTATGATTCTAATTAATTTATCAAGCTAGAATTGTGGTTGAATTTCCCCCCAGTGTTTTTGCATAGTCTGTTACTGTATTGTGTTTGCTTTAGAGTAGTAGAAAGAGCCTGCACTTTAGAATTACCTTTAGTTTTGTTCAGTTGCTTACTCTGCCCCTCGTATTGTAACCTTTGTTCACTTACTAGCCATTGTCACCCTGCTGAGCTACAGTTTCCTTCTCTAGTAAAAGGAAAGGGGTTTATGTTCTAAAGGCTGTTGTGAGAATTAGAAGATAATAAATGCAATAGTATATGTAAAAGTACCTAATTCAAGAGATGTTGTGTTGCGTTGTAGGGAACAAAGGCTTCCTTCACCTCATGGTGACCTGATGCAGTATCTCTGCCAGGAGAGATTTCAGACCTGTGAGGCACTGCTCACCGCCTTTATTAAAAAGCCTGTTGGAGAATGAGAGGGATTGCTGGAGGGACAGAGACAAAACTCATTCACAACGATGTTCCCACTAGGAAAGCCAGCACATGATACCTAGAGGCTAGTTATTTGATTAATTAAGATAGCATCTTTCTTGGCTCATTGTGAGAGTTGAAATGGAGTCAAGGTAAACAAACACTATATATATGTATATCTATGTATATTAACAACATTGAAACATACATGTTTAGCTATTCCTGTAGATGGCTAGCTTAAAGGATTTTTCCTCCAAGTCAACATTCATTAGCTCAAATAATTACAAAAATAAAAATAAGCCACACATCTCACTGTTGGCTGGAGGTAATATTAACCTGGTGGCTAACACTTGAGCTTTGTAAGCAGGGAGGCTTGAGTTCAGTCCTGGTTCCCCCACTTATTAGCTCTATGACCTTTAAGTTATTTGGCCCCTCTGAGCCTCAGTTTCTCATTAGTAATATAAAGGTACTGTTTCTCATTTTACTGCATTATTGTGAAGAGACCAATGGATGTAAAACACTTGCAGATGATCAGGCATTTCATAAACCTTCAGAAGTGGTAAATATTTTGAAATTACAGTAAGTTAAATGTTTTTAAAAGTTTAGTTGTGAGATAGGATAATATGAAACTAGTGAGGAAAAAGTTTGTTTCCCTCTAAAAGAAAATTATGTAGTAACTAAAATCTTGATTGAAAACATAAAAAGAGTTTGTGTGAGTGTGTGTGTAAGTCAAAATCCATGTCTTCCATATACAGACACAACCAAGATTTTGTTTTGGTGATTTACTCAGTTTACCTGGTTAGAACTATAATGACACAATATTAAAATGAGATTTCATGTGTTCATTCACTCATCAAACATACCAAAGACATCTGTTGTTTATTCTTATAAGCAATAAGTGTATGAGTAATACAGGAGCCCTGGTGGTGCAGTGGTTAAAGTGCTTGGCTGCTAACTGAAAGGTTGGTGGTTCAAACCCACTAGCCACTTATTGGGAGAAAGATGTGGCAATCTGCTTCCATAAAGATAACAGCCTTGGAAACCCTATGGAACAGTTCTATTCTGTCCTGTAGGGTCACTATGAGTTGGAATCGACTCAACGGCAACAGTTTTTTTTTTTTTTTTTAAATGAGTAATGAATGCAAAGATGAATCAATCATGAATCCTGCATTCAGGTAGCTTATAATCTAGCTGTGGAAATAAGGTATATAAACAATTGATACAAATATAATGAAGAATAAGAAATGGTGCAAGATAGAAATGAAGTGCCAAGTGTATGAGAAAAGATCATTTCTAATTGAGAGGATCTGAGTGCTGAAGGGCCTTGGAAGTAGAGAAAACAGCGTGAACAAATGTACAACTTAAGGCTAAGAGTGAGACGTTTATTGAGAGGCATTAGAGAAATTTAAAAGGTCTAATGTGATCTATTTGTCCATGGCTCTTCCTTTAAGTCATAACACAAATGGTTCTCTTCCCCCACCCTACCCCCCAAGCCACATCACTCATTCTCTTCAGTAACTATGGCTTAATGAGGCTATCATTCTTATTTGGTAGTAGACTATGGATCAGACTCTCCTTAGAGACCTGGGGGTAGGGGTGAGGTGGAAGGAGAAGGTGCAATTTGAAAATGGACCCCTATATTCTAATATATCTCTTTACTGAGAATCACTGATTGACACTATCTCAGAAATAAATTTTCTACCCTTTTAAAATCCTGAAATACTATCAAATTGCTCACACCCAAAAGTCTAAGCCAAATGAGTCTTGCGATCTTGATGTAAGTTTGTAGTAAAGAGTGTGACTCCATTTTTTGATGTTTGAACAGCTTTCAAGAGCTACCATTCCCCCTTCCTCCTGCCACACAAGCTGAGAAGAAAGTCTGTGTGCTCTCTTTGGATGCCGAGACGAAGTTCAAACCACACAAGTCCTAGCCTGAAAATGGGAACCCTCCACCCACCTCCTCTCCCCACCTCCCCACTTCCCCACTTCCCCACCAACCACCATAAAAGCCAAGCCAGTCTCCTCTCCCTGTTCTCAAGTCATTTTAGACCTGATAGGAAGCCCCCTCTGCTCTCCCAGAAAGCTTCATTATGTAAGTAATAAACCTTTTCGTATCCTCTGGGTGTTAGTAAGGCATCATCAGTCTCAACATCTGAACCAAATTTTAGGTGTATATGGGGGGGGGGGGGCATCACACTACTGAAGGGTGACAACTCTTAGAGTTAAATATTGAAAACAACTTCCTAATATAATTAAGGCAAATTGTATAAATTTAATTTCTGAGCAACCACATGAATAAAACCAGATGTGTTTTCAAAATGACATTCAATATTTAACCTTAAAAATCACAGTAGATCTCTAAATCTCTTATTCCCACGGATCTGAAATTGGTGAATTTAATGATCCTGTAAAAGTACTGGAAATAAATGAAAAATCTCATGATTCAAGGGGCAGCCAGGGGTGGGGTGTATATTATCCCACCTAATCTAAGATTCAGGGGCTGTATCTAGGAGAATAAAACTTGCACTAATTGATACATTGCAGGAATGGTCACATACAAATAGGCACATAAACCCTGGACCCTTAATGAATTGTTAGATAAATGAAAGCAAATGATTAAACAAAAATCTGGAAAGTAGGTGTTCTTCCCTTCTGCTTTGGTGACTACAGCCACGTACACCTGCTTTCTTCCTGGATGAAATATGAGTACTAACTCCAGGTGACTTCATGTATACTAGGACTATTATCATCCCATAGCATTTTATATCAGTGAAAGCTAAGTTGGCTAAAAATGAGCAGCAAGGATAGTGTCTGAATGAAATAAAGCCTCTCTAAATGAAACCTCAGGAACAATGTTGGGGGTGGAAGGGGGAAAGTAGCTCTCTAAGGAAACAAGTCGCAAAAGGAAGTTTTATGTTTATTCTGGAAAATCTTCAATTACCTGTACCATTAGGTCTCAAACCTGCATTTTTCAGGTCTCACTTCCCTGTCGATCACCAGACTGGTATATATCCAATTGCCTGCTCTATATTGCCAACTGTATATATCTTAGGAACCTTAGATTCAGCATTTTCAAAACTGAACTCAGCTCCTCCACACCTGCTCCTCTTCTTTTGTCCCACCAAAGGAATACCAGCTTCGATCCTGGAACTTAAGCCAGAAACCTTAGCACCATCTCTAATCATCTCCCTCATTCCCCACCATTCAATCATGAAGTTATGTTCATTCTAGCAACTTAATATTTTTCATATCCATTTATTATTTTCTTCATCCTCATGGCCACCGAATTTTAAGCTGTTATTGTTCTCCTGGAACACTGATACAAATTTGTAACTGATCTTCCTGACTCTAATCTAGCGTCCCCATATGCTGCCTCTCATCCCAATTCAAACCCTATCCTATACCAGCCAGAGTCAAATTGTAAAATGCAAACACTAACAATAAAAGTACATAAAACCTTCAAATGACCTCCAATTATTCTTAGAAAAGTTACAAATTCCTTAGCATGGTCATTAAGTCCCAGTGTGATTTGGGTTCCTGCCTATCTCTAGGTTTATCACACCCCCACTCCCATAGAGCACTCAGCTCTATCTACATTTTTTTTCCCCCTTTTTCTCAGGGCCTTTTTTGTACCTACTTTTTAGCTACAGCTGCTAACCAAAAGGTCGGCAGTTTGAATCCACCAGGCGCTCCTTGGAAACTCTGTGAGGCAGTTCTACTCTGTCCTATAGGGTTGCTATAAGTTGGAATGGATTCAATGGCAATGGTTTTTTTTTTTTTTTTCCTACCCGAAACACTTTCCCTCTCCCTATCCACCTTTGTCAGGCTAAATCTTACCTCCTTCAGATCTTCTGTAATGCCTTTCCCGGTCTGCCACATAGTTTGAGTCAGATGTCCACGCCGCACTTGGTGCTTATTCTTCTAGCATTTACACATTGCATTGTAATTTCCTGGTTACCTATCTCTCTCTCAGAATAGGCTGAGCAACATCTAATTTACTGCTGCATCCACAGCATCTAGCATAATGCCTAAAACATAGTAGGCACTAAAACTGTAGCTGAATAAAACCAGGGCAGAGGGGGAGCTTAGCTCATATGTTGATATATATGAACACTTTGGGTCGCACCAGATGGTTATTGCACTTCCTGCCCCTCCTACCAGCTGCCTCCCTGAATCCCTAACTCTAGCTGCAACAAAAAAAAGGGTTGGAGTTGAGAATCGGATTTGCTCTTCCTTAGAGAATCATCTCAACTATAAAATAGTTACAAGTCAAGTTCCCTTCTGGACTCAACCCAAACTTTGTCTTGGTACAAAGTCACCCCTAGGAAAGAAGGCTAAAAAAGATACCTTCCACTGTATACTATGTGAATTATATCTCAGGAAAGCTGTTACCAAAAAAAAAAAAAAAAGATACCTTTGGACACATGGTGTCTTAAAGTGCCTGTCAACACACCTCAGGTGGGAGAGGGAGGGAAAGGAGCTAGATTGAGTCCTAATCCTGTCACTAATTTATGAGTTGGAATTGACTCAATGGCAACAGGTTTGGGTTTTGTTGGTTTTGGTTTTGAGCAAATTGCTTCTTCTCCCTGGGATTCCATTTTCCCATTTATATTAATATGTGTATTAAATGAAAGATCACTCCTATCGTAAATTTCAGCGATTCTAGTGTCCCAGACTTCAGGGACTTCTTGGGCCAAGATCTCCAAAAGGAGCCTTCCATCTCCCTGGGCACTTGTGGATGGGAGTAAGCAGAAGTGGTACAAACCCAAGAACTCTAAGCAGCAGTCCCCAGGGTCTAGAGCAGGCATGTCTGATAAAAATAACCAAGGCCAGTTCTGACCCAATGGATCAATGGTCAAGTCAATCCCTAAGACCTGGTTCAGAACCTGCACCCTGACCCAGAACTATGGTGTTGCTAGGAAACAAGGGTCTGGAGCCAGCCAGCCTGCATCAGGCAGGCTTGAATCATGCTGGCTCTGCCTCTTTTCAAGAGTCCTCGTGATACAGTGTTCAAGAGCTATGGCTGCTAACCAATTCAGCAGTTCAAATCCACCAGCTGCTCATTGGCAACCCTATGGGGCAGTTATACTCTGACCTATAGGGTCATTATGAGTTGGAAACAACTTGATGGCAGTGGGTTTGGTTTTTGATTGGTGACACAGTGGTTAAGAGCTTGGCCACTCACCGAAAGGTCAGCAGTTTGAACCCACTGGTGGCTCCACAGGAGAAGGGACCTGGCGATCTGCTCCCATAAAGATTACAGCCTAGGGAACCCTATGGAACAGTTCTATTCTGTCCTGTAGGGTCACCGTGAGTTGGAATCCATGGGAACGGGATCTGGCTCTTTTCTCACACTACCTGACTAAAAACTTCTAATTGCTGTAGAGGGAAGAGAAATGCCTCTTGGAAACAACACTCCTTTTGGAGTGCCCACTGTGGTTAAGTAATGGCAAAATGTAAGTGGTGAGAGGATTGGACAAGAAAAGATGGAAAAGAGAGAAGGCAAGAGAAAATACCACTTACCTGCTGTGCGCCTTTGGATTACATATCTTAACCCTCTGAGTCTCAGTTTCCTGGACATAAAGATACCAACTTTAGAGGGCTGTTGTGCAGATTAAATGAGATTGTGTGTTAGAAGTTCCCTTACACCACCAGCTTACAGTGGTTTCTCAGTACATAGTATCTGTTATTATAGGGAGACAATGGGGTACGTGGACTTTGGAGTCAGACGGTCCTGGGATAGAATCCTGCCTCTGCCTCTTACTAGTCATATGACCTTCAGCAGATGAATTTTCTCATTTGGAAGATGGAGATAACAATCTGGACCTCACAGGGTTGAAGATGACAGGTGATAATGTGATTTATTGGCCCACAGTAGGAACTCAACACATGTAGGTCATTGTTGCCCTCTTTTACTTCACCCTCAACTCAAACACATTCTTCTTGACCACTGTAAGCTTGGTATCCAGCTGTGCAAACATGCCCAGCCATGACTTACTTTAGAAAGTCTGGAAGGAAAAGGGCTTATATCTCAGATTACGGTGTCCAGGACTGGAAAGAGTGGTATCATTTATCCTTTTTTGTTTTGGAAAACTAATAATAATCATCATTATCATTGCCTTAATTCTGTCTCATAATAATAATGAATGATTATAACACCTAGTGTTTCCTGAGCACTTATTATATGCACATTATTTCATTTAATTCTCACAATACTGTGAGGCAAGTATTATTATACCCATTTTAAAGGTAAAGAAATTGAGGCTTAGGGAACCAAGTCACACATATAGCTAGTGGGAGACATGAGTCACACATAGCCTGACATTTGTTATTTGGTGAAAGTTAGACCTTTGGTAAGGAGGAGAGGGCCACAATGACTTCCATGCATTGAGTTCTTACTATGGGCTAATTAACTGCATGATCTCATGTATCTTCATAACAACTCTATGAGGTCCAGACGTTTGTCCAAATAATCCCCAGGTACCTCCCAAGCTGGCCCTTATTTTTACTCGATGCATTTGAGGTTCAGCCTCTCCTATTCATGACAGTTCTTAGCTGTGGACAGAGGCAATGGCAGTTTCTCTAACTACTTGGGAGACTGAAATACAAAGACCTAACCAAGAAACCAGTGGAATTCCTCAGGAGCATCTGGGCAGCTAAGAGGATCCAGGCAGCATTGCTCCTAACTGGTCCCAAAGGACTCAGCATTCCCCAAAGGTGCCAGGCTTTCCCACACAACCAGCTATGTATGCCGTGTTCCCTTGCCTTGAATCCCCTTCCTCTTCACCCTTCCAGGTGGCAAATGTCCACCTACTCTCCAAGGCTCTGCTTGGACATCTCCAGGGACTCTTCCCAGCCCACCTCTGGCTGGGTTAGGTGCCATTCTCACAGTCTCCCCTTTACCCCCCACAAACATACACTTCTGCTTTCCTCCGTTGCAACACTTATCAGAGGGTTGTAATTGTCTGTTCACCTGTTAGTTTTCCCTGTTTGATGAGAGCAGGGACTGAGTCTGATTTATCTTACCACCGGCTACAGGGCCTGGCCTATATTAAGGGCTCAAAGCATTACTGTGAGATGATGGAGGAGTGAGAAGGAAGGGAGGAATGAGAGATGGGGGGGGGGAGGAAGGATCCTTGTGTGTAGCATCTCAGACAACTCTGTGCGTGAGGCTGCTCTCGGGCTGGTAGGTCAGACTTGAGGGAGGCAAAAGCTCCAGTCTCTGTATCTGTGTTCCCTCCTGACCATTCTGTTCTCCCTAAGCAGCTGGAGGCAGAGAGATAACAAAGGCCCTGTATTCATCTCTGGGGGAATTCCACATTCTTAGTGCAAGATTTTGAGAAGGGTCCTATCTAACAATCCTGCTCCCTCTGCCCCTGCATCCCTTTACTGGGACTATGACGGGGGACGAGTGTCACTGGCCCCACTTTGGACAGAATCAGTGTGAATGGTTTACAACAGTGTCAGCCTTTTATTGCTGCCTTTAAGAAGGACAATGGAGACAGTCTCCAGTGCTTTGGGTAATAATGTATTTGTGTGTATGTGTGCGTGTGTGCATACATGTTCCCTGGAATAAGAAAATGGGCAATCTGCCAAACCAGTGACTCATCTATGAATATGAAGGGGACTTTTGTAACCTGGAGTTTTTTAATTTGCTATAAATGTTCAGGATTAGGGAGACCAAAAAATGCTTCTACCTGGTTACTAAATTTCCCCCTTCATAGCTGCAGATTCTAATTGATTATATAAGTGTATCTCAACTTTCCCATCTGTAGAATAGAACTGGCTAGCCTAGAACAGGAGTGGAAAACATCTAGCATATGAGTCACTATTTTCTACTTTCACGCCCATGACAGACATTGCTAAGCAATCACTGCATTCTCTTCCACTGAGCCTGGTCCTGACCCAGGATCTCTTTGAACGCGGTGTTCCAGGCAGTCCTGATTCCACCTGATCATAACTAGCACATAAAATGAAACTCAGTCCTGGCTAGATGATTCCTAAGGCCTCTTCTGGCTTTGACTTTTTCGAGTTTGACTTTACCTCATAAGATTTGGGAAGCAGGTTGTAGAGAGGGGTTTTGGAAAATAAAGAGAGTATTTCCACCCCTATGCCAAGTGTAGCAAGCACCTAACTAAGTCTTAGCATTCCTCAGTTCTTTTAACTACGGATAAGAGAAACAGAACAGGAGAGCAAATGGGTCCCTTGGGTTTGATGCCAACATTTAAGAGAGTTCTCTGAGGCTGTTGTGGTATAGTCGGATGAGTACTGACCTTGTGATTAAAGCAACCTGGGTTCAAATCCCTGCTCTGCCACGTTCCCTGGTGTGAACCTTGATAAGTCACCCCACGTGTCTGAGCTTCAGTTTCATCAAGCATGAAATGCAGATAAAAATGTCTGCGTTATAGACTTGTTGTGAGGAGTAAACTGGATGAAATAACGTCCATGACAGTGCTTTGTGCGATGCTCTGCGCTGAGCACATGCAAAGGATTATTATTCTCCGTGTGCACTAATAGGAAAATGACTAGGGTGTTCCATTCCAGATGGACTCTGTCTAACCCGGGAACAAATGCTTTTTTTGGTAATTTCATCTGGTGGAAATGGCAGTCTCGTGGGCCTACTTGTGTTTAATGAACCACATCTTGTATTGTCTTTTTGCAAGGTTCTGAGGAGGAATAAGCTGGCGTTCTCTGGTGGGCTGCAGGCTAGAATGTCCAGCTCATATTTAACTTCCTCTGGTCTCCCTTCTCTCTCCAAGAAAAACCACCACCCCAGAGCAGGACTGATCCTACAAACAGCTGCACAGAAGCCAAGGTGCGAGGGGAGGCGAAAGGGATGTTTAGTGAACTTCCACCACCATGTTAGGGAGCACAGACTAGCTCAGGCCAACACCCGGCCAGGCTGGGATCTTTAGCCCTCGTTATAGTTAAGGAGTGTGAGGCTCAGAAGTGGTGGAGTTGGGGTCACACAGCTAGTAAACTGGGAAGCCAGGTTTATCTGAAGCCAAAGCCAGTGCTCTCAGACTCTGATGGCTACGTGTTTCTTTCCATTAGTGGTCTTTGTCACTTTCGTTATCAAAGAACCCTTTGAGACTGCAGGAAAGCTATGGAACCTTTATTCCCAAATAAAACACAAATGCAGACCAACAATATTTTGCCTATAATACTACGGCATTTATGATCCTCCCAGTCTTGCTCATTCATTCATCTCAATAAATATTATTGAATGCTATCTATATGCCAGGCACTGGCTAGGCATTATACCACCGTGGTTAGCCAAGCAGACATGGTCCCTGCCTTCACTGAGCTTATTGTTTAGTTAAGGAGAAACAGGCATTTATCAAGTAAGCACACTAATGAATGTGAATTTACAAACTGAGGTTAGTATTGTGTAGCAAAGGAATATCATTCTATGAAAGAATGTGACAAAGGGTTTTGACTTAGCCTGAGCCTTCTTGAAAGGTTTCCTGAGGAAATGAAGTTTGAGCAGAGATCTGAAGTGATTTAGACCAAAAAAACGGCAGAAGTTCAAATTGCAAGACTGTGGCTTGTTCTAGGACCTGAGGGAAGGTCAGTACGGCTGAAAGGCAGAGAACATGAGGGGAGATGGGGCTGAAGAGCTTGGCTGAGGACAGATCAGATCAGTCCAGGCGAGGCCTTGAGGTAAAGGGGAGGAGTTTGGAAATTATCCTCAGGGCAATGACAAGGCACCAAGGGGCTTTCAGCTGAAGAACGGAATGATGGCAGCTTCATTTCAGAAGCATCCCCAGAGCTGCTGTGTGGTTTGTATTGAAGGGGGCCAGAGTGGATGCAGGGAGACCAGATAGGACCCCAGCACAGGAGTCTAGGCAAGTTGGGTTGGTGGTTTGGGCTATGGGAGTAGCAGAGAGATGGAAAGAAGCGGGCAAATTCAAGAGCTATTTGGGAATTAAAATTGATAGGCCATGGGATGGTTTGGAAACGGAGAGGTGACAAGGGAGAGGGAGGTGTTGAGAACAACTCCTAGGTTTCCTGCTTTGTCTCTAGACAGAAAATGATGTTTTTCACTGAAATAGGGAACACTAGAAAAGGACCAGGGGCAGTGGTAGAATTCTTGCCTTCCATGTGAAACACTTGGTTTGATTTCTGGCCAATGCATTTCATGCACAGCTACCACCCTTCCATCAGTGGAGTCTTGTGTGTTGCTATGATGCCGAACAGGTTTCAGCTGTTCCCCTGAGAGGGACTAGCAGAAAAGGCTTGGTGATCTATTTCCAAAAATCAGCCAATGAAAAGTCTAAGGATTGTAAAAGTCTGATCCTGTTGTGCATGAGGTCACCATGAGTTGGGGGCCAAGGGTGTAGGGTGAGGTTTGGGCAGGCAAGGGAGATAGCACAATAATATCAGAAGAAAACTTGGAGCGGGAGGTATAAAATGGGAGCCATCAGCACAGGGAGAGAAAACAGAGTGTGTCTGAGATTCTCCATGGAGACAGGCTAGGAAGACGGGGTATAGGACTGTGCCATGTGAGACAGCAACATCACTGATTTGGTAGAGGAGGCAGATGAGCCTGCAAAGGAGCGGACGGAAGAAGGAATGGGCAAGAAAGGAGGTAGGAAATCAGGAAGATCTGGTATCATAGATGCAAACACAGAATGTGCCTCAAGCAGAAAGCAGTCAACCCTGTGAAATGCTGCTGAAAGGTCAAGCAAGATGGGAACAGAAACATACCTTTGGGTCATTAAACCACTAGGAAAGTAAAACTACCTATGCAGGTCTCAGCTCATGAGACAGCCCCCTGTAATGTCTGCTGGCTGTCTTTGAAGCACGTTCCCTTAGGAGACTGAAAGCTCTGGAGAATTCTCCAGCTCACATCTGCCCCTTGGCCACACCTGTTCTCACAAGAGGAGGTGACATTTGACTACATCTTTCCCTTCTCCTCCCCTGACCTTCAACCCTAGGGTTGCCTTTCAAACAGCCAAAACGCCTTTAAAAAATTGTCTAGGCAAGTTTCAGCTGACATTCAAAAGTGTATTGCAATTCAAATGTAAATGCAGGAATGCATTCCCTTGGACAGTCTTGGGAAATTATAATAGAGAATAAAATACCTTTGAAAGGTGGCAACAGGCGTTTATCTTTGGGGACATCTCTATACCATGGGTTGTCCCCATCTAAACTCAAGAGTAGTGTGACCTTTGTATGGAAAATGTCCATTCACAGGGGTCACTGAGTCGCTAAACTTGGAAAAGGCTTATTAATTGCAGACACTCTCTCTCCTAGACTTTCTGTCTCTCCATTTCTGTCCCTGGATTTCATTTTGCCTTTGTCTACCTCTCTTTGTCCTTCTGTTTCCTCCTTTCTCAGTTTCTCTCTCTCACATACACACGCACACACATGCACAGAATGAAAAATTCCTTCACATACACACACCCTTCCCCTTCCTTAGTCATTTCCTCCATGAAAAAGAAAGCCACTGAAAATTCAGGAAACCTATCAGACTGGCAAATTCTGCTGCACCTATCCCTAACCTCCCAGGGTAAAGGATAACGGGATGACAAAGGTGTAAGGTCACCGGGCCCTTGTGATGCCTCCCTAGACCAACTCTGAAGCTATCCTGCCTCCTCTGGCTCTGCCCTTGCAGCTGACCTCACTGCAGCCCTCCACATCCCAGGCTAATCCACCCCTGCTCTTGGTCCTAGGTCAACTCTGACAAAGATGGGAGTAAATCAGCAGCCATACGTCACTGTACCCATACATATATGTGTGCCTGTGTGTGCACGCACGCACACACATGTGCATGCAGGAACACGGTACCCAGGTGGATGTGCCAGCCATGAAGAGAAGGGTATCCAGTTAGGTACCCAGCTCCCAGTCCATCATTCAGTCTGCCTATTCTCATCCACACAATGACCCTGCGTTGGGAATATGGGGAACTGAGCTCAGACAGTGTAGTAATTGTCTGAGATCACACAGCTGATAAGTGGTGGAGCTGGGATTTGAACCCAGGTCCTTCTGACTGCGAAGTCTGCTTTATCTCTACAGGAAGGAAAGTCTTTATCCAAGGTAGCCAGAGAAAGTGCAACTCAATACAGAAAGCGTCAGTCATGATATAAGGCTCATGTATCAAGGTCACCGCTGGGAAGAGAGTGTGAATGTCAAGTCAAGAGGGTGAAGTGGAGCTCCAAATGGGAGAAAGGTAGCTTCTCAAAATACAGGAGTATCAAGAGCACAGCAGTGCGTAGTATAAGAATTAAACTGGGGCAAAAGACTCAAAACTTCACTTGGTGCTTGAGACATGGCCCAGGGGCAGAAGTGATAAGTTAAAGGAACTGGACAGGCTGAACAGCTTCCATTCTAGCCATGCCTAGGACTTGGTGCTCCAGGGATAACTTCTGCTACTCTAGTTGTCTCCTAAGGCTCAGTTCTTCCTGGCTTCTGCCGGTCTCCATCTAGCAGTGCTCCAGTCCCCTCCAGACTGATGGAAAGACCAGAATCCCCACCTGGTGGTAGAAAATTCTGTCTCCCTGCCTGGATCTTTCCAGTCCTTCTTGCATGCCCAGTGCCCCTCTGGAAGCAGTGTCTGGATCTGGTTCTGTTACTCTAAGTTTTATTTTGCCCCATTGCAGGGAAGAAAATGCATGAGATATGGCGCACCACTCCTCTTTTCTGCATCTAGGGCAGGTCTTGCTAGTTGATCACAGCTCTCTTTTCCAGACATCCCCATGACTTCCTGGAATTCTCCATACAGTGCTCTATACAGCCACTCCCAATTGATCAGAATGGCCCTTGAGATGAAAGCTATGGACCATCAACTGATAGCAACAGGGTTCACTAATCATGTACCAGCCCCCTCCCTCTTCCCAGCTGTCTACCAGTGGATGAAAAAAAGTCTATGACAAAAATGAGTAGCATGGGAAGGCCAAGACAGGCTGATAATGAACAAGGTGGGGGCAGAGACTGTGTCTTGTTCACTGCTGTACTCCAACACCTGGCACAGGGTCTGGCCTAGAGGAATCACTCAGGAAATGTTCAGTTCACCAAAGAATTGCTGAGTGACAAATGTGACTTTTTCCCCTGTGGAGTGCACACTTAGAAGCACTTAGGGGAATGAGAGTAAAATAAGCCTCCTGTAGGAGGTATTTACCCCATTTCAGACACATTTTACCCCATCTCCTTTGGCTTTCCAGAGGTTGCCCCAGATTGTGACAGTGGCCAGATCCCTACTGTTAGGAAACCTGGAAAGGCTAGTATATTTGGTTTTAACATCTGGGGACACCAGCTCTTGGGTGAAGGGAGCACTGAGGATCGGACCGGTATTCAAACACCATCTCCTTCACTAAAATAAAGTCTGTGATCCTGACAAACTCCTTTCCTTGTCTGGGCCACAGTTTTCCTTCTGTAAATTGAGAGGTGAGAAGTCTTGCCTTCTCTGATGGGAGGATCAACGAAGGCCATTTGTAAACTGTAAAGGGCTGCCCAAATGCCATGTCTACCATGCATACCTTATTTGATCTCTTCTCCCTGACCCCTTCTTCCAGCTTTGGTCCTTCCAATCCAGGAGACACTTGTCCACTGTCTGGTGCTAAATGTAGATTTCAAAGAATGCTGGAGCTCCCACCCTCTCCAGATTGAAAAGACAATTGCAGGAATTGTCTTGTTCTTGTGAAATATGTGGTTCACAGGGAGAGATGAGAGCTGAGGTCACACGTTAGCAAGGGCTGGGACCAGGACTAGAATCTTCAGTGGATACCCACAATTTTCATTGTATTTTAAGCTACTGTTTTTCATGTACCTACTATATGCTCAGCATTGTACCTGAATTATCTCTATTCATCCGTCCAAAAGCCATGCAAGAGAATTACGGCCCCTTATTTAACACAGGAAATTGAGGCTTAGAAGTTACTTTGCCCAAGGTAACGTGGCTGGTCTGTAAGAAGAGGTGTCAGGACTTGAAATCTGTCTGTCCCATTCCAATGCCCCACTCTCTCTCTTCTTCCTACAAGCTCTGCCCCCAGAGTTATCAGCCTCCAAACCCAGATTCATCCTGACCAGGTTCCCAGTGGGCCCTTCTGTAGCAGATGTTGATGACACACAATTGATGTCAGGAGAGAGAAGGGACGCCAACTATCTCTGAGTCCAAAGAGTTCTTTCAATTCTGTAGGGGCAGATTCCCAGCTTCTCATCTCCCTTCGCCCTAGCATCACTCTCAAATTAAAATAAATAAATAAAACCAGAATGTTTGATGTAGAATCTAGGTGTCACAGGAGGTGGACATAGGGCAGAAGAAACACACATGGAACATTTAAGTTGACCTCAGTCTATCCTGAAGGTCACTGCCTTGTGCTCTTCTTGGGAGTGAGCATGGATGGTAGAAGGAAAACAAACAAACAAAAAAAGCCTTTTATACTAGAAGCCCAGAGAGGAAAGCTTACCACTCCATATTTACCTAGCAAGTTTGTGGCAAAACCAGACCTTGAACAGACAGGTCATGGCTACTGTTTCAGCATTCTTTCCACACCCCTCCCCCATTCCCATATTACTTGTAACAGATTCTGTACATCCACTATATAAGGAACAGGATATTTCTGGAGTGAAACAGTCAATGGCCTGGAACCAGCCAAGAAGGAAGATGGAGGTGGGATGTGGCTCCACAGTGGGGTCCCAGGCCCCAAATGCAGGATGAGGCAAATTAGTTCAGTGGCCACAGTGATCGCAGGGTTCTTAGAAACATAACCTAACTGTATTACTTCAAAGTCCTGAAGCTTATTGCCCTGCTTAATGATGTGTCACATTATTTATAGGATAGTGCAATGAGACTTCTACTGATTTAATGCACTTCCTTAAAGACCATCATTGTCACAGCCGTAAAACGGAGCTATTCCCAGTCAATTATGTCTCCTGTGCCTATAAACCGGAGCCCTGGTGGCACAGTGGTTTAGAGCTCGGCTGCTAACCAAAAGGTTGGCAGTTTGAATCTACCAACTGCTCCTTAGAAACCCTATAGGGCAGTTCCACTCTGTCCTATAGGGTCGCTATGAGTCAGAACCAACTCCACGGCAATGGGTTTGGTTTTTAAACCACCACATGCCCTACACAGTTGCACACAAGAGGCAGGAAGGGGCTAGACTGTGACTGGGGGTGCAAGGCCCTCAGGGACATGGGGAGGGCTCTAGAGAGGGCAAAGGCAGGTGGGCCAGGAGCCTAATCTAGTCAGAATGCATGGCAGCATGGAAAGCCCTAGATGGGGTGTGTGGAGCAACCCCATGCTGTCTTGGCCCTTGGACTTTGAGCAAACCTCCTTCTCCCCTTTAGGCCTCAGTTCTTCTAACTGTGAAATGGAGCACTAGCTTAATGAGACCTTGAAGGCCACTTCTGGCTCCCATGTTCTGTGGTTTTATGATTACAGTTGATTTAGTTCTTGGGGATAGACAAAGGCTAGAAAGGAATTGAGGGAACAAAGCAGCTCAGCCCTCTAAATAAGAGGCAAGCAAGTTTTTAACATTTCTCCTCACCCTTTCCTTCAACCAAGGGCCTTTCTTTTGAAACTAACTGATAATAGTAATAATGATAACAGGAAGCCCTTCAGTCAGATAGAAAGAGGGAAAGAACACGAGCTTTTGCATCCAGTCAGTCTTTGGTTCCAATCCTGGCCCTGCTAGTTGGTAGCTGTGTGCCTATGGGCATTTGAGTTGGCACATATGAGACTCATTTTCTCATATGAGAAACAGGGGCATGAATACACAGATCTATTAAAAACGCATATACATGTGTTTTTGTGTGTGTGTGCGTGCGTGAAATATTTCTAACTTTCTCTAAATGTTGTTATAGAAATTGTGTGCCTTTCATGGAGGAGGTAGACGAGAACAGCTACTTAAATGCCCATTCCACAGAAAGGGAAAACTGTGGTAGGAAGAACATGACTTGCCCAAGGTGAGTGGCAGAGACTGCTCTCCTGCACCAGGTCTGGGAGATTCCAACTCTGATAATAGCTGAGAATCAGAGGGCAGTAAGATCTGGTGACCCTCCCTGAGGATAAAAGCCTCTCCATGGGAGAGGCTGCAAACTGTCCCCCCAGACATGTGATGGTCTCTTCCAGAGGAACCAGGGTCCTTCTTGGGATCTCCCAAGAAGCCTGGAAAGAAAAAGTTGTCAAGAAGACACCACTGCCACCACCCCCTGCAGCAGTTGCTTCCAGGAGAGGGATGAAAAATAAAAAGAGCCTGTTGTAAAAGCACAGAATTCTGGAGTCCAGAGCACCAACTCTGAAAATGCCTGAAGTGAACAAGTCCTGAGAAATCAATGTATATGACCACCTTATTCTGCCCATGGTGAGACTGAAGCCCAGAGAGAGGAAGCAACTTGCCTAAGTCACACAGCTTGGACATGGCAGAGCCAGGATTTAGATCCAAGGGAGGTCAGTTATCTCCCCATCCTCCTTACCTCTACGTCCCACCTGGCCACCTCCTCCAACATGCTCTCCAGGCTTACCTTTCTGATACTGGAGCCACAGCTGCTGCTGAACCTTCTTGCTGGGGAAATGGATGATGCAGGTGAGCTCCGAGCCATAGAGCGCCTCTGTGATGTAGTGGGAGCCATAGTGCTGGATGAAGGACAGCAGCTCCTCCCGACTGCTCTCCTTGGTCAGGATCTTGAGGACATTGGTGAACTCTGCGCAGGGAAGAGCATGTGGAGGTATCAGACTTGGGAGGCTGGTTGGCAGGAAGTTAAACAGTGGCAGAAAGCCCTTTTCAGCCAGGATTTGGTACCTTACCCATCACTGTAGTGGTAGCCTGGCGGCTACACTAGTCCAGATGTGTACATCATTCCCCAACTTACATATTAAAGAATTGCTCTCCCTGGTGGACTCACAAGACACCATCTTGGACACACAAGAAAGACACCATCCAAGAGAGAATTGGCAGAAGAGGAAGGCCTAAAGCTTGGTGACCTAGACTAGAAGGTCTTGAAAGTCACAATTAGGAAGCCCAAGCTAGTATCTACTGAGCAACTAATGTGCACCAGGCATTCTGCTAGATGTCTCACCCACTTTATCTAATTTAGCCTTACTACAACACTATAACCCTGATGACAACAACCTCCGGTATGCAGATGAGCAAGCCAAACCTCAGATAGTGTTAATAACTTGTGTAGGTTCTCCATTCAGAGTAGCTGGATTCAAACCCAGTTGTGTCCTCACTCCAAAGCCCATGCTCTTTGCACTGCACCAAATAAACCAAGGCTTGGATTGTTCCTTGTGGAGTCCTGGGGCCACCATTCACCCAGGCTCAGCAGATGCGCCCAGTCTGCAGATGTGATCCCTGGCTTAACTTCCTGTAACATCACTTCCCTTTCTATCTTTGCTGTTGCCTTCCTAAAACTGGTATGTTCTCTCTCCCTAGATTGGCACAAGATGCTCCTTGCTACTCTATTTCCCTCTAGTCCTGTGCCAAAGAGATTTCTAAGTCTTCAGCACCCAGCATGGGGCCTGCACACCAAACAGTTGATAATGGCTGCTCCCCTTCCCTTTCCTTTCCCAAACACACACATGAGAAAGCTATTCTTCTCAGAGTGTTAAAATGTTCCTGGGCTCCCCCTGGACCCAAGGTCCTTATCTGGGCAGTCAAGGCCTCTAAGTCATCTCCCACGAGCCATCTATACCAGGCTTTAGCTTTAACCAAATCAGTTTTCTTATTTCTCTTGAGTGTGACCTGTGATTTCTACCACCCTTTCTTCACTCACATTCTCCACACTCCCAACACACACACACACACACACACACACACACACACACACACACACCGCACCCTCCACCTGAATTGCCTCCTCACTGCCTCCCTGAGTCACACCCATACTTCAAGGACCCAGGAAGTCACCCCTTCCCCAGGCAGCATTTCACACCATACTGACCAGGAGTACCTACTCTCTGCACCTTCAACATGCATCCCCTTGAAGGCAGAAGCCCTGTCTCATTTGTTTATGAATCTGCACATGTCCTGCCTGCACTCCCCCCTCCGCAGCCCAGTTTGTGGCAGTACCCGGGACATGGTGGGAACACCAGCCTGATTAGTACAAGAACAACCGAGTTTGTGCCATGTCAAAGTAAAATGTAAAAGAGCAAGCTCCTCTCCAACATTAAAAACGAGTTCCAATTTGGCAGCATTTGATTTACAAAGGGGTTTTCAGGAGCATAATTATTGATTAATTAAAGCAGATACACCTTTGTAGTTTTAATAGGAACATCACAATCTCACAAGTGCAGTGTGAGGAGGTAGTAGGCAAAACAGAAACAGGACTCAAAGAATAGGTGCTTGATTAGAACAATCCCTCTCCATCAATCCCCCCACCCCGCCCCGTTAACTCATGCAACTGGGTAATTAATGCAGCGGTGTTAATAATGAGATGGTTTCTGTTAAGTAATAAATAATACCATGGAGATGCCCTGTGGCTTTTTATCTAAGCAGACAAAAGTGCAATCAAATCCCTGCTCTGCTCCTTGTTCTGCCACTTACTAGCTGTGTGACCTTGGACAAGTCACTTAACCTCTCTGACCCTCAGTTTCCTTATCTGAAGAAAAGTGGGGATAAGTAATGCCTTCCTCACAGGGGTCTTATAAATCATATATATAAAACATTGTAAAGTGCTTGGCAGATGTCAACAATAATTACTATTTGTACTTTCCAGAGGTTGAAATCTTCCAATTTCCA
This sequence comes from Trichechus manatus latirostris, assembly GCF_000243295.1. Lineage (NCBI taxonomy): Eukaryota > Metazoa > Chordata > Mammalia > Sirenia > Trichechidae > Trichechus > Trichechus manatus. Next base: position 4,798,983 of record NW_004443952.1, on the reverse strand, counting down.
GGCTAAAAGAGCTCCATTTTGTTGACTGTACAAAGTGAGATTAAAAAAGAAAAGAACTTGTGGATAATTAGGGGACATTCAGACAACAAACCAGCACGAGTGTTATAAGAGCCAGGGTAGAAAACCCTAGGCCAGGCCTCATTTCTCCAGAGTCATTCATTCCTTCTTTCTTTCAGGTTTTATAATTATTTGTTTTTTAATTCCTTCATCAAACATGAGCACCAATAATATGCTGATCCTCTGTTGGTTCTTGAGATACAGAATACTGGAATAACTAAGACTCAAGCCTTACCCAGAGTTCTCAGGTCAGTGGGGGGAGACAGACAAGATTCAGATATAAAACCAGCACTTGTCAGTGCTTCGGTAGAGGTAATCAGAGCAGTGGAAATGCCTTGAGCCAATCTGAGCTGGGTAGATGTCACAGGATACTGTAGAGTACATTCCTGTGCAAAGAGAGCTAGGCAGAGGGAACAGCATCTGCAAAGTCACAGGCACAAAAGGACATGTCAAGAGGCACGGATCATCCCCATCAGCTGGATCTTAGGCTCCATGTGAGTTAAGTGTGGGCAATGAATGTGGGTGTGGTGTTTGTGATTGTTGTATAGGAGATACACAGAAAAGAAAGCTGCCAGGAGAGAACAGAGGAGTTGGTTCCTGAGAGGAACTTAAAATTTACAAACCTGAAATACTTTAAGAATGGAAATATGACTTAGATTGTCATTTCCCCCTTCTCTCTTATTCATTCTTCGGCACCCTGCTCAGATGGCCCTTCCTTCAGGAAGCCTCTCTGTCTCCCCCATCTTTGCCACCTTTGTCCCATTATTGTGTTGATACTACTGTAGTGTATCAAACAAAACTGGGTTTGCTTTTTGGCCTGCCCTCCCTGTGAGCTGCTTGATGGCAGGGAGGGCACTGCCTCACTCCCTCAGCATCACCTGTGCCGGTACAGGGCCTGGCATACCCAAGGTCCTTGGGAACATGTGCTGATTTACACCAAGTTCCCTGGTGCCCGTGCTGGGTCCTCACCTGCTGAGAGGGTGATGGTGCTGAGCTTCACACGGTAGAGGTTGCTCCGGACCCGCCACTGCTGCACCATGGGGTAGCCCATAGCCTCGTCATACCTGATGTCTCCTGGGGGAGGAAATAAGATGGTCACGTGATCCCAGCATTTAGAGGCCTCTCACCACAACCCCCACCCACAAATCTAGGCTCTGGGTAACAGCCTCCTCTTTTAGGCCAGCAGAGGCTCAGACGTAGGGTGCAGGCTCTCACTGGGGCCAGCAATTTTATCTAGGCCCGAGTCCCAGGCCTCTGGTCTCAGCGCCAACCCTCTTTTTCTCTGTTCAACAGCTTGCAAGGACATTTCACCCTGAAAACAAAAGCAAGGTCAGGTTTATGTCCCATCTACACCTGACCAAGTTACAAGTTGGTAACTTGCCAGGAGGCACTGAACATCTACATGCCTCAGTTTCCCCATCTGATACTGCAGATATCTATGCTGCCCTTATTCCATGGGCATGCTGTAAGAGTCAAAGAAGATAATAGAAGTGGAAGCACTCTGGTAACCTAGAAATGCTGTACGCATAGAACAGGGGTCAGCAAACTACAGCCCACCCATTTCCATACTGTTTATGGCTGCTTTTGCACTACAATGGCAGAGCTGAGTATTGGTGACAAAGACCATACCATCTGCAAAGCCCAACACATTTCCTATCTAGCCCTTTACATTTGCTCACCTTTGGTGTAGACCATGGTTTCCCCCTGTGGGAACATGGGATGTTCCTAGGTATTATGCAGAACACGCACATACATACATAAAAGGTTCCATTTCAAGTAAGATTGAAAAACATTGTTAAAACAGAGTGAAACAAGATTTTTTAAAAAATTATCATTTCTCAGCATTTTGAATAGGCTAATAATGTGCATTTTAAACTTCCATGAAGGCATGGTGTGCAGCAGCTTCTTTGATGTTGTTAGATGCCGTCGAGGCAATTTTAACTCATAGTGACCCCATGTGACAGAGCAGAACTGCCCCCATAGGATTTGCTTGGCTGTAATTTTTACAGAAGCAGATTGCCGGGTCTTTCTCCCTCAGAGCCGCCGGGTGGGTTCAAACCACCAGCCTTGACGTTAGCAGCCAAGAGCTTAACTGTTGCACCACCAGAGCTCCTTCTTTTGCACTCAAACTTATGTTCCATAGAATGCATTTTGGGAAACATAGTTATAGACAAAAATAAACAGGCATAAAGCAAAACAAAATGCAAGCAAGTGGTTAACTTTGGGTGGTAGGTGTATGAATGATTCTTTATTTTATGATTAATATTCATCTTCATTTTCTAGTTTCCCTACCCTAAGGAACTCTTTTATAATCAGAAAAAAAAAATCCATAAGAAAGAAATGCTAGTCACATCAGCAGTTATTATTATTGTTGTTATGTATCCACGCTTTCTAGTGCCTCTGCAAATGGCAGGCACATTTTCTATTTTCTCTTGTCCCCTGGTGAGGAGGCACTTACAGAGATATTTGATACCAAGATTAAAATGAGAATCTCATTGGAACAAATGATTTCTTCCTGGACATTACTGCAGTATTAAAGTTGTCCATTACTGTCAACATTTTTTTTTCTCCTTAGCCTTTTCAGGAATAATATAATTTTTTTAGAGGCTTTCATTTTAAAGTAAAATATTCATGATCCCCAAAGATATGTCCACTGGAGCGAGGGTGTTTTGTTATAAATATGTCCTCTCTGTTTATCTGCTCTGCCTCTCCTGTCCTTCCTTTGCAGAGTCTGGAGAGGAGAGAGAGGGTGGGGAAAGAAGAAGAGGGCCCTATTTCTGACTCAAGGTAGAGAAAACAGCCTGCGCAGGAAGACTCAGACACCAGGGCCCACCGATTATTGCTGTGCTACCTGTTACTGCTCCTCCAGATTCAGAGCAGGGTTGGAGGGGCTATCAGCAACTGAGGCTCGTCCCTAACAGAGGGAGGCAGGACATTTTGACGCAGGCTGTTGATGCAGTTCTTTTCACTTAGAACCATCATGGGCAAAAGGAAAAGTACTTCTTCTGATCATCAAGTAATTTATAGAACTGTCATCCCTGTCCTTTACCCCATCCTTTAGCCTCCCCCATAAGTGATCATCACTCCATCCCTTGCTTTTCTCCACCCCTGGTCCTTCCCTGGAATATAAGCTCCTCCAGTAGAATGTCAGCTTCTTGAGGGTGAAGTCTCATTCTGTATTATTCCCGCTTCTCCTACAGAGCCTGGCACACAGTAAACCAAAAAACACTGCCGTTGAGTTGATTCTGACTCATAGCAACCCCTATAGGACACAGTATATCTGCCCCATAAGGTTTCCAAGGAGTGGCTGATGGATTCAAATTGCCGACTTTTGATTAGCAGCCAAACACTTAACCACTGCGCCACCAGGGCCCCGCAGTAGGCTTGCAATAAATATCAACTGACTCATTCACTTTCATCCTGTTTCTGATCATAAACCTACCTTTGACCCTCATTTTACTCAACTCCATCCCAGATCCCCACCTGGGGAATAGGGCTGGGATAAAGCTCTGGGATGAAGGAAGGTGTTTTCCTGATAATTTTTAAAAAAATTATACACTCTGGAAATGTAACAGGTCTTTTCTGAGGACACATCCAAAGATCCCCAAGTCAAAACAAGTAACTAACAATTCCTGCCATGAATGGAGAATCACGAAGTGCCAAACAACTTACATACATAATCTCCATTTCTCTCACAACAATCCTGAAAAATAAGGGTTATATCTCCATTTTGCAGAGGGGGAAACTGAGGCTCAGAGAGGGAAACTGCACAAGGATACACAGTGATCAGTGACAGATCCAGAGTCCTTTCCATTACAGCATAGCATCTCCCCAGGGGCCATGGAAATGTCTACTTTAGGAGGTGGTGAACTCCCCATCACTGGGGGTATCCAAAGAGAAATCACTCAGCAGGGTTCCTACAGACCCAATTTCTCACTGGTAAGGAGGATAAGACTACAGGCCATCCTAGCTCTGAAATTCTATGATGTTTGGTAAAATTAAAATTAAAGAGGGCACGGCAATTTTTAGACACATTTTACAAAGCACTTTTTATCATTTCTCAGCACCTTGAATAGGCTAACATGCATTTTAAACCTCCATGAAGGGGCAGTGTGCAGCAGCTTCTTTGACCATGTTGATATTACTACTAGATGCTGTCAAGTTGAATGATTTGATTTGATCTACCTCTAGGCCCCTCTTTGGAGCAGGACGGGGCAGGGAGGTGATAGCAGATAAGGCATCAGCTTTGGAGTTAAGACTAGCTGTGCTTAAGTCCTGACTCAACTATACATGAATCATGTGGCCTTGGACAAGTTATATGGCCTCTTCAACCAGTTTAAAGGGGGCAAAAATGCCCTTGAGGGGTTACAGGCATTAATGTATGCAAGGTGCTTGGCACCTAGGAGGCCCTCAGCACATATGGTCTCTCTCCCTATCCACACCATTTTACAGGAAAGGCCCATGGAGACTGCACATGCCTAAGGTCTCCCAGAGCTTGCAAGAAATGGGTGGGACTTAAACCTAAGCCTGTCACATTGCAAGGGTCTTGCCTGGGGGCAAATTTCCCTCTCAGGAGACAATTCCATGATCCCTCAGGTTGGCCATTCCCCTGGGCAGTGAACAAGGCACCCAGCTACTGTATCACAGCACAGAGGCAGGCCCAGGGCCCTTACATCTTAGGAAAATCCCCAAGCAAAAGGGTAGGAGAACAACTGGTAGAAGACAAGGAAAAATTAACAAAAACAAGCTGTGTAACTCAAATGCTACTCAAGACGGACAGGCTCCGGTTTGAGAAGTCCACTATTTTACTTTAGAATGATTTAAAGATGAACCAACGAAACAAAACACTGGAAGTGAAAAAAATAAAGAAAAAGTCAGGAAATTGTCAATGAGAGTGAAAAATGCTGTTGAGACTCAGGCACAGAGGCCAAGACCTCTCACCAAGAGAATTTTCGTACTCTCAGAGAGGCACCTCCTTCCCAGATGGCCCCTGCCCCCAGTACGGAGTCTCAGGGAAGCCCCTAGTTTAGCACAGGCCATAGCAGAAGCCCAAGAAACGGCAGGTCCCTTTCCCACCCCACCCTTCACAAAGAGGTAGGCCTGGATGGCCCATCTTGGATCTGCTGAGGACGGGCTGTGCACCTGGAGACCAGGTGTGTGGTTAGGGAGACTGGGGAGGGCCCCACATCTGTCTTACCAGTGAGCAGCTGGAGGTCTGGGAGGGGCTCGGAGAGGACCCCCCGGCACTGCTCCTCCACCGGCAGCGGGATCACCAACAGCCCGTCGGCCAGCTGGGGGAAGTCCTTGATGAAGTTGTTCTCCCTGTGGAGAGGAGCAGAGAGACTGCCAAAACTAGGAGGTGGGGGCTGCTGGGGAGCTGCAGGGCAGGGAGACAACAGGGAGCTTGTATCAGAATAGGAAACCGGCAGAGTGACCAGCCCCCACGAGTGAGTTGCCTGGCTGTAATGCCTCTGGCTCCCTGAATACCAGCTCTGAGAACATGGGAGTTAACAGCAGGATCTGGAATCAGACAACCTGGAGTGCAAACCTTCCCTCACTATAAGCTGTATGATCTCGAGCAAGCTACTGTGCCTCTCGGAACCTCAGTCTCTTTGTCTATAAAATGAGACGTAGATCCCAGTGCTGTTGTAATCATTTAATGAGACAAAGCTTCCAATTACTTAAGACACTGTCTGACACTCTATAAACTGTGCATGTGGCTGCTAAATGTCCTTCTTTATAAGCAGTGACAATGGTGAACCAGGATGTGAGGGAACTGGAAACAGTGTGGAGTGCTAAAAAGAGTGGGTTTGGGTTTCTTTTTGTTGTTGTTGAAGTCGAAGGGCCCTAAGAGATCTTTTGGATAAACCTTTTTCTTTTACGGAGGGGAAACTGAGGCCTGTAGCAGGGATGTGACTTGCTCAAAGAAAATCAATGGGCTAGACTCAAACCCAAGTCTTCCTACTTCTAGGCTAGCACTCTTCCCCTTGCCCTAACTTCTTCGGGGACCTCTATCCCGTCCCTGTAGGGCCATCCAGGGAACAGCAGACATATACTTTCTGGGTGTCCTCAGGGGACAGAACCTTAAACAGAGGTAGCTTTTAGTGCACTTATATATTTAAGTGTGCTATTTTCTGTCTCTGTGTGTGTGACCAGGCCTGTCTGTGGATTCATACAGTGCGTCACAGGGCAGCAGGCTTCCATCTTGTAAACAAAACCAAACCCGTTGCCATTGAGTCGATTCCTACTCATAGCGACCCGATAGGACAGAGTAGAACTGCCCCACAGGGTTTCCAAGGAGCAGCTGGTGGATTCAAACTGCCGACCTTTTGATTAGCAGCTGAGCTCTTAACCACTGTGCCAGCAGGGCACCTTCTAGCCAATAGACCTGCCTGAAAAGGGAACAGCCTGCCCAGAGAGGTGGTGAGCCTCTTGTTACTAGTTTGCAAGCAGGAAACTTGACACCCACTTGGCATCCTTCCTGTTGAGGGTGTTTCTGTATTCAAATCTGACTTTTATGGTCCCTTGAGACTCAGAGATCCTCAGAGTTAGTGACACTAATTACAAATCTGGAGAGGAGGAGGGGAGAGGGGGACGCAGAGGAGAAGAACAAACGGAGGAGGATGTTTATCATTTTTATTTTGCTACCTGGATTGGTAACCTTGAGATGAAAATCAGAAAGAGGAAAACAAGAATATACAATGCCAAAAAAATGCCTTTGAAGCCTGGGTCTCAAGCAGTTCAAAAGCAGCTGTAAAAGCATTGGGTGGCCTAGGTCACTTTCTTATCTGTACTTCACCTCCCTCTATCCCACGCCAGGCACTCACTACTGATTCATTCATTTAGTGAACACCTTCTCCATGTCTGACCTCTGAGTGACATCAAATCCAGAGCAGGAATCATCATCTCCATTGTGAACATCAGCAACATCACCATCACCATCAATGCCATCTCTGATATTTATTAAATCTTTATAATTTGCTAGGATCTGGCTAAGCATTTTAGGTATGTTTTATCACTGAATATTCACAACAACCCTGCAAGATAGTTATAATCGCCTTTATTATCTTCATTTTACAGATGAGAAAAATGAACTTCAGAGTTAATAGGTGGTAGAGTTGGGATTTGAACCAAGGTCTGACTCCAAACCTTGTAGCCTTGATGAGAAAGGTGAAGGACTGGTGAGGTAAGGGGTTGGGCCAGGGACTGTCTGCCAGAGCATGCATTGTCTACACTTGTATATTTAAGCATGCTATTCTGTGTCTGTGTGTGTGACCAGGTCCGTCTGTGGAGACATACTTGTTGGTGTCTGTGTGTACATGTGATCTGGGTTCTCCTGAGGTATTTGTGGTTGGCCGTTGGCTGGTCTGCAAACCTGGGAGTGTGGGACAGCCATGTGAATACAAAAAGGCAGCCTGCTTGGTCAGGACTGTTGGCTGTGCCACCAAGTAGCATTAGGGTTAGCCAGGATCTAAGGGACTACGTTTCCTTTGTCTTCCTTGTGAGGTGGCCTCTGGGGTTGCAGCTCTTCCCTCAAAGATAGCACGGGGCGGAGGTGTGCTCCCATGTCTCACTCTTTCAACTAACATGCACTGAGCACACACCACGGGTGGAGCCCTGTGCTGGGTGCTGGGACAGAGATTTAGGTTGGATTCTCTTCTTGCCCTCAAGGCCTCCCCAGCCTAGTGGGGGAGACAACACAAGTGGCCATGCATAATAATCAGTGCAGCAGGCTACCAGGAAATTTGGGGGCACTAGTTATTTCCGGGCAAGGGTCCCTTCCTCGTGAGACCTTAAGCACTTGTTTTATGGGTGAGGAGGTGGTGATGACTCTGAAGGCTAGGGCTCCACTCTGCCCACACCACATCCTAACTGTGGAACCTGGAGCAAACCACTCAAACCTCAGTTTTCGCATCTGTAAAATGGGGATCACTATAGCTACTCAGCCTGCCTTAGTGAAATAACAATAATACCTTTTATCGAGCACCTACTATACACCAGATAATATTCCAAGTACTTTACATGAGTCATCAGCATGACCCCATGGAGTTAAGTGCCGTTAAGATCCCCAGTTTAGAGACGGAGAAGGTGAAGCACAAATTAGTTATTAACTACTCAAGCCCACACAGCAGGGACCTGGTGCATCCCCAGTAGTCTGTCTCCCAAGCCCATGCTCCCCACACCTGTTCAATGGGGAAATGGGGGCTCCAGGAACTGAAGTGGTTTTCCTGGACTGAGTGAATTTGGGAAGAGAGATAAAGGCTATCTTTTTTCACTTTACCACCAGGGAGTCTCCATTTCAAATCATATCTTAAAAGATTTTTTAAATTGCAGAGGAGGGAGGCAGTGGTCCCCCCTCTGCCCCTACGTCCTTTTTCTCCTATCCCTCTGCCTCAGAAAAGCCAGGTGTGGCTCTGTGGCAGGTATGACCCCAAAGGGACAATGGGAGGCAGCACAGTGGGCATAATGGGTACCCGAGGACAGAGGGGCCTGGCTCATGAGGCCCCTTCTGCTTGGAGGAAGGTGCTCCCTCTGAGCTTCTGGGCAGCAGAGGGTCCTGAGCAAGCAGTAGGTCAATATGAAGAGGGAGAAGATACACAGGTGGACATTAGCAGGGCAGTTTGGAAGGATGGGAGGGAGGGACATGAGGGTGAAGCACTGAATGGCAAGACAGCAACAGCGAAGACCAAGGACCACCTCTGGGTATTGGGCCCCATCGCTGCTGCCTCGGCCACGGCCATTAGTTATGCATGGCCTCTGCCAGCAGAGGGCGCCCAGGGCCTTCACATCAATCAGCTCTTCAGGGAAGCAGAACACGGATGGGAAGAATAGCAGGGAAAGTTCTGCTGTGCTGAGAACCTCAGACAGAAGCATAGACAGAGGCTTCAGAAACCATCCACCTGGGAAAGGTGACCAGGGAGGTTGGCAGGGTACTGGCTGAAACTCAGTTGGTCTTAGACTGGATTCAGATGCTCAGAGCTCAGGGGTGTGTGTGTCTGCGTGGTAACAAGTACTAGGTAACTAATCCTAATAATAGGAAGAAGAATGAGTAATATTTATTAATATTTATTGATCATTAGCTATGTTCTAGGTAATGTGCCAAGATATATATTTTAACCTCACAAGAATTCTGTAAGGTAACTATTGTTATTATTCCACTTAGATGAAGACATGGATGTTCAGGGGAGATAAATAACTTGTCCAACCAAAGTCCACAACTAGGAAATGGACAGTGGCCACGAGCACATTCTAATCAATCTAGTTTAGCTTGATGCCTGGGACTCAGTGAACACACTCTCAGTTAATCAGTCCAAAGCCTGTGCTCCTGATCGCTGGAACAGCCATACTCATTTAGGGAAGAAATCAGGCAGTTCTGCGGTTGTCTGTCTCCAGGGTGGAGTGAATGTCTGTGTTCACAGATGAGCTATACCATGTCTGCGTGTGTGTGCATAAGTGAATCCTGTGTTTCAAATAGCAACAGCACCACTGTTTCTTCAGAAAAATATCTCCCAAAAGATAGCTATGAAAACGGTTCAATCTTAGTTAGAAATGATTCATCAGATTTTTAAAACAGTAGATCCTGGGCCCCAGGGACTCAGAGGAACTCTGGGAGTGAGATGTCTCATTCATTCCACAAACATTTATGATGCAAATGGTTAATGTGCTCAGCTGCTAATCAAAGGGTTAAAAGTTTGAGTCCACCAAGAGGTGCCTTGCAAGAAAACCCTGGCAATCTATTTCCAAAAAAGTTAGCCATTAAATATCCTATGGAGCCCAGTTCTACTCTGACATACAAAGGGTCACCATGAGTTGGAATGAACTAGATGAAAACTGGTTTGGTTACCATGTTCCAGGGACTATTCTGGGCACTAGGGACACAGCAGTGGAAACTCAGAGGAGGTGCCGCCACTCATGAAGACCAGGTGAGAATACAAAAGCCATAGTAAGGTCTACAAGGCCCTTCAAGAGCTAACCCTGGCCTGTTTCTTCTACCTTGTCTTTTGAGGCATTGCCCCCTGGCCTCCTGTTCTCCAGTCACACTGACTGTCCTGGAGTTCCTCTCTCAGGGTATGCTCCCTTCCTCCACAGGGCCTCTCTTGGGATTTCCCTCTCTCTAGAAAGCTCTTCTCCTTCCTCTGTACCTGGCTGACTCATCATTCAGACCACACAGTAAGGCACTACCTCTGAGAGGACCCCTGTTACACAGTCTCACAGTATCTTTCTCTTTTCTTCCATAGAGGGTGTCACATTTCCTAACTACAGATATACTCACAGGAGACCCCACTAGACTGTAAGCTCCATGTGGGCCAAGACTATGCATCCCATTTACTGCTGTCTTGCTGCTGTCTCTCCAGGAGACCTAGCACAGTGTCTGGCATAAAGTAGATACTTAATGAACATGTGTTGAGGAAACCAAGACAGGGAACCCAGAAATAACAGTAATGTGCCCATGACCTACATATTTTTTAAATTATACATATAACATAAAATTTGCCATTTTAACTATTTTCAAGGGTACCATCAGTGGTATTAATCATACTCACAATGGTATGTAACCATTACTATGGTTACATATAGTTACAACAAACTATTTGGAAACGTTTGTTTCCCAAACATTTTCATCACTCATGTCAGAAACTTTGTATTCCTTAAGCAATAACTATCTCTTCCCACCTCACCCCAGTCCATGGGAACCACTGGTCTACTTTCTGTCTTTATGCCTTTGTCTATTCTAGATATTTCATATCAATGGGGTCATACAATATGTGTCCTTTAGGGTCTGACTTCACTTAGCATGTTTTCAAGGTTCATCCATAAATAACCTACATCTTTTGATAGAACCCTTTCTGATGTTTTGCCCCAGGGTCCCTTCCAGCATGCTTCAGGGTCCAAGGGGTATTGGGAATTTGAGTCTAAAATTCTAGCTCTTCCACAAGAAGCTTCAAAATCATATTTCCTTTCCTTCCCTAATTTCCTAAGGGCTCAGACACCCTGGCTCCCATGGAATTTAGGCAGAAAGGGCCAGGGGTCACTGAGCCGGTGGGGACTAGATGGAAAACATAAACTCCCTGAGTAGGTTAGTCAGGCCTCCCACTCATGGTGAGCATTTGTGTGTGTGTGTGTGTGTGTGTGTGTGTGTGTGTGTGTGTGTGTGTGTGTGTGTGTATTCAGGTTGGGGTAGAGGCAAGCTGGGGGAGGGTGGGGTGAGGAATGCCAGCAGGAAGTAAGGCACCCAGTTCAAAACTTTTTCAATTTTCCCCAGTTGGAATACATCTTTCCTTTCATTTTTCTTTTATGTATCTTTGTGAATAGATTCTAGAAGTTGCCTTGGGCCCTGCTGGTGGGAAGAGTATGGACTTGGAAGTCATCCAGACATGGATCCAAATCCTGGCCTTGCCATTTACTGGCTCTGTGACCTTGGGGAGGTTATTTCAATTTTTGAGCCTTAGTAACTTCTGCAAAATATGGGTAGTGAGTTTTGTGTCAAGTGGCTTGGAGGAGCATTACCTGAAATGCTTCATGTAATGTTATCTTTGATGCCAGGTCTTTCTCCTGAATCCCACATGAGATTCTGAATCTGTCTTCGAGCCTCAGAGAGCAGAGACAGCTCCTGGCTCACAGAGCACACCCCATCAGCATCTGCTGGACCTTGTGTGGAGGCTGGGGCAGGCTCTCTACCCTGCACACCACCTGCTCAGGAACTCTAAGTGATACACAACCTACAGAGCACTGCCACTGAGGATGCACCACACCTGGCTGCCTTTTGACAATAACAGCAAGCCAGGGGAGCTGGGCTCCTTCCCCACCCTCCCACCTCTTCCCCAGGTCTTTGCTCTCTCCCACCTCCTCCATTTAAGAATCTGTGTGAGTGTTTTGGATACATTAATACACAGCCACCAGCATGCAGAGCCTATCACCCCTCAGTTCTGGGGAAATTAGCATTTAAATTGAGGTGTTTCAGGGAGGTAAATCACCCTAGAGCCAGCCAAAGCTGTCTGCAGCCTTTGCTTAGTGCAAGGAAGGCAAGGAGTCTTGGCCTGGTTGCTGAGAGTTTGCAGAGAGGGGTCCACTCTCCCTGCCTGGCTCTCTGGCTCTATCCAGGCTGCCCAGAAGCCTCCAGAAAGGGTGGCATCAAACTTCCAACGCCAGTGAGGACATCTCCCCTGCTTTAAACCTTGCCCTGTCCCTGCCCTTCCAACTGAACTGAGACTTTCTGCCAAATTAGAGAGATGACTTTGGCTGAGATGTGGTTTCCTCCAAACCAAGGATTCCAGAGACCTGTGTTCTCATCTTGGCTGTGTCCTTGTCTGGCGGTGTGATTTGGAGAAGCCACTCTCCATCTCTGGAACTGAAGGTTGGGGGGCTTGTGCAATATGTTTGTTTCTGTGATCCCCAGGTTGGGAGACGTTGGGCTAGACTTTGTAGCCGACCTGTAGCTGCTGAAGTCAGTAGGGCCCAGCGGTGACTAAATCAACGTGAGCACTTTCTTGTCCAAGTGCACCCTCAGCCTATCCCCTCTGCAGGGGGCAGTTAGAAACCTTGTTTTCCTGGGTCTGCTTCTCAATTATGAGTCTTCGTTTAAGTTTTCTGGTCAAGCACCCTAGACTTATTCTTTCAACATTTGATTAATTAATTCAACACATCTTTACTATTATGTGCCAGGCACTGGGCACACAACAATAAAAAGACATTTTTTTGTCCTCAGCTTGTGCACAGCATAGCAGGGGACACGTGTGCAAATGTGTCCTACACGTGTGTGCAAATGTGTGTAAGATGAATAGTGTTTTTGAAAATATTAAGCTGAAGCATTTTTCACTCCCCTAAGTCATATTTGTCTATGGCTCCCCCCCACCAAAACCAATGGCATTCACATCTTCAGTGGAAGAACAGATACCACCTATAAAAAAAGGAGGTCACTGCTCAGCTTTGCATCTCAAAGCTGACTTTATAGCATCTCCAGCTAGACAAGAGTTCTGAAATTCAGCCTGTGCCAGAGCAAAGATTCCCTTATATATCAAAAGCCAGGCCTGGCTGACTCAGATCACAGTGTTTTATTTTAATGTACAGATGGTGTAGGCTGTGACCTCAGGGAGTTCCCACCAGACAGGAAAAGGAAGTAGAAAGCCCTTCTCTTTGCCACTGATGCTGGGAGGAACCGCTGAGGAGAAAAGTTAAGAGATCAAGAATTCAGACATGAGTGAGCCGACCAACCTCCTTCTGGCTTTTTGGAAGCCAACCCTTCCCCCAACAACACTCATCCCAGGCACAAGGGTAATACCAACAAGTGCCTCAGATACCAAGACAGGGTGTGTGGAAAATTTCATTGTAGGAGAGCTGGGGCAGTGGAGTTTGCTTATCCAAACTCAGGATATAGTCTGGGGAGTTTGTGAGCACCTTCATCCAACAAGCCAACGAAATCTCCCTGGCAGGATAGCAGTGGGTGAGGGAGAGGCCTGAAGCACCCTTCTGCGTCCTGCACCCACAGGGTAGAGAGAACAGAGCAGGCATGATTTCTGGCATGATTTCCCAGACCCTATTAAGGCAGCGATGGTGGAGTTGTTAGGCCTGAGATTCAAGGGAGCTTCAAAGTGTGGGGACCTCATGACCTTGCACTTCTGCAGTGGATTCTAACACCTTGACTCTCTCTATCCATACCACAATGGACACCAGTGCAAGGGCCCAGAGTCAAGCTCAAACAGATCCCATAGCTAGTGCGAGAGGATCCAGTAGGCCACATTGTTCCAGAGTCCTTCCCCCATTAGCATCTGTCTGTACCTAATGCCAACCTGGCAGGGAGGGGAAAGTGCTTGATAAGGGAGAAACAGGGCTAGTGGGGAGGTCAACTTTGAAAGGACTGGATATTTACCCTAAAGAGAATGTTTGATGCTCTTAACTGGCAAGCTGAAATACTTTTTTGCCAGTGGGATGAAAGCTTTAGGGCAAGATTATATCAGTTGTGGAAAAATAAGAAAACTATAGCATTTTGCGTAACTGAGTTGCAGTAAACACATCTTTGAACTTTTTACTTGTGTAAACATGGTTATCAGTTAAAGTGATAAAGTTTAAGGTTAATAGGTAGAGGAAGTTCAGGGTCCCAGGGAGTATAAATGCAGATCACCTGACACAGACTAGCCTTTTCAAGACCCAATTATTCTTTCCTTTTAATTTGTTGTTGATACTATGTGTTTTCCATAATGGAGGGCATGCTGAATCATTGAGTGTGTTTGAATTTTTAGTAGGTAATATGGTTTTATGCCTGATCCCACTAATCATATCCTCAGAATCTAGAGGTACGTATGTGTACCCCTTGACACACTAAATTCTACCCCAAGAGTCCAGAGGTACATATGTGTACCAAATAAAAAATTACAAAATTTGTGTTTTTCTTACCAAAAATTCAATGATTCAGCACCACCTCATATAATACCCTGTAAAAACAGTGATTTGTGGCACACACTTGTTTTTTCTGTTTCAGACTTATATAGGGCCCTACCTGCTAGCAGCACATACTGTCAGTGGTATAATACACCACCACCACCACCCCAAAAAAAAAAAAAAAACCACTGCTGTTGAGAGTCGATTCCAACTCATAGCGACCCTATAGGATAAAGTAGAACTGCCCCATAGGGTTTCCAAGGAGTGGCTGGTGGATTCAATCTGCCGACCTTTTGGTCAGCAGCCAAGCTCTTAACCCACTGTCCCACCAGGGCTCCAGTGGTACAACAGCTCCCCAATAAACCCCAGAGGAAGAAAAAGTGACAGTTATATGTACCATGGGCCACAAAAAGGTTAAGACGGTTGGGAAGGCTTCCTAGAGGTGGTGAGACAACAGACTGAGGGGTTATCCAGGGAGAGAACAGGGAAGACAAAGTGGAGGTGGGTCCAGGCAGAAAGAAAAGCAAAAATCCAAAGGATATGCAGTGTGTATGTGTGTGTGTGAGAGAGAGAGAGACAGGAAGACCGGGATGGGGAATACTCACATAACACATTCTGGAGACTGCAAGAACTTAAGATTCCAGATGGCTAAAGCATACCATGAAAGGCAGGAATGGGGCTGGGAAGGGCAAGTAGGTAGGGGTCAGATCTTAAGAGTCTTCTCAGTCATACTAAGGGATGCGGACTTAATTCTGAGGGCCAGTACACCCCATGAACGGTTTGAAGCAGGAGAGTGGCACCATCAGACTGGAGTTTTAGAAAGATTACCTGGCTATGGAGGATAGATTGGGAAAGGAACAAGGCTGGAGAGAGAGAGCGCGGTTACAAGGCTTTGCAGTAAGCCAGACAGTAAATGATGGAGTAATTGTAGAGTATAATCTAGGGCAGACACAGATTTTAGAGAAGAACCAGGAAGTGGAACCTGCAGGTCCTGGTCATCAATTGCATGTAGTGGGAAGTGGAAGGAGTCACAGGTGATGCCAGTAAGTTCTGAGCCCAAGCAGACAAAGATGTGGTGAAACCCATGTGAAACTGTGCACTACAGATTAGTAAATAAGCACAAGTAAGCCCGTGCGTACCTTGCTTATTGGGTACTCCAACCCTGGGCCCACCCGAGAAGTCCTGGGACTTCTTTCTGCCTTTGCCAGCTGTCAGCCCATCTCAGTTCACCTGCTAGGTGGGATGACCTGCAGGAAGAGGGTCAGATCTCAAACAAAGCCCCCAGCATTTCATATAAGCTCAACCACTTTCTCCAGGTTGCCATTTCCACAATGGCAGAATATAGCTCGTGTCAGGCTGGTGGGGCTGTCCAAATAATCATGGATGTGAAGTTGCTTCATTAGCTGTACAGTGGCCCACACATATGTGGCCGTTCTTATCTCAGCTATCCTCGTAGAAATGGTGAGCATTATTCTTCCTATTTGATGGGAGAAGAGACAGAGGTGGGGCAAATAAGTGACTTATTTAAAGGGCTCCTAGGGTTTTTTTGTGTGTGTTTGTTTGCAGGACTAGGACTGGCTAACAACTCATATTCCTGGTTTGTAACCCAGAGATTCTTCCATGTTCTGTGCACGTTCTTTGCATTCTTTGCATGTTCTCCAAGGTTAAGGATGGCCATGTTACATGCCAGATGCCCCCTTCGAAATGTGAATGCCTTCAAAGCAGAGGCTGTGTCTGATTCATCTTTGCAACTTCCGCAGAGCCCTTGTGCTGACCCACTGGCTGACATACACATTGAGTCTCAAAAAGTGCCTATTCAGTGAATAATGAATGCCTCTTTGGTGAGTGGAAATGCAGGGGTGGGGTGTTGGCAATCCATTTAGCTGCAGTCCTGCAATCTCCCTCCTATGGGGCCTGGGTACATGCCTTATTCATCTCTGCCCCTCTTCCCCTCTCTCCCTTTGTTCCCCATGCATCTAGCACACAGAATAAGAAGTATCATTATTAGAGCTAATATCTATTGATTATTTGTGATATGCCAGGCATTATTCCAGGGGTTTCGCACATATTACCTCATTTCGCCCTCACAACCACTCTGCAAGGTAAGTACTATTATTCTCTCTCTCTCTTTTTTTTAATGGAGGACAAGAAGCATAGAGAAGTGCATAGAGCCAGTAAGCTGGCATTTGAATAGTCCTAACTCCATGTCCTCAGAAACAATGCAAAAGACACTAGTAAATGTTTATTTTTGCCCCTAAATGAAAAGCTGAAAAGTAAAGGTTGGCTCATTGAAAACACCAGTGCTGGCTGAATGTCCCAGATGGACGACCACATTAATAACAGTAATTGCCCTTGATTGAATGCATACCGTATGTTAAGTGCCCTGCAGGCTTCATTTCCAACCTTCTCAACAATATAGTGAAATAGTATTATCCTCATGATAAAAGTGAGGAAACTGGAGCTCAGAGAGGTGAAACCAATTTCTTAGAGCCACACTCAACTTAATCAGCCTTGTCTGGATCCACTCCAGCACCTATCTCCCCAGCCATGCTCACACCTCTCTCTCTCGCCCCACCTTCATTCACACACACCAGTGAAACCAGCTGTTGTGAAGTCAAGTCTGACTCATGGCGACCTCATGTGTGTCAGAGTAGAACTGTGCTCCACAGGGTTTTCAATGGCTGATTTTTCAGGGTAGATCTCCAGGCCTTTCTTTTGAGGCACCTCTGGGTGGACTTAAACCACCCAATTTTGGTTAGCTCGTTTACCATTTGCACCACCCAGTGACTTCTACTCACACACAGGTGTGCACAAACACTCACACAGATGCAGGCACACACCGTGTGAAGGAGGCCTGGGTTACACATCACACATGCCTTCCCTCTCTAAATGCAAGACTGCTACCACCCGTGGCACCAAAATCACTTAAGAATTCCAGGCATGGCCGTTCCCAACTCCTGCCCTGGTAATTGCGGTCCCTGAAATTGAAAGAAATTGCAGGCTAGAGAAACATTATCTTCTCCTCAGCTGCTTCGCTCTCCATCTCTTCGCCTGTGTGTATCGGCACCAGGATTCCTTGTCCTGTCTGAACACCTGGAATAAGCAGAGCTGCTGTCACCGGGGCCTCTGGAGCATCTTCTAACTTTCCCCTCCAGTCCTCAAGGGAGGGAATCAGAGGCCCCGATACCTTGACATAAACTCTAGAGCTGGGGTGCAGAAAGCTAGACCTCCGGCATCACCAGGTCCAACCTCTGCATTTTCTGACAAAGTACTATCATTATTTCTGTTTTTCGGATGCATAAATGAGATTCAAGGAAGGAAATTAGCCTTGCCCCAGATCACACAGCTAAGATGCAGCCAAGTGGAGATTCAAACCTAAAGCCTGCCTCCTTAAGCAGGTCTGCCAGGTCTGCTGAAGAATCTCCTGTCCCAGATGGCAGCTGAGCTCTCTGCTGGAGGGGCACCTCTTAGCCTGCTCCCACTCTAGCCCTCAGCCCTGAGACTGCCAGTTGCCATCAAGTCAATTCCAGCTCACGGCGAGCCCACGTGTTGCAGAGTGGAACTGTGCTCCATAAGGTTTTCATGGTGTGACCTTTGGAGAAGCAGATTGCCAGGCCTTTCTTCCAAGGCACTTTGGGTGGGTTCAAACCACTAACCTTTTGGTTAGTAGTCGAGCACTTAAATGTTTGTGTCACTCAGGGACAGCCCTGAGACTACAGGTTCCATATTACTTCCTTTAATCCCTGAGGGGTCTAGCTACTTATTTCATCCCAGTCAAGGGCAGCGGTCAACAGCCCTGTGCCTTTAGAGACTTTTCAGATCCAATTAGAATATTCATATTCTGGTGGTTGGGCATTTTCTGTTCTCAGGCCCCTCCACCCAACACCATGTCACTGTATGCATCCCCTAAAGCACTCGTACACATTCTCACCATCCCTCACCTGCTCTCAGTCCTGCCCTGGACTGGAAGCCAGGATGCCCAAGTCCTGTGTAGCTGGGCCACTAACTTGCTCTGTGGCCTTGAGAATGTCATTGGGCCTTTTCAGCCCTGCCTTTCTCTGGTTCTTTGACTAATTTAGGTGTCCCCAAATGACTCCAGTACACAGGGCAAAAAGAGAGTTGCTGAGATGGGGAGCCTCTGCTCCCACGGGACACTTTGTGTCTTCTCTCTCACCTTTTCAGAAGGAGTCTTTGAAGTCAGACACTCCTGGGGTTGCATCCTGATTCCACCTCCCACTCACTCTTCGTCTGGACAGAACATTTAAGCTTTTCTTGGTATCTGTATCCTTATGAAGAGTCCCTGGGTGGTGCAAACAGTTAAGTGTTTGAATACTAACTGGAAGGTTGGTACTTCAAATCCACCCAGAAGTGCTTCAGAATTAAAGCCTGGCGATCTGCTTCCAAAAGGCCACAGCCTTGAAAGCCCTATGGAGTGCAGTTCTATTCTGACACACGTGGGGTCGCCATGAGTCGGCACTGACTCAGTGGCAACTGGCTTGTTTTTTTGGTATCCTCATCAGAAGAACAATAATAATAATAATCTTTGCCTCACAGACTTGTGCAAGGATTAAAAGAGCCTAGAATATGAACTGCTTAGCAGAAGGCCTGGGGATAGTAGGCTGTCAATAAATGGTGGCTTTTGCTGCTAGAGCAAAGCATAGTTCTAGCACATTCTTATCTGATCTCCTCCATAACCAGTCTTAATTAGGAATAAGAAGGATGCATATTTTAGAGCTGGAATAGACCTCAAACCCTTTTCTTCTACCCTTGCCCAGAAAGTAAACACAGCTTGCCCAAGCACGTGATAGAGCTAAAATGAGAACTCAGGATCTGTGACTACTAATTTCGGGTTCTTTTCATTATATCATGGATTTCTTTGTTAGCTGGTGGATTTAATTCTTTGTTAACCACAGGTGGTGCAGTGGTTAAGAGACTGGCAGCTAACCAAAAGGTAAGGAGTTCTAATCCACCAGCCGTTCCTTGGAAACCTTGTGGGGCAGTTCTACTCTGCTCTATAGGGTAACTATGAGTCGGAAATTACTCAATAGCAATGGGCTGGGTTTTTTGGTAACCACATAACCCATACTCCACCCCTGGTAGAACTGTTAATGCTAATGGCAATGCCCCCAGCACTGTGTATGTTGACCACCCCACTTCCTGCCACAGCTTGAGCTAAAACTGGTCTGGGTATGCCTGTTTCTCCTACTTTGAGAGTAGGGACTGTGTCTTCTCTCTTCTTTTCCAGCTCCCTAACACTGTATTAAGCCCGTAGAAGATGTTCAATAAATGTTTGTGAAGTTGAACTGTTAGTAGGTTGGATTCCAAATTAAAGGAAAAAACGTGTTTCAAAACTCCTAACTCAAAGCAACAGATAGGAAAAATCAAAGACACATTTTAACTGGCCATGCAGCATCAATTCATTCATAACGTCATTTCTGGTAGTAGAGAGGGAGAACATTTTTTATTAAAATTTTAAAACCAAGCCATGAGGGGGACTTTGAAATCAGAGCAGGTGACCTGGGGAACAGCAGGTTTGGGTGTGAGTCTGTGGCTGGAGTCACATCTCTGAAGTTTTTTCCTTCCCCTTTTGTCGTCCCCACCATCCCCGGGGTACCCTGGATGTCTCCATACAGCCGCCCCTAATGAGCTTTGGAAAATGAGAAACCTGCCACAGGAGAAGAAAATCTAACAGCAATTGCTTTCTTGTTCACTCTCTTTTTTATTAGTCATTAGCAATGGAGAAAGAAAACACCCAAAGGCAGTAGAAAGGCAGCAGTATTTGCACATGCTTTCTGCAACACTGCGCTAATGAGGAGCCCTGACCACCTCTCAGATCCCTCCTTGCCCAATTCCAACAGACCTGACATCGGTTGTGGCCAAATCCAGGACCCAGCTAGCGTGGACATTAGCCAGTTCCCATCACAACTGGGGTGAAGTGTGTATACTGTTACAGGGCAGTTGGAAATCGTTTTTAAGTGCTCCAAAAAACCAATGAATGTCAAGACTTATGAGGGTCTAGGAAAACAGAAATTCAATGAATGAACACAATTTTTGATCTTTTCAAAATGTGACATCAAAATGCAATTGAATCTAGGCTCTAAGACCCTGGATCTGGCTCTCAGCCTTGCTAAGTCAATGGTCATGGGAGCATATGCAACCACATGATCACATTGAGCCTCAGGGTTGTCTGTAATAACACCACCCACACTGTGAGAGGACCTAGGACGCCACTTCTTACTAGGAGTGTGATCTTAAGCAAGTTATTTAATTTTGGGAACCTCAGTTTCCTCATTTGTAAAATTAAGCCATAATAACTACCTACTTTTGTAGACTCAATGAATACAAATAGCCTGGTATATATTTAACTGGAGTTCCTGGCTGATGCAAATGGTTAACACACTTGGCTGATAACTGAGAGGTTTGTGGTTCAAGTCCACCCAGAGGCACCTCGGAAGAAAGGCCTGCTGATCTACTTCTGAAAAATCAGCCATTGAAAACCCTACGGAGCACAGTTCTACCTTGACATACATGGGGTCGCCATGAGTTGCAATTGACTCAGCAATGACTTTTTTTAAAAAATATCTTTAGATGTGTAGGGTTACTATTATTATGGTTATTATTTATTTCCTAGTAAGAAGGATCTGGGTTTAAGTCCTGCCTCTGCCTCTTGCATCTTTGGACAAGTTGTCATACCTTACTAAGTCTCCCTTTCCTCATTTCTAATATGGGCAAAATACAGTAAAACTTGTGAAAGCTAGAACCTGTGTAAGGCAGAAACCTGTCAGAGAAGGAAATGCAAATATTTTCCACTAAAATGAGCAACAGAAAAGTGGTAAGATTGCACCCTGTTAAAGGTGGAAAACCTCTGAGACCTGGAAAAACAAGGCAGTCTTATTGAGTTCTGGCTCTCGCAGGTTTCACAGTAACAGTACCAGCATTGTTGAGTTGTTTTGGAATTAAATGAGATGATGCATGGAACATGGCACCTGGGACATCATACTGTGTTCTCCATAAATGTTTACTATTGCTTTTATTAATGTTATTATAATTATTAATAGGAGAATGGTTTAAGTTTAAAAATTAATATGCTTAGGCTAAGTGGTAGTTGTATTAAATTCTATTGTTATAGAACAGGGGTTGACAAACTACAGTTCTCTAGATGAATCTGGCCCCCTACCTGTTTTTGTAAATAAAGTTTTATTGGAACATAGCCACACCCATTCATTTATGTATTGTTATGGCTGTTTTCCTGCTACAATGGCAGAGTTGAGTAGTTGTGACAGAGATCATATGGCCCAAAAAGCCTAAAATGTTTATTATCTGTCTCTACAAAAAAAGTTTGCCGACCTCTGTTATAGAGGAAAGGCTTCTAAACTAGAAAGAACATTTAGAAGTCATTTAGTTCAATCACCTAATAAATGCTGGAGTTCTTGGTACTGCATTATCCTGGGAGGAACAATCCCCGAGTCTAACTTCTCCAGCTAACATGAACTGCTACACATTAATCTCAACATTAGAAATCAGCCTGTGTTCTCTCTCTGCTATTCCTTTGACCCACAATCATCCTTTGTGATATAGAAAAATCAAGTCAGAGTAGAACTGGAACTACTCATCACTCATAACCTCATTCTGAACCATTTTTCTTGACTCAATCCCATCCTACTTCTGAACTTCCTGGCTACTGACCCCCTGCGCTCAGCCCCTACTCCCTTTTTTTTTTTTTATTGTACTTTAGATGAAGGTTTATAGAACAAATAGTTTCTCATTAAACAGTTAGTACACATATTGTTTTATGACCATGGTTAACAACCCCACAACATGTCAACACTGTCCCTTCTCAACCTTGGGTTCCCTTTTACCAGCTTTCTTGTCCCCTCCTGCCTTCTAGTCCTTGTCCTGGGCTCTTGTGCCCCATTAGTCTCGTTTTGTTTTATGGGATTGTCTAATCTTTGGCGGAATGGTGAACCTCGGGAGTGACTTCATTTCTGAGCTAAAAGGGTGTCCGGGGGCCATACTCTCAGGGTTTCTCCAGTCTCTGTCAGGCCAGTAAGTCTGGTCTTTTTTGTGGGTTAGAATTTTGTTCTACATTTTCCTCCAGCTCTGTCTGGGACCCTCTGTTGTGATCCTGGTCAAAGCAGTCAGTGGTGGTAGCTGGGCACCATCTAGTTGTACCGGACTCAGTCTGATGGAGACCGTGGTAGTTGTGGTCTGTTAGTCCTCTGGATTAATCTTTTCCTTGTATCTTGTTTCCTTCATTCTCCCTTGCTCCTGAAGGGGTGAGACGGTGGAGTATCTTAGATGGCTGCTCACAGGCTTTTAAGACCCCAGACTCAGCCCCTACTTCTGACTGTTACTTTCAGTGCCGGACTGAAGTGCCCCATCTATGGCCCTGGCTCCTTTGACTTCATTTAAATTGAAACACACTCTAGTAGTTCCCCCAAATATATCCAGTCCTAATCCTTGGAATCTGTGACTGTCATCTTACATAGCAAAAGGGACTTGGCAGATGTGATTAAGTTAAGGATCTTAAAATGGTGACATTATCCTGGATTATCCAGGTGGGCCCTGAATGCTATCACGTGTCATTACAAGAGGGAGGCACAGGGAAATTTGATTACAGAAGGAGTAGAAGGTGATCTGAAGATGGAGCAGAGATTGGAATGATGTGGCTACAGACCAAGGAATGCCGGGAGCCATCAGAAGTTTGAAGAGACAAGGAATGGATTCCCTCCTGGAGCCTCCAGAATGAAGCCCTGCCAACACCTTGATTCTAGCTATGTAAGACTCAGTTTGGACTTCTGGCCTCTAGAACTTTAAGAGATTAAATATGTATTGTCTTAAGCCACCAAGTTGGTGGTAGCTTGTTACAGCAGCCGTAGGAAATTAATACACATACTTTCTCAGGTAAATACCATTTTTGGTTTACTCTGGTCTCAGACCCTCCTCCTCCATGCCCAGCAAGCTCTCAAGCAGGATCCACCAACATTTATTTGTCTGTGTGATTTGGGTATATTACTTAACTCATGTAAACCTCAATTTCTTAATCTATAAACAGGGATAAAATTATCAATCTTCTAGGATTGTTGTGAGGATTTTAAATGATACCAATAAAATGAAGAAGACACTTTCTGGAATAAAGTAGGTTATTAATGTTTTCAATAGGTAATAGTAACAATTGCTATCATTAACTGTTCTGGGTTCTCCAGTGATTCCCTTTTCTCATTGCCTGTGAGGAACTTGGAAAACATGGCTTGGGGCTCAGCTCTCACCCCAATTCAATGAATTTGTACTAGCCACTTCCATTCTTCAATCCTTAGTATCTCTGGCCATCTGTGGAACACTTAGAATTTAAAAAAAAAAAAAAAAAAACATGGTCATCATTGATTCCAGTACTGCTATTTGGCACTTAAGGGAGACTGAGTAGCTTACCTTCAGAAAGGTTAAGTGATTTACCCAAGGTCACACAGCTAATAAGTGATAACTCTGGGATTTGAGTCCAGGATTCCAATGTGCTGTCCACTATCCCACGCTGTCTCTCACCTGCTAGACTTGTCTCTCCATATCATCTACCTAAAATTAAAGTACTCCTTCCTACAGCTACTGCTGATCTGGGTGAAGGTGTCTTCTGTCCACAAGGCCAGTGTCCCTCCTTCCCTCTTTTGGGGACTCCCTTCCCCAGGGAAGCTCCTGGTGAGGAAACAGATGGGAGGACTCCAAGCAGGTGGTGGGAAGCCTGGAGTCTCTGTGCCCTCATGTTGGAGACTGTGGTGGCACACCTGATAGTCCTCCCCCCTCCCCCTGGGAAACCAGGAAACCAGCACTTAACCCAGAGTACCTTCCCGCTCTGTCAGCAATCCAGACCATATGGTTAATTAGCTAAAATTTGCAACCGCATCTGTGATGCTATTTCTCTTTTTGGCATGTCTGAACTTAATTACTGAAGCCACGGGAAGCTCCTGGCCCACAGGGAGCACAGTGGGCATGGGGGTCACAGAGCCTGGCCATTGCTCAGGAGGTGGGATGCCTGGGTGGTAGAGGGTCTGAGAATGGAGGATGGAGAGGGTCATTGGATTGCCTGAGTAGAGGGTCTTCATGGTGGTTGTATCAAGGCTGGGACACAATGCCACCAGGGCTCCCATCTGTGTGGGCTGGCAAGCATCCTCAGAAAAGGGGCCAACCTCCCTTATAGTAGAATGGAGGGTTCATTCCCTGGTCACCCACTGTGCTTCAAATGCTGTCCTTGGTCACTCCACAGATTGTATCTGTTTCTTATACCAAGACAGGGCCCATAACATAAACGGTCCAATAAAAATGGCTGATTGGGCCAATGAATGAATGTATACTTCTGAGTCTGTTTCTTCATCTCTACACTGGAGATCATAAAATGTATATCCTATTGTTTTGTTAAGGATTAAAAAAACCCCAAAACCCACTGCCATTGAGTCAATTCCGACTCATAGCAACCGTATAGAACAGAGTAGAACTGCCCCATAGGATTTCCGAGGAGTGGCTGGTAGATTCGAACTGCTGACCTTTTGGTTAGCAGCCAAGCTCTTAACTACTGCACCACCAGGGCTCCTGTTAAGGATTAAGTGAGATAAAATACATATAGCAAAGCATATGTCAAAGCATCTGACACGTGATAGGTATTCAACCAGCACTTGTTGAATGAATGAATGAATAGCAGAATCAAAGAACGACTGAAAGTCAGAACTGGAAGAAACCCGAGAGATAAAAATCTAGTTCTATCCTCCCATTGTTCCACAGTTTTCCTCATCTGTAAGATGGGTACAATAAATACACCTCCCTTATTGTTTAGGGATTAAAGGATATAACACATGTAAAATTCTTAGAATAGTGCCTGGAATGTAGTAAGCACTTACAGATATTGCTGCTGCTGTTGTTGTTGTGAATAGTAATAAAATGGGAAAACTTATTGCTAGTGAGGGAAAAGGCCTTGCTCAAAGAACAAGGGCAGTTCATGGTATAACCGGGACTACAACTCAGGTCCCCTCCTCTCAGTCCATACTGCCACTTTCAGAGCATCATGGGCCTGCTCATCGGCCCACAGTTCCAGGGTTCATAGAAGAGATGTGTGCCAGCTCTCAGGGGTCACTAGTATGATGTGGGAGACAGACTCCACCCCTTTGGGGACCACCAGGCTAAGAAGTAAATCAGAGTCCAAGGATGAATGCTTTAGCCAATGTCAGACAGAAGAAGAGTCTTGGCCATTGGGATCTTTAGGGCTCACGGCATATGGTTTTGCAGACTCTTCCAAGGCAAAGATGGTGAATCGAGACTGAAATCCAGCCTTGCTCTGCTAGCCAAGCCATGTGTTCCTTCAGGGGTATGTCTGCCCAGAAGAGACTCCTTTTTCTAATTCATACACAGGTGCCACATTGGCAGGTTTTCTCTGGGATAAGTGGACAGCTTGAAGGGAGGAGAACTTGAAGCCCCTGAAACATTGAGGCAGGAATTTTCATAAGAGTAGGAGCAGGGTCTGTATCCCTGACGCCTAGGACAGTAAGAAGCCCTGGTGGTGCAACGGTTAAGTGCTTGGCTGCTAACTGAAAAGTTGGTAGTTCAAACCCACCAGGTGTTCTGCAGGAGAAAAGACCTGGTGATCTGCTATGGGGCAGTTCGTCTGTCACATGGGGTCACTATGAGTCAGAATTGACCCAACCACTCACAACAACAAGTTTAGTGCCTGGCCCAGTAGGTGCTCAAGGAAATACATGTTGAATAAATAAATGATTTTATTCTTAAAATCTATCATATACCCTAGCATGTGGTATGGGCTCAGTGGGTGCTGGATAACCATATGACTGAGTAGCAGGAGGAGAAGTGCATGTGACAAATACGATGATGTCCTAGAGCTTTAACACTCTGCAGTAACAGTAGCTGATTTATTGAGGAGTGACTCTGTGCCAGGCATCATATGAAGAGCTGTATATGTATGATCCCCTAATTTCACAACAAACTTATAAGGAAAGTGCTATGTTGGTTTATAATTTACAGATGAGGCAACTGAGGTTGGGCAAGGCTAAGGGATTTGCCTGTGGTCATACAGCTCCTAAGGAGCAACGTATTTTGCTGCCTCCTACGTCATTTTTAACCACCATGCTCTTCTCTACTGGGTCACTAGGTGTCTAGTGAGGTATCAGGAGATCTACCTTTCCCTCATCTGTTATGCTCTTTCCCTCTCTTTTTTATAGGGCTTACCCTTCACTTCATTCAAGCCTCTGCTCAAGTCTCACCTCCTCCGAGAAGGCTGCCATGACTACCTTGTATGTAAAAAAGTTCCAGTTCCTTCCCCTGCTTTATTTCTCTTCACATCACTCACTACCACTAGACAGATAAGTAGATTCTCTTTTGGCTGCCTCAGCCTTCCCATCCCTTCTCAATAGGCTAGCTCTTTGAGGGCAAGGAGCTTATCTATCATAGTAATATTTTCCCAGCTTTCAGAAAAATACCTGATAAATAAAAGTGCTCCACCTGTATTTATGAAATGACTGAAAGGATGACTGAAGAACCTGGGGACATTATTTAAATGGCTGTTTAATTTCTGATATTTTCTTTCTCTCTCTGGGCCTCAATTTCTTCATCAGTCAGATAAAGGTAGTGATGTCACACCTAACAACTCCCTGAGGCATACGGGAAGGACAACTGGGACACGTTTGGGAGCTCAACAAAATAGAAGAGATTATTATTAAACACCTGTGCCCACACAAGCCAAGCTAACAGGTCTTGTGCCCTGTCCGAGTATAAAAGCCCAGGTCATGGCCAAGGCATGCCAGGGCTGGGATGCAGAGAATAATCTTACTGCTCCAGCATTTGCCTTGCCCAGGGCAAGAACCTATGCTAACTAGCACAAGTGAGTGTGGGGACAGGGATGCAGGAGGCAGCTTTTCTGGCACCACCACTTTGTGGCCACATAATATTGGTTGAGTCATTTTACCCCTGTTGCCTCTTCTTCAAAGCAGAAGTAATAACAACACCCGTCTTAGAGGGCAGTTGCTAGAATTAAGTGAGGTAATGATTTTGAATGCATTTTGTGAAGTATAAAGCTTGATACTGATGCAAAGTCCTACCCTTAAGACTGTAAAAGCCAGACCAGGTAGTTCAGACCTGAGGGACAATCGGGAGCCATGGAGGATTTCGGGCAGTGAAGAAACACACTAAGGAATCACCTTTGGGAAGCGAATCTGGCGGTGTGTACAGCCAGGCTGGGCTGCCACGGTTCCTTTTTTCCCTTCTGGATTGTGTCTGGGGGAGGAGGGATGGGAGAAGGGTAGAGTCTGCGGGATGGGAAATCCCCCTTCTACGGCTTGCAGAAGGGGGTGGGGGTGAGGGTGGCGGGAACAGGCCTGGGTGACAGGCACCATTTGTGCCACCCTGATTAGCTGGGAAAATGCAAATCTGCACTTCCTTCACTGCTGCAGCTAACAAGATAATGAATATTTTCATCAGCTGCAGAGAATACAAACATCTGTAGGAACACCAAACCTACTCTCAGGGATGCGGGGAGGAGGGGAGGACGTGGAGGTGGGGAAACGCTGCTTCTCAGCAGTCTTAGGGAAGAGATATGCTGAGCTGTGGGGAGGGTGGCTGGGAGCTGGAAGCTCCAGCTGGTACCTCCTGTGCATGGTACAGTGGGAAATAGATAACTGTCCACTAGTCCCTGTTTACTCATGATTGGGGCATTGTTGTGGTGGACTTTGTTCACCACCCATATATCTATCCACCTATACCTGCATCCATCCCTCCCTCCATCTGCTTAGCAATTTAACAAACATTTACTGAATCCTACTGTGCATCAGGCATGAAGCTAGGTTCTAGGGGTATAAAGGTAAATACGAGACACCTTTTGCCCTCAAGAAGCTCCTTCAATCGTTTATTCATTAACTATCAAATACCTATTCATGAAGTACCTACTATGTGTTGGGCACTCACAATCTAGATGGGGACACAGACCTGTCAACTGGCCTCTACTGAAGAAGGACTCTGATAGAAAACAGAGGAAGGCCTCCTAATACTTCTGGGGAGCAGATGGTTAAGGAAGACTCCTAGAGGTGACAGACCTTGGATGTAAACCAAGGATAAATCAGAGTATGTTGGACAGAGAAACTGGAAGAGCATTCCAGGTAGAGGGAAAAGCATGTGTAAAGTCAGGGAGCCATGAGGACTTTCCGGGAATTCAGAGAATTATAAGCAACTCCCATCACTTGTCTGTCAGTTTGTCATACTGTGGTGGCTTGCGTGTTGCTATGAGGCTGGAAGCTGTGCCACTGGTATTTCCAATACCAGCAGGGTCACCCATGGTGGACAGGTTTCAGAGGAGCTTCCAGACTAAGACAGACTAGGAGGAAAGTTCTGGCGATCTACTTCTGAAAATTGGTCAGTGAA
The DNA here is from genome assembly GCF_000243295.1 of Trichechus manatus latirostris. Classification (NCBI taxonomy): domain Eukaryota; kingdom Metazoa; phylum Chordata; class Mammalia; order Sirenia; family Trichechidae; genus Trichechus; species Trichechus manatus. The sequence goes on along the minus strand of NW_004443952.1, from coordinate 4,770,144 downwards.
AACCCTATGTATAAGCATAATGCTAAGTGAAATAAATTAAGCACATAAGGACAAATGATCCCTCTTTTATAAGAAGAATAGATATATATAAAAGCGAAAAAAAAAAACCTATGCATAATGTCAATCGCTAGAAAAGGACATCATGCTTGGTAAAGTATAGGGTCAGAAAAAATGAAGGAAACTTTTAATGAGATGGTTTGACACAATAGCCAGAGCAATGGACTCAAATATACCAATAATCATGAAGATGTCACAGGACCAGGCAACATTTTGTTCTGTTATACGTAAAGCTGCTATGAGTCAGAGTCGACCTGACGGCAGCTAACAACAGCGACAACAAGCAGCTCAGCAGAAATGGCCTGCAGAGGGCAAGGCAAAGGGAGGGAGCAGACGAAGCCTGAGAGGTAGGCTTGGGCCCTGTTATGTAGAGCCTTTCCCAGCAGGCTAAGAAGATTGGACCTTATCCTGCACACAATGGGGAGCCTCTGATGAGCTCTGAGCAGGGGAGTGACATTGTCGGATCAGCATTTTAGGAAGATGACTCTGGCTGCTGCATGGAGAATGGACTGGGATGGACTGGGAATGAAGACTGGGGGATGACTCAGGGAGCAGTTGAGGATTCCAGCTGGAGACAGCATGGCTAACAGGCAATATTCAGAAGGGTCTGGAGGCAAAACTTTCAGGCCCTGGCAGAGACCTGCATGTGCTGACGGGCAGCTTTGCCATTTAACTGGCTCTGTGATTTTGCAGCAATAACTCAGCTCCCTGAGCTTCAGGGGCTACTAATAATACCTCCTTCATGGAGTTTCAGTGAAGAACAAATGAGATAATGTGCATCAAAGTGACCTACAAGGTCTAAGGCACTGTAGAAGTATTAGTTACCAGTTATTTAATTATAGCAGCACTGCTGGGTCTAATCATTACTTCACTCTGCTATCTTTCATTCCTATAGCCGGCATTCAGAAGAGGAAAACAGTACAGAATCAGAGCCTCAAGCCCCTAGTTTTGTCTCTTGGAAAGTCCCTGAATCTCTGCTTTAGTTACTTCATCTCTAAAATATGGAGAATATTCTTCTCCTTGCCTGTTTTTCAGAGTGTCTATGAGGATTAATCTAGATAGCTGACATTCAAAGGCTTTGAAAAACACAAATCATTAGCAACATAAAGAGGAAAGTGGGGTGAACTCAAATTCACTGAGAACTTTTCATGGTCTTCCTGGTTTAGATTAGGGATTGGCAAACCACTGCCTGCAGGCCAAATCCAGCCCACTGCCTGATTTTGCACAGATCACAAGAATGATTTTTACATATTTAACTGGTTAGAAAAAATCAAAAGAAGAAGAATATTTTGCATAACATGTGAAAATTATATGAAATTCAAAATTCAGTGTCCATAAATAAAATTGACTGAAGCACACACGCACCCGTCATTTATACTGCTTTTACATTACAATAACAGAGTTGAGTCCTTGCAACAAAGATCATACGGCTCCAAAGCCTAAAATATGTACTATCTGGCCATTTACAGAAAAAGCTCGCCAACCCCTACTTGAGATTATTACAAACTTGTGAGTTAGGGATTTTTTTTTTCTCTCTCCATTTTACAGATGAAGAAACTGAGTCTCAGAGAAATTATATCACTCACCTAAAGTGACACAGAATGAAAATTGCTTCAAGGCATGATTACTTTATTCTTAAGCCCATTCTCTTTCCACCTCACGGTGATGTCCCCATAAGGAGCTGATTTTCCTTCTTCCATGAGGATACTCAATAGTCTACCTGTGTGAGGTAGAGGCTGAGAGTGTCTTATTCATCACTGTTTCTATAATGTGTAACACATTGCTTGACACGCAGCTAAAAAATCAAGCCTGTAGCCTTGGAGTTGATTGTGAATCATGGTGATCCTGAGTATTTCAGAGTAGGACTGAGCTCCATAGGATATCCAATGTTTTTAATCTTATGGAGGAGCATCTGGGTGGTGCAAATGGTTAAGCGCTTGGCTACTAACAGAAAGGCTGGCAGTTTGAATCCACCTAGAGGCACCTTGGAATAAAGGCCTAGCAATCTGTTTCCAAAAGCTCATAGCACTGTAAATTCTGTGGAGCGCTATTCTACTCTGACACACAGGGGTTGCCATAAGTCAGAATGACTCAACAGCAATAGGTCTGACTTGGTTTTGGAATTTTATGGAAGTAGATTGCCAAGCCTTTCTTCTGTGGCACTGCTGGGTGGATTGGAATCGCCAACTTCTTGGTTAGTAGGCAAGGGCTTAACTGTTTGTACCACCTAGGGACCTTACAAGTGCTTAATAAACAATTGTTGCTATGTTGGACACAAGAAGTGGCTGGGGTAGCTACTGTGTTCCATCACATTTCTCCTCAGCATTTACAGGTATCAGCTATAAATTTATAAGATACACTCCTTTTCTCCTTTTCCTTTTGGAAACGAGCGTAAATCTGCCCACGAGGGCAGTGATTTGGAGACTTTAGCACACCCTCTGTTCACAGTTTCTCAACAGGAGCTCAGCAGTCAGTGTCTGCTGTGTTTTATTGCACGCGACTCCTGCGATCAATACTGGCCCACCTCTTCCTCTGGCTACACGGTTGCTCAGGGCTCCTGGAGGCCACCTTCAAATATGCAGAATTTCCACTTGTCCAGACAAAACCCATCACTTGCATTTCCTGCAAACATGCAAGAGACTATCCACTGAGCGTGGAGTGGTGAGAGAAAACACTGAATGTGCTTGTTTGGGGATGTGGAGTCACATGGGCCTGGGTTTTAATCCCAACTCTAACAATGATTCGCTGGGTGACCTAGGGCAAGATCCTTCACCTCTCTGAGTTTCAGTTTCCTTATCTGCAAAATCAGATGCTAAGGTCCAGCTGTCAGAGTTATGGAGAGGACTAAACAGGATGATAGGTAGAAAAAGTGCCTTGCCGTACCTGGCTCATAAAGATTCTCAGTAAGTACTACTATTGTGTGCTTTTCTACAACATGCAAAGCACTGGACGAGGCCCTTAGGAGTGGGGACATGGAGTGGGGGTGAGGGAGAGACACAATCTAATAACTATAGCACAAGGCAGAGTAAGATGGATTGCAGGGGAAGCCCCAGAGGAAGAGGAAACAAGAACGTAGCTTTTACTGAGGATCTCTTGAGGGCCAAATACTGTTCCGGGCACTTTGCTTACATAACCTCTTTGTTTTTACACCATTCCTAACAAGCAAAGAATGTTCTCTTCATTATTTAAAAAAAAAATTGCTGTCAAGTCAGTTCTAACTCATGGCAACCCCATGTGTGCCAGAATAGAACTGTGCTCCATTAGATCTTCAGTGGCTGATTTTTTGGAAGCAGATCACCAGGACTTTCTTCCGAGGCATCTCTGGGTAGACTCATACCTTCAACCTTTTGGTCAGCAGCCAAGTGCATTAATCATTCGTGCAAACCAGGGACTCCTGTTCACTTCATTACATGGATAAGAAAACTGGTGATAGAGATATTAAGTGACTTGTCTGAGGCCACACTGCTTGTGAAGCAGACACTATGATGCTCCACCCAGATCCCCCTTCAAAGAAGGACTTGCTGGCCCAGCTGCTGAGTGTACTATCCTCTGGCAGCCTTCAGGGACTGCCTCTGCTGCAAAAAAAGCTTCCTTGCCCAAGGCTCTGCCCTGCCTGGTGCAGCTGCATTCATGACTGGTCATTGGTGCGGGGAGAGGGGAGTGGGAGAACAGAGGCCTAGACGTCTCGGCCCACCTTGGGGCAATGCTGAAGAGCCATTGTACCCTAGAAGTCCCAATAAGGTTAGCTGAGGCTGCCTTTGAGCCTACATGGCAGCTCGACTTCTTCCCAATCCTGCTTCCACCTCTCCCTTCCACAGGGTCGATCCCCAGCACATTCCCTAATAAACATTCTGTTTGTTGAACTCAGATTCTGCTTCCCTGGCAACCCATCTTGTTACAGCAGCTAGTAAGTTGAGGAGCTGGCATTTGAGCCTATTTCTATTTAGTTCTCCATTTTAGCCTCTTTCTGTGGACAACGGCATAACTAGTTAAGTCATTCATTAATTCATTAATTTCTTCAACAAATGTTTACTGAGTTTTCCAAGAATTTTGATCCTCTCCTTAATTCCCATCTTCAAAGAGCTCAGAATGCAATATGCTTATATTTGTTGTTTCTGACATAATTCTCTCCCCACCTTTATGTAAGTACTGGCATCTGGGCATTTTAACTGCCCTCTGTTATTTTAATTGGAAGTTGAGGGTGGCACACATTTTATGTAATGCTAATGGACTAATGCAGGCATCAATCTGGTCCTCAATTCTTTGGCAAAGCCCCCACTACTCCCTTTGTATCTGCTTCGCCTGCACACTCAGCCCAGCACCACCTCTCTGGCTTTTATCCGTCTTTTTCCCTTGATTTAATTCTGTTTGACAATCCTCTGTATCTTTGAGAGATGCTGTGTGAAATGCAGATGCCTCTACAGCATGCCTGCTAATGACAAATTTGAGGACTTAGACAGCATGGGGCTGAATTAGGGTAATTCAGCCCAAGAGGGTTCCTTCCGAGTGGAGGCCAAGTTCTCCCTGAGAGCACCGTCTGATGTAGCAGAGCAGCCTAATGAACATTTCCTTGTGGAGAAAGCCTCTATACTACCTCCTTTAGCTGTGTTTGTCTTCCAGGCTCCCTGCAGCTGAACCTATAATGGCTCCTGCCGCCTGAGTCCAGGACCAGCCCAGGTCCTGAGGCAATCCAAAGCCTCTGACCCTCCAGCCAGGGTTTGGAGTTAAATCAGGACCCCAGATAACACCAGCTGCCTCCCCTCTAGCTATCTTGACGCCTCAAGATATTACATCAGGGACTTGAAGTGTAAACTGGTTTGACCTTTCTGGAGGGTATGTGGCATTGGGTACCAACATTTAAATGTGCATACCTTTTGCCCAAGAGGTTCTGCTTTCAGGAATTTACACTAAGGAGATAATCAGTCAGACAAGCACAGCTGTATTTACAAGGATGCTTATCATAACATAGTTTATGGTAGTGAAAAGCTGAAAAAATCTAAATGCCTATCAATAGGGAATTGATTAAATAAATTATAAGTCTGGATAATGGAATACTGTGCAGGCATTAAAAAAAAGGCAACACAGTTGATCTTTAAAAATTAGTAAGGAAAGATCTCCAGGGGATATTGTTAAGAAAAAAAAATACATGCTTATACTGAGCCTTCCTAGTTATGTAAATTTTCTCTATAGGATATGTGACTAGAAGCACAGAGAGACATTCGTAAGGAGGTTCACTAAAATGTGAAGGTGGTATCCAGCAGATGTGAAACTTCCTGATTGTTAAATATTACTTGGATCTTCTATAGGAATATGTGTTCACTTTATGGGGAGGGGGATACAGGCTGTGGCCCTGGGCAAATAATTTTCCCTTTCAGTCCAAATGAAAAGGGGATAATATTACTTATTAATAAGACCATTAAAATATTAAATAAAAATGTTTTTAAGGAGCTTAGAACAGAGCCTAACATAGGATCAAACCCAAAAAACCAAACCCATTGCCACTGATTTGATTACAACTCCTAACGAACTTATAGGACAGAGTAGAACTGCCCCATAGGGTTTCCAAGGCTGTAAATCTTTAAGGAAGCAGACTGCCACATCTTACTCCCACAGAGCAGCCGGTAGGTTGAAACTGCTGGCCTTTTGGTTCACAGCTGAGCACTTTAACCACGGCACCACCAGGGCTCCTCTAACACAGGACTAGCCTCAATAAATGGTCACTACTAAGGAGCCCTGGTGGTTCAGTGGTTAAAGCACTTGGCTGCTAACCAAAAGGTTGATGGTTTGAACTCACCAGCCACTCTGAGAGAGAAAGTCTGTTTTCATAAAGATTTACAGCCTTGGAAACCCCATGGGGCAGTTCTACTCTGTCTTATAGGGTTGCTATGAGTCAGAATCGACTCTATGGCAGTGGATTCGTTTTGTTTTTGTTTTTTTTAAGCAGCAGTTATTATAAAGAAGCAGGGATGGAGCAGACATCCTGGACAAATGGCCTAGAACTATGACAGAGAGACAGTGAGATAACCCTTTAAAGGTTCAATTTCGCTAGAAAAGGAGGACAGAGAATTGAATTTGGGGGGTTTACAAATAAACCTAACTGACGGCCAAACTTCATCCCTTCTACCCCTACAGTCACACACATATATACACACACAAGCATACACATAAATGCATACAGTCACACTTACACCTAAACCCATGCACACATTCACATATGCACACACAAGCATACTCACATGCACAAACACAAATACACGTTCACACTCATATACACATTAACACACACACAAGCACATGCATTTGCTTCACATACACATAAACACACACACACACATAAGTGCACTCACACACATAAATATATACACATAAAGACACACAGTGACACATATGGCAGGAGATGGGGGGACTAAGTCTGCAGAACAGACCCAGTTGGCACCCCCCCAACCTGCTCACACCCATGTCCCCTCTGATCAGAGGCTCTGGTTGCTCTTTGCTGGCTCCCAGAGATTGTCTCCCTGTGAGGAAAGGGAGGGGTTGCTTGGGAGAGGCTGAGGTGATTGTTTGGGTTTAATTAAGCACGATGCCCAGAGACAGGCTTGGAGGATGCACTGTAAGAGATACCCTGCTGACCTCGGAATGCCTGTTCTCCAGGCATATGTGGGCCTGACAAAACATTTCAAAGCGGAGGAGAACATCAGGAACGGAGGGAGCTGACAGCTCTTAATAGCATGTAACAAGGAGACACTAATAAAGAGTGTGTCTGAGCTGAGCGGCTCCAGAGACAGAGACTACGAGTCTTCTTCAAAAGGATGTTGGCAACACACAAGACTTTCTTCTTGTGTCTTCTGTCCCCTACGCATCACAGTACAGGGAGAAACTCGTGGTGAATTGTGCTCAGAGTCCCGCTCTGTGAGCAGAGGTCCTTGCAGCCAGCACTGTTAGACGAGTCATTTAGAGTCCTCTGGGGTCAAAATGGTGGCGAGCACAGTGCAACGGGGTCACATGGAAGGAAGGGGGGGAGAAAGAGAATGAGGGAAGGAGAAAAGGGAGAAGCAGCGAGGGAGAAAAGTACTCCATTCCCACTTGCGTATCTACAGTAAAGGAGGATTTATTACTGCCTGGGCATTGTTGATGGTTCAAGTTCTGTTTTCACGACAAAAGTTAAGACAAAAGCACCTACTTTGTGCCAAACGCTATGCATTGAAGATCAAAACAAAGCGGACAAATAAACAAATACATTGTGTGCAAGCAGTTAACACGTTAGTAGGAGTACAAAGAAGTAAAATGACAGTTATAACATATTATAAACTCCCCAAATCCAATTTTCTCCAATCTCTCCCCCATCCCCGATTCTAGCAAACCTGGTCCTTGAGTAATCCCACTGTCTCTAACTTCTCACCTCTCATCATCTACTCAACTCATTCCCATCAGGCTTTTATTATATTAATTTCACACGTCCCACCCTTACCACCACTACTGAGGGCTTCCAATTTCCAAAACCTGCAGGTAAGTTTTCTGCCTTTGTTTTAGGTGACCTCTAAGCAGCATATCACACAGATTAGCAAACCCCCCTCATGAAGCATGTTCTCCTGGAGTCTCTGTGACCACCTTCTGGTGTTCTTCCCACCTCCTTGGCCACTCCTTCTGTCCCTATCTCTAAGTAATCTGTCCTTGGCTCTCTTCACTGTCTATAGTCTCTCTGGATAATCTCATCTAAAATGATTACTTTAAAACTCATCTACATGCTGGTGACTACTCTGAGGTAACGTTCTGCTGCTATTCATAAGGTTTTTGCTGGCCATTATTTTTTAGAAGTAGATTACCAGGTCCTTCTTCTTGGTCTGTCTTAGTCTGGAAGCTGCCCTGAAAGCTGTCCACCATGAGTGACCCTGCTGGTCTTTGAAATACCAGTGGTATAGCTTCCAGCATCACAGTATCATGCAAGCCACTACAGTACGACAAACTGACAGATGAGTGGTAGTTCTAGCCTACAGCACCTGGTATTTCCAGGTGGTCTTCCATCCAAGTACTAACCAAGCTTGACCCTGCTTAACTTCTGAGATCAGAAGAAATAGGGTATGTTCAGGTTGGTATGGCTGTAGACTTGTCTATGCCAAGAAATTTGGAAGAAAGCTACCTGGCCTACCGACTGATAGAGATCCATATTTGTGCCCATTCCAAAGAAAGGTCTAATGAAATGTGGAAATTATTGAACAATATCATTAAAATCACATGCAAGTAAGGTTTTGCTGCAGATAATTCAAATACGGTTGCAGCAGTATATTCAAGCTGGAAATTGAAGCTGAATTCAGAAGAGGATGTGGAATGAGGGATATCATTGCTGATGTCAGATGGATCTTAGCTGAAAGCAGAGAATACCAGAAAGATGTTTACATATGTTTTATTGACTATGCAAAGGCATTCGACTGTGTGGATCATAACAAATTATGGATAATATTGCAAAGAAATGGGAATTCCAGAACACTTAATTGCACTCAAGCAGAACCTGTATATAGACCAAGAGGCAGTCATTTAAACAGAACAAGGTCAAACTGCATGGTTTAAAATCAGGAAAGGTGTGCATCAGGGTTGTATCCTTTCATCATACTTATTCAATCTGTACGCTGAGCAAATAATCCAAGAAGCTGGACTATATGAAGAAGACCACAGCATCAGGATTGGAGGAAGACTCATTAACAACGTGTGATATTCAGATGACACAACCTTGCTTGCCAAAAGCGAAGATGACTTGAGGCACTTACTGATGAAGACTAAAGGCTATACAGCCTTCAGTATGGATTACACCTCAAAATACAGAAAACAAAAATCCTCCAAACCAGACCAATAAGCAACATCATGATAAGCAGAGAAAACACTGACATTGTCAAGGATTTATTTCATGTTACTTGGCCCCATAATCAACACCTATAGAAGCAGCAGTCAAGAAATCAAATGGCGTATTGCATTGGGCAAATCTGCTGCAAAAGACCTTTTTAAAGTGTTCAAAAACAAAGATGTCACTTGGAGGACTAAGGTGCACCTGACCCAAGTGATGGTATTTTCAATTGCCTCATATGCATGTGAAGCTGAACAAATGAATAAGGAAGACTGAAGAAGAATTGATGCCTTTGAATTATGGTGTTGGACAAGAATACTGAATATACCATTGTCTTAGTCATCTAGTCCTGCTATAACAGAAATATAATAAGTGGATGTGTTTAACAAACAGAAATTTACTCTTTCACAGTTAGGAGGCGAGAAGTCCAAATTCAGTGTGCCAGCTCCAGGGGAAGTCTTTCTCTCTCTGTTCGCTCGAGAGAAGAGCCTTGTCATTAATCTTCCCCTGGTCTAGGAATTTCTCAGTGCAGGGGACCCAGGTCCAAAGGACACACTCCGCTTCTGGCTCTTCTTTCTTGGTGATATGAGGTCCTTCTCCTCTTTGCACAATTCTCTCTTTTATATCTCAAAAGAGATTGACTCAAGATAGAACCTAATCCTATAGATTGAGTCCTGCCTCATTAACATAACTGCCTCTAATCCTGCTTCATTAACATCATAGAGGTTAGGATTTATAACATATAGGATAATCACATCAGATGACAAAATGGTGGAAAACCACACAATACTGGGAATCACGGCCTAGCCAAGTTGACAATTTTAGGGGGACACAATTCAATGCATAGCAGCCACGGACTGCCAGAAGAATGAACAAATCTGTCTTGGAAGAAGTACAGCCAGAATGCTCCTTAGAAGCAAGGCTGGTGAGAGTTTGTCTCATGTACTTTGGACATGTTATCAGGAGGGACCAGTCCCTGGAGGAGGACATCATGCTTGGTAAAGTAGAGGGTCAGTGAAAAAAAGGAAGAGTCTCAACAAGATGGACTGACACAGTGGCTCCAACAATGGGCTCAAACATTGCGATGATTGTGCGGATGGCACAGGACCGGGCAGTGTTTTGTTCTGTTGTGCATGGGGCTGATATGAGTTGGAACCATCTCAACAGCACCTAACAACACTCTGAAGAATGTTTGCCCATCAAGTAGAGTTATACCTGTCTTTAGCTCAGAAGAAAGTCCCAGGCTGGGGATACAGATATGGACGACAGCATACATAGGATGCTATCAGAATGCTCCTTAGAAGCAAGATGGTGAGACTTCAGCTCCCTTACTTTGGACACATCAGGAGGAAAGACCAACTGCCAGAAAAGGATATCAAGTTTAGTAAAGTCAAGGGTCAGTGAAAATAAGGGAAACCCTCAATGAGATGGATTGGCACAGTAACCACAACAATGGACTCAAACATACCAGTGATCATGAAGATGATGCACGACTGGGTAACGTTTCCTTCTGTTACATGTAATGCTGTCATGAGTCAGAGCCAACTTGATGGCTACTAACAACAACAATCATGGGATGCTTTGGTAGTGTACAGCCCACAGAGAGTATATAGGGAGAGAAGACAAAGGTACTGAGGATAAAGCTCCAGAAAGGCTGAGAAGTATTCAAAGAGGCTGGAAGAAAACTATGAGCAGAAACCAGAGGAAAGTATCAAGAAAAAGTGAACAATGACACTAAATAAAGGGAAGACTCGGTGTAAGGTGAAGAATGAAACCTATGATTTGGGTGTAACCGTGAACAGGCACACTTTTGGCTTTGGTAGAAGCAAGCAGTATCTGTGAAGTGATGGGTGCAGAAGCAGACTGTGGTGGGTAGAGGAGTAAGTGGGAAGTGAGGAAATGGAAACCGTTTGCACAGACTTCTCTGTCTAGAATTCTGGCTGTGAATGGAAGACATAAGGTAGTAGCTAGAAGGCAATTCAAAGTTTGGGGGTGGGGAGAGATGAACACACTTATAGGCTGAGAGGAAAGGGTGAGGAGAGCAGGAGACATTTAAGACAATAGGGAGGGCAACTGATGGATTCAGGTTGCTTAAGATATTGGAGGGGGTGGGTTTCCTTAGGCAATAAAGGAAACACCTCTTCCCCTAAAGCAGGAGGGGAATCTAAGAATGTGCGTGTGCAGGTACATCTGAAGGAGGTTTGGAAATTATGTCCTGTTATGCCTGATAGGCTCACATTTTAAAATTTAAAATAGAAGATAGAAAAGGGAGGAAGGCTGAAGTTGTTTGGGGGTCTAAACAAGGGCCCTGGAGGTTTAAAAAAAGCCGCTAGGGGGATGGGGAGAAGGAGGAGAGCAGCAAGGTAATTGTCTACTAGTGCTGAGGACCCAGTTCATATTGGAGTCCATACTGGAAGGAAGATGGCTGGCTGTGTTGATTTAGGGTTGGAGATCTATGTAAGACTAGTCCTTCCCTCACCTGCACTTTCTCCAGGAAAACAAAGCAACAACAGCTTCCATTGTTATGTGCCGAGTGCCTTTCATACAGGATCTCTAACTCTCAGGATAGTGCTGCAAAGCTGTTAAGTAGTCTCCCTTTTACCTTGAGGAACTCAGGTCCCAGAGAGGTGATGTAACTTGCCCAAGGTTTCACAGCCTGTCTGATTCCAAAGCTCTGGTCCTTTCCTTTACTCTATACCTCGTCACAACCTTTGAGACTTGGCATCAGCTCTCATTTTCCCCTGAGCTTTTACTTCTCTAGGATAAACAATTCCAGGCTTCGAGCACTTCCTTATGGGACCTTGTTTCCAGTCCCTTCCCTTTCCCAGCTTCCCCTCCAGTTTGTTAGTTTCTCATTCTTGAACACATGCGTACTCACACACGCTTTTTCAAGATGGTAATGAGTTCCCTACGGGAAGCCAAGAGTCTTCTGTAAAAAGTTCTTGATCAGGACTCTCTGGCGGGTTTCCCCAAGGACACCTTCACATGCTTCAATCTAGTTTCATCCCTAAAACGATCTGCCAACTAAGATGACCTTCAAGGAGTCAAGGGCATAGAGCTGGGTATTACATGACTACCTTGCTAGCCCTCCCTCCAAAAACTCACCCCCATGCTCAGGAAAGACCAAACCATCTGCAGTGTTTTCTTCCTACTTTCTGTGCTTTTTTTAACCTGCTGATCTCTCTGCCTGAATTACCTGTTTCACTGTCCTACCCTAACAACCACTTACCCTTCAAGATCAACTCAGGAATTACCTCCTCTTAGAAACATCCCAGGGGATCCAGGCTTTATCGGGTGTCCCCTGCACTTTATGCTTCTTCTATTATAACACAGAAGATGCAGAGCACAATGAGTAAGAGTGAACTAGCGGGCTTGTTAGTCAGACTAGACAAGACCTGGTTCAGGGCACTTAGTACTGCTTGTATCACTGAGCCTTTTAATATTTCCTCAGCTGTAGAATGCAGATAGTGAATATCTACCTCAGAGGGTTGCTGTGAAGAAGAAATAAGGTGACCCACAGAAGGCACCTGGCACAGCGCTCAGCACATAATTAATGGTGGCTGTTACTTTTATCAAATAGTTCTGTGTTTAGTTTATTCTTGTGTCTTCCCCACCATCCCAACAGTTTTAAGAGGGCAGGTATAGCACCTGTTCATGTGTCTATCTCTAGGATCTCATACAGAGTCTGGCACACACACAGTAGGGGCTCATGAATAAATGAATGGATGAATCGAAGTTGTCTCAGTATGTACTGTCCTTGGGAATCACATTTTCTGAAATTACCTAACTCATTTCCATTTTATATTAAGAGAAGATGAAGGATAAAATAGATCTTCTTCTTCATTGGAAGGGCAGGAGGCCTTCCTAAGGACTGACTGGATGGTTGGGTGGCAGGGTTGAGTGGCAGGCTTCATGCAGGACCATGGACAGCAGTGGTTGCCATGCCCAGCTGGAATATGTTCACTTCCATTAAGAAGAGGTCAAGGTCAAGAGGTCAGGCAGCCAAGAGTGTAGTTATCAAGGGAAGATCTAAGTCACATGGAGTGTTGGGTATTCTTCTAGTATATGCCACTGGTACTTGTGGTACAGCTTTTCTTGTTTATGGCTGGCTGACCATGTAATAGCTCCAGGGTCTGTTTTTATTGTTTGGTATCCATGCCATTACATTTATGAAATACATTAAATACTATCCTTTCTCTGAAACATCAGGATCCTAGGGTTTCTAGCAGGGCTGTGGAAGGTGATGAAGAACTCAATTAGAGCACTGCAAACTGAAAGATTAGATTTCAGGTGGCCACAAGCTAAGAGCAAAGAGGCAGAGGTCGGGTCAGGCAAAGGCCTGTCATCTAGCTGAGCCAATGAGTTAGCAATATGAGCAGGGCCATGGGAGCTGTGCCTTAGAAAACTGTGACAGCCAGAGGTTCGTTATGGGGGAGAATAATCAGTCCCATTCCCAGGACTGCCTTCCTTCTCAACCACCAGCTCCCCAGCTCTCTTCTCCCTATACCTGAGCCATGTGACTCCAGCCAGCAGCCTCATCTTATATACAGTCACTGCGACCATGATTCCAGTAACAGGAAATTTAAGAACCCCCTAGCCAGAGCTCAGGGGATGTAGCTTTGGGTAAGCATATCGTACTCACATCCGATAAAGTACTCACTGAGGGGCACAGCCATTATTTCTTTATAGAACTATCTCTCCTCCTAGCCTGACTTTTCTAGAAGCAGTAAGGATGAAAGAAGAAGACAAGGAGAAATAAAGAAAGGAATGGAAGTGGAAGAAATTAGGCTGGCCGATGGTTTTACTCTCATCCTTGGGAATAGGGATCCCCTCCACTCTATTTTCTCAAATACCTGTCTTGATAACCTGCATAGCAAGTCACACTCTTTTGATCCTTGCCACTTTCTCTCTGGGAACTAGACTCTATCCCTACACTGTTATCCCATATCTGGGTCCTTTAGCCTTTGCAACATATGTGGTTCCCATTGCAAAGACCTGGGCCCCAACTGTGAACCCACATATACCTGCACTGCCCTAGGGCGCCTGTTTTGGACTACCCAACTTGCTGCGGTTAAGCTTTACCTTTATGGAAGCTTCCCGTCATGGAGCTTATATTCCTGCTGTGACCTTACCCTAGAGGTCAATGGATTCTAGGTAGGAAATGCTGTAACATAGTGGGGAGGTCATGAGGGAGAACAGGGGTTACAAAGAAGGTCTGATAGTTTAACGACAGGAAGGTAGGTGGCACTCTGTTTCCTCATCAGGAAGTATTTCACTCAAGGACAGGCCTTAAAGAGTTGGAACAGACACAGAACTCAGAATTCAGCTGAGGAAGAGGTGAAGAGAAAGCATGCATTTGAGTATATACCAATACCAGGCACTGTGCGATTACATATACAATCTCATTTAATGTTACCTTCATCCTTTGCAATAGGAGCTGTTATCCTCATTTTACAGATTAGAAAATTCAGGTCAGAGAAGTTAAGAATCTTGCTGAATATCACAGAGCAAGTGAGGGGTAGAGCCCAGAATGGAAGCAACTATGTCTGACTGGAAAGCCTTCTTCCCTCTCCCACAGAGCCAGATCTCTAGCCTAGATACATCAACTCAGAATGTCCCCGCACTTTTAATTCATGCTTGTCCCAAACTAATCCTACATGCCCAGGATTTCCAAGAAATGACTGTCTTTTATAAATTTTAGAGAGAGATCAGTGTCTTCTCTGCTTGTGTGGCTACTTCCACCAGGAAGTTACAGAATCAGAGGACATCAAAACTGTAAGCACACCAGTGACTTGCTAGCAGTGGTTTTCAGATTTCTTCTCTTTATTTGTAGCAAAATCCATGTTTGGAACTCCAGTACATGAAACAGACACTAGCGAGGCACTGTCCAGTCCCATCAGTATCTGTCTGGGAGGGGCTCCTGAGGCTTGTCTGCAGACCTCATGCCCCTCCAAGGAACTCAGTCTGATCTATTCCAACTCCTCATTTGTAGATGAGGAGGCTGGGGCCCAAGAAGGGACTTGCCCAAGGTTACCAAGGGACAAGATTCTACCTCTGTTGTCTCTAGTGTTCTCAATTCTAAAGTGGCCAGGTCATATCCATCAGGTTGGAGGAGAAGGTGTTCTGTGTCTATGCGGGTGGCCTGTGTGGATCTGAATCTGGAGGTAGAAACTTCCTTCTGGAAGAGAATAATTAATAATAGTGATCAACATTTACTGAACGCCTTCTCTGGTGCTAGGTGCAGGGCTAAGAGCTTTGCGTGTATTATTCCATTTAATCCCCTCTGTAGATGATGACCGCAATAAGCAGGAAAAAAAAAATTGTGATTGAGTCAACTCTGACTCATGGCCACCCTGTGTGTGTCAGAGGAGAACTGTGCTCCATGAGGTTTTCAATGGCTGAGGTTTTGGAAGTAAATCACCAGACCTTTTTTCTGACTTGCCTCTGGGTGGACCTGAACCTCCAACCTTTTGAGTAACCGAGCCATTAAACGTCTGCACCACCCTGACACTTAAACTGAGTCTATACTCCTCAGCACAAGGTGACCCAGCTAGTAAACAACTGAGGTTAAGATTTGATCCCCGGCCACCTGGCTGCAGAACCCAGTGTGCTATACTGCCTTCCTAGAAGGAGGAATATAGTCCTTAGGACAAAGGAAGGCTAGAAGCTCCTTCTCTACCCTCCTGCCAATCTCCCAGCAAACGCTCTGCACGATCAGACATCTCATTCACCTCACCGTGACGGCTAACAAGCAGGGTCTTGAGTATAAATGCGCACCCCCTACGCTCCCTCCAACAAACCCTCAGGCACCCATAAACACACCCGGGCACGCACTCGCTCATGCATAATGCATGACGCCATGGTCTCAAATCCTGCTAAATTGAGATTCAGTCGGCTGTTGGGTCTGGAGACACCTCGGTGCCTGCGTCATTAGCTGAGCTCAGAAAGCCATCATTATTGCAGCCTCCGTGGCTGAGTCACTGAGACTGAGAGCAAGTAATAGAATTGCGGAGACACATAATAAAAGGGAATGGAATGGGACTCGGCCAGAAAGAGGACTACCTGTTACCCGGTCTTGAAGGGTGATATGTAAATAAGGAGCTCCAGGGCCCCTGGACAGCAGGCTGGCAAGTCCCTCAGCAGAGGATAATAAACGGCCCAGTTATAACCTCCACACTCTGAGGTTGCAAAGGAGAGAAAGTTGGGGGGGGGGAATCAATGAAATTAATTTAATGTGGACCCATCCTTTATGTTTGTTTTGCTACAGCATTTGTTTGAGATGTCCCTACAGACCGGCTCATCTTCCCTCTGCCTAGTGTCTTCACCCTGGAGAGCAAAGGAAACAAACCCAGGACTTCAGGCATATTTGACTCTGACATCTCAGAGAATGGGGACAGATCAGAGAATCCCAGGACTGGCAGAAGCTTTAAAATCTAACCATCCATGGTACAGGAAGTGCAGATTCTCTTGCATATAATTTTGTGAGTTGTGATCTACTGGGGTGTTGAGTTGAGATACCAGTGGGGACTGAAATCCACTCTGTAATGGACAAATTGTGGTCCCTGCAGTGAGGTTGCATCCACCTCTATATACAGGTAATTCACAAGGAGGAGCCAAAAATAGACCCAGTGAGTTACACTGAAGCAGGAGTTCTGTGAAGGCCTAGGTTCTGTGTTCTCTCCTCTGTAAAGGAAGGACATTAGGCAAGGTGCAGGGGAAGGGCTGATTACCTTTAATAAGGCACTGATTACTCACCAGGTATTACTAAGAATATGAAGCATTTGTCTTATTTAATCATTTTAGAAATTCCACAAGGTTTACTTTGTCCCATTTTACAGATGATTAAAAAAGAAAGTGAGGCTCAGAGAGATGTTGTCACCTGCCCTAGGTCACATAACACGTGAGTGGTAAGGCCAAGATTGCAATTCAAGCGTGTCTGGGTTCAAAACCTGTGTTTTTCCCCTGCAGGGTCGCTATGAGTTAGAACCGACTGGAAGGCACCTGACAACAACAACATATGCAAAATAGCCTTGGTTATTGGGTTGAGGGGTGATGAGGAGAAGCAAACAACGGGGCAAACCACCCAATAGGAGTTGATAGGTCTGTGCAGGAGAAGGCAAGGTTGGGGAGTGGTGGCACAGAAACTGACCAGATGCAGAGCTGGCCTTCCAAGGAGGTTAATGAGAGGTAATCCTGAAAATCACTGTCTAGTAAGTCTGGCGTCAATATTTAGTAAAATAATTGGACCAATGTGCCCAGAGAAAATCTGTAAGCATCCAGGAGATAATGGAATAGTGAGCAATAAGGAGCACCAGAGGTTCATGCAGAACAAATCATCCTGGACAACTTGATAGCTTTTCCTGACAAAATTACAAAATTAGTGGATGAAGGAGATGTAGTAAAGGTTGTAGATCTGAGCTCCAGCAAAATATTGAATAGTGTCGTATGTGATGTTCAACTTGCCAAATTAATTCAAATTGCTTCTGATCCAAGCTGTGCCGTGTGGATTAGTGTTATTATTGAATCTGGTTGAAGAATAGAGCCAATAGAGCCATGGGTGCTGATACATGGTACTGTTCCAAGGGTCAGGAGACAGAGACCTTCTCATCCTCATCTGTGGCCTGTAGGGGGCTGTTAGAAGGGCCAGTGGGACCACAGACAGGGAATACAACATCTGCAAGGCAGAGCAGGATCCTGGGGCACCAAGGGGAAGGGACATTTCACAGATGTTTCATCATCATGACCATCCCATGGGGCAAGTATCATCACTATCATTGTCATCAATTATCATCATTTAGATTATAAGAAACTGAGGATCAGAGAGGGAGTGACTTACCAAAAGTTGTACAGATAGGAACCGGATGTGCCTGGGTTCTAACCCATGTGTGTCTAATGAATAGCATACTTTCCTCTATACCCAGTGGTTTTAACCTTTGTGTGCATCAGAATTACTGTGGGGAGGGGGGTGCTTGTTAAAGCACCGATTGCTGGGCCCCAACGCCAGAGCTTCCGGTTCTTTAAAAAGTCGAGTGGGTCCGGAGAATTTGCACTTCTGTCAAGCTCCCAGGTGCTGCTAATGTTGCTGGTCCAGGGATCACACTTTGAGAGGCACTTCTTTAGTCCAGGCATTAATTTATATATGAATTCCCAGAAAATCTTGTTAAAATGCAGATTCTGACTCAGTGCATCTTTTGGGAATTGCTGGAGGGAGGTGGTCTGCATTTCTAGTAAGCTCCCAGGTGATGTCCATGCAGCTGGTATGCAGACCTCACTTTGACTAGCAAACACCTATGCTGCAATGTTGAGAAACAGGCAATCTAGAAAGAGAACGCCACAACTCACGAGTTTACTCTGGAATGCAAAGGTAAAGGCAACAGATCTTAGAACAAAGGGAAAAATGAGCTGTTCCGTAAAAAAAAGCCTGTTGCCGTTGAGGTGATTCCAACTCATAGCGACCCTATAGGACAGAGTAGAACTGCCCCACAGAGTTTCCAGGGAGCGCCTGGTGGATATGAACTGCCGCTCTTTTGATTAGCAGCCATAGCTCTTAACTACTACACCACCAGCGTTTCCAAATGAGCTGTAGGAAGGACAGAATTCAGAAGACCTGAGTTCAAATTCTGATTACGATTGAGAACAATTTCTTTAACTTCGTTAGGCATCAGTTTCCTTATTTGGGGGGAAAAAAAAGCTTCTTATAATAACTACTATTTTATTATTGGCCCTTAATGCTAAAACTTCATGTCAGGGTCAAAAAATGTCCACATGAAAATATTTTGGGAACCTCCCAAAACAATTGTGAAGACATGCTGTATGGAATTGGCCAACATTTCTTGTGTGGGGAGCCATTTGATGAAACTGTTCTCAGGATGCAACGCTAACTAGTCTCTCTAGCCCTTGATGACTGGCAATACCTCCTGTCACACACGAGCTCTTAACCACTCTGCTATATTCACTGTACAGGTAAGGTCCAGTGTATTCATTGGTGACCATCGTTTAGATTCTAGCATTTCAGGGGAATGATGTGGGAGAAATCAAATGAAAAGGTGTGAGAAGCAAATGGGAAGTGCAGAAGTGGAAACCAAAGTTTCCATCAAGGAGTTTGTCCCTCAAGGGGAGGAGAGAGGAGGCAGTAACTAAAGAGGGTTTTAGGATTGAGTCCTAGACAGAGCATCAGAAGACTCTCAAAAGGACATGCATGTCTATCATTGTACGTTTCTTCCATTACTCTTTCCTTGGTTGTCTTCATCTTTGTTGCCCCCACTAAGACTGTGAGCTGTTTAATTTCCTTCTATTTAACACTAGGACTTAGCACAGGACCTGCCATAGTGTAGTGGCTACATTAATGCCTGTAGATTGAATGCCAAGTGCTTTAAAATGGATTCACACATGCAAATAGATTTCACTTTGCATGGAGGAGGGGGAAGCAGGGTGGCTGAGCCTAGAAGCAGCCAGTGCAACTGACTGGGTCCTGGAAGGCCAGCATTAGGGAGGGATGCTTTGACTGTGATAGCCAGGAAGATAAACTAAGTCAAAGTTGGTGAGGGAAGTGAAGATTCAAACATGAGGAAACTGAATTCAAGCATAAGCAGGAGGCAGGGTCAAACTCAGACCCACGGAGCAAATGTCACATGCCTACATCCTTTGGATATCTGCACAATTTTCTGGCAATTTGCAATGGACCAGGAGCCCCAGCAGAGAAAACAGCCTTATGGGTGTGGAGAAAATGAAGGTTTTAGCTTCAGTGGGTTGGGCTTTATTAGAACTGTTATTAGTCTGTTGTGCAAAAAGCTCATTAGAAAATCACTGGGGATCTCAAAAGTGTTGCATGTTTTTTATAATTACATTCCTTGTGATTCCTCCACAGGTTTCCTGATGCTGTCTGAGCACTGGATCTACTAAAGGTGTGTGGGGAGAGATGGCTCGGGTTCACGTGTCATTTGAGTTCAGGGCCAGATACGCAGTTGATGGTCCTGTATACTATTGAAGGGAAGAAAGGGACCTGGTATGGGGTGAATGCCACCTGGTTGCAAGTGCTTTGACATGTATTATTTTATATCACAACAACCAAAGGCATCTGAGGGTCAGATACCTCAAATGGCTTTCACAAGGTCACACAGCTAGTTAGTGGCAGAGTGAGCATTCAAACTCCAGTTGGTCTAACCCCAAAGACTATCCTCTGACCAAAGCCCCATGCTGCCCCCAACATTGGGATCTCTTTTGTGAAGGAAGGGATTTCTCACTTCAGGTTGGTAACCTGGGATTTGGGGAAGGGAGGAAAGGAGGGAGCTAGGAGGAGAAAGAGAGGAGAAAAAATCATTCCATGCCAGTTTCAGACTCAAAGATCACTCCAGCTGTCAGCTGAGCCCACAATCACCATGGAGTTTTATTAAGGAGCAAGAGTTGTAGAAGAATGAAGTGACAGATTTAAAATTAACTTGCCAAACTCCCCACCAATATTGTGACAGTCCCCAAGTACCAGTTCAGCGACCCAGTGCACCAACTTGACAATATTAACATAACTTAGAACAAAAGCTTTCCCTCTGTCTTTTCAAGAGAAGCTAATTTTGAGGGGACAAGCATTCTTCTCACTGCCTTTTTTGGCACCTCTGTGACAGGCCCCTTTGGGCCAACCCAAGAGTGCATGTTCATAAACCTCCATGCTTCTTCCATCTCCCTGAGGTTTGCCACCCAAGGCGGAATGCCGAAGTCAGAAAGGTGCTGCTCCCCTTTTGGGACATACTGGGTGAACAAAGACCAGTAGAAAGACACTCACATGCTGGCTATTTTCTGAACACTGACTTGAGTTCTCTATAGTCTTTATGTTTGGAATAAAAATTAATGATGGCAAATTCAAACAAATTAGCATTTGGGGCAACATGTTCTTTGTACCAACTCTTACCGGCTCTGCAGCACTGCAGACCCTGGCTTTCCCCTAATCTGTGCTCGTCTCTTTTTTCACCTAACAATCTCTTACTTACCCTTCACATATCAGCGTAGTCATGCCAGGAGACAGGTGCTCCTGAGGAATGCCTACCTGGAGTCCTCAACCCCATGTGGTCCTTGCCATTTGCTACCAGAACAGTCTGACTTTCGCATGTCACATTGCATGGCTCATTTTATTGAATTTCACTTGAATAAACATCTTCCTTTTGTTAAATCTATGAGCTCGGATGATATATTTTATCATCTAAAATGGGCCACTTTTGTCTGGAATAAATGCTAAACTGGATAGGACCCTAAGACAACAGTTGAATGCAATTCCAGAATCCAGAACAGTCCTAGTCAAACTGGGTTATAGTCAGCCTACAAATATGGGCATATACTGCAACTGTCAAACTCTCTTTGTGTCTCCAGCACCCTGCTCAGTGATTAGCACTTAGTGCATGATATTTGTTGGATGAATGAGTGAATGAATGAATGACTGAATGAAATGGATTTTTTTTCTTTTAACAAGTCCTGCAGCTCAAGTTCACAAAATTTGCTCTGATTCCCCCCCTCCCTTTCTCTCTTCCTTTCTTCTAACTTATTGAGCACCTTCTATGCATTAGACCCTGTTAATATTTATCCCTGGACATACAAATAAACATCCTTGAGGGTGAGAAGGGGAAACTACTAGCATGTACTGAGCATCTACTATGGGTCAGTTGCTTTAAGCACTGTGTATTCTTTAACCAAGTGCTCAATCTATGAGGTTGTTAATATATTCACTTTTTACAAAAAGGACAATGAAGCTCAGAGAGGTCAGGTGATTTGACCAAGGTCACACAGCTAAGAGCAGCAGAGGTTGAATTCAATTCCAAGTCTGTGTGAGTCCAAAGCCATCATCTCATCATTAAACTATGCTACAGCCTCAACTTTGTAGACAGAAACTGAAATATAAGCTAGTACAGGATGTAAAGTGCTAGGATGGAGGGAGGTTTCCCATCTGTAGGTGGGCACAGAAGCTTCTCTGACCTGCAAAATCTCATACACTTTATCCACAGTCTTTTAAAAAAATCAGGTTCTACCTCAGAGTTACAATATGATGAGCCCTTAGTAGTGTAGGTACTGTGCTGGGTCTTGGGAATTTATAATGATAATGATAAAGATGAAGAGAATTCCTGATCGTAGTTCAGCAGGGGAGGTGGACTTAAATAAAGAATCACATAAATATTGATTTAATTCAGGTTTTCACAAGTATTTCAGAGGAAAAATAATATGAGGACCAGATGTAGGTGTTTGTTTGTTTGTTTTTTTAAATCATTGTTTTTACTGATAAGGAAACTGAGAGTTGGGTAGATCAATGATCAAGATCACACTGCAATAACGTATAGCGGTGATGGTTGCAGAACATGATGGTAATTAATGTCACTGAATTGTACGTGTAAAAAACGTTGAAATGGCAAATGTTTTGTTATACATGTATTTATGTATATGTATAGACAGACAGACAGACACACACACACATATATAAATCACAAAAAAGCTCACATTGCAGAGAGCAGGATTTGAACCCAGATCTACTTGACCCCAAAGCCTATGCTGCGCTTCCCCTTCCCTATTGCCTCCTGAACAATTCAGTTAAGTTTATTAGTGGTTTCTAGGGGTGGGCAGCAGGGACAGGAAAGGGGAACTCATTGCTTAGGGGACAGTTAGCTCCTATTAAGGGTGATGGGAAAACTTAGAATCAGATAAAGGTGATGGCTAAACAACACAATGAACATAATGTCACTGAATTGTACATGTGAAGAATGTTGAAATGGCAAATGTTTTGTTACATATATATTTACCACAATAAAAAAAGTTTATTTTTTTAATCATAGAAACCAAATTTCTATTTCTACTCCTCTTCCTTACAACTCATCCTCCTACTATCTTTCCCCTCTCTATAAAAGCAGGGAGCCAACTTTCTCTTCCTCATCAGTGAATTCTGTTACGCTACTTCAGAATAAGGAGCCTGGTGGCACAAATGGTTAAGTGCTCAGCTACAAACCAAAAGGTTGGTGGTTTGAATCCACTCAGTGGCTCCACAAGAGAAAGACCTGATGATCTGCTTCTGTAAAGACTACAGCCAAGAAAACCTTATGGGGCAGTTCTACTCTGTCATGGGGTCACTATGAGTTGAAAACAACTCAGTGGCACCTAACAGCAACCTTCAGAAGACACCCAGAATCCGACCATCTCTCACTATGTCAACTCCTATGAGTATGCGCCAAATATGCATTATCTTTTACTTGGAACACTGCAAAAGCTTTGTGACTTCCTCCTCTGCTGCACTGTGCCCACTAAGGTCTATTCTTCACATCCCAGCTGGAATGGTTCTTTTAAAACGTAAGTCAGATTTTGGTCCTCTTCTGCTTAAACCAGGCACTGGCTTCTTTTTCCTCTCACTCACAGTAAGACCCAAAGTACTGTACTTACAGTGACTCACAGTCCCTCCCTCACTCAGCAGCCATTACCTTCTTATTTGTAACCTTTTCTCTTACTACTCTCCCCCTCTTTCACTATGTTCCATCCACCTGGGCTCCTTTCTGTCACAGAACATGCCAAGGGATTTGAACTTGCCGTCCCCTCTGCCTGGAGGTTCTTCCCTGGATACCTGCATAGCTCACTCCCTCATTTTGCTAAGGTCTTTGCACAAATTTCACCTTATCAAATGGGTCTTCCTTGTCCATCCTGTATAAAACAGAACTTCCTGTCTAGCATTCCCTAGCCCCCTTCCCTTGCTTTCCTCCATAGTGTGTACCAGTTACCATCGAGTCAACTCCAACTCGTGGCCACTCCATGTGTGTCAGAGGAGAACTGTGCTTCATAGGGTTTTCAGCGGCTGATTTGTCAGAAGTAGATCGCCAGGCCTTTCTTCCAAGACACCTCTGGGTGGACTCTAACCTCCAACTTTTCAGTTAGCAGATGAGTGCTAGCAGATGAGTGCATTAACTGTTTGCACCACTCAGAGACTCTGGATTCTCATTACCTCCTAAGAAATAGTTTGGGAATAACAGAATCTTAGATGGGTATCTCAGCTACCCATTGGAGTAACTTTGGTTCTCTGGACTATGGGATGCCAAGGAAGACCAATCCCTTTCTGTTATTTCTTTTCTCCTAGTCTACATAGCATCCTGGAGAAGCTGAAGCAGCTTCAAGCTTGTGGGAAGAGCTGGGAACCTCAGGGAGAATAGAGAGGTGGGCTGGGGTAAGATTCTTTCCAAGTCATCAGGTGCTCACTGAATTAACCAGGCCCGGGCTACCTCAATGCCTGCAGCTTTGGCTCCTGGCTTCTGTCTGCTAATTAGCTGCCCACTTAATAGGCTTCTCTGAGAATCTTATGAGACATAAAAATAAATGCTCAGTTTGGACTCTTAAAAGCCACCTTTGAGGTGTTCCACTAGATTATCATTAATAGTAATTATTCAGGGACCATGTTAAATAAAACACCAGCCACTGCCCTTGAAGCTTTCTGTATTAATTCACATCCAATAAACTGCAATCATATCTTTCATTAGGATTGTTACTAAATACATTTCTATTCAGGGCATCTTCCTGAAATGGAAATATTTCCCTAAAAATTAATTTTCTTGATACACATGCATAGGCTTATTAATGTAAGCTTAGAATAGACTTACTTTTTCATTTTTCTGGAAGGAATACAAAGAAAGTAATGCTGGTGAATTTGCATCTAACACGATCTCAAGTGTGACGGGTATGCACTCCAACACAAAATTTCGGAGTCAGTGGTATCTCATAGCTTCTCGGGATTCATGTTAGGAAAATGTTGCTAACATTTGCACACGTCCTTACACTTTACAAAACATTTTAACATGACTTTCTCATCACCTCCCCCTCTGCTCGTAATTCTCCTTGGAGGTTGATATTCTGTTTCCTGATTTTGTAGTAAGCAAACTGAGGCTCCAGGAGTCCCTGGGTGGAGCAAAGGGTTAACTGCTCGACTACTCACTGAAAGGTTGGTGGTTTGAACCCACTCAGAGACGCTTCAGGAGACAGCCCTGCAATCTGCTTCCAAAGGTCACACAGCCTTGAAAAACCTATGGCGCAGTTCTACTCTGCACGCGTGGACTCACCATGAGTTGGAACTGACTTGATGGCAACGAACAACAACAGCAGACTGAGGCTCAGAAGGATTACAAGAACAGTAAGGTCTCATAGTTAGTAATAGTCCAGCCACTTTGGAGCTTTAATAACCCTTCCTTATTAAATGCTCATCCTCTGCTCTGGCTTAACTCTACAATCCCATCTCCCACTACTGTCTTCAGGCTCTGGGCACCAGTCACTTCGACATTTATGCAAACACTGTGAGCAGACCCTGTGCTCTCAATTGCCTGGAATACTCTCCCGTGTAGCTGTTACTCTTATCCTTCAGATCTTAGGCAGCACCTCTTTCAGGAAGTCCTCCCTGTTGAATCACCCACACCAAAGCCAGGGCAGGTGCTTCCACCATGATCCCTTAGCCCTTCCCTCCATCAAAGCACATAGCATAATGCAATGTGTGCTTGTTCAGTCATTTCTCTGCATAAGAGTAGACACTTTGACTGTCTCATCCATCTTTTCGTTGTTGTTGTTGTCAGTTGCCATAGAATTCATTCTGACTCATGGTGACCCCAAGTGTTACAGAGTAGAACTGCTCCATAGGGTTTTCTTGGCTATAATTTTAACAGAAGCAATTTGCCAGGTCTTTCTTCTGTGGCATCACTGGGTGGGTTCAAACCACCAACCTCTAGGTTAGCAATCAAGAGCAAATCATTTGCACCACCTATGGATCTTCATGTTTTCATACCCAGTGCTTATTGCATGTCTGATACATAACAGGTGCTCAATAAAAACTTGTTTAAAAACAAATAGTAAAGTCAGGACTAGACCCTCTGCCCTCAGGTGCCTCCCAACATGTAATTAATAAAACAAAACAATAACAAGTAACTTCTGAGGTATGATTTCTTCTGAGAGTAATATACTGATGTTGTAGCATAATGCAAATATACTAAAATTTCAGCCCTGTGGACTCCATTAATTAAGGATGCATAATGCTTGGCCAGGGGCTGGGCTGGCTTGTTGGAGTGTTTACTTATGAAAGAGATTGCTAAGCACATTAGTACTTCAGCAATGTCAACAAGATCACAGGGAAATGGCAGAAGATACTTAAGAGAACAAACTGCTTGGAGTCACTTTGGAAGCACCCATTATGAACAAACAATCACTGTGCTAATTACAGTTGCTCTGCTAATTACAATTACTGTGCTAATTACAATCTATCCTTATCTGTTCCATAGGTTCCCTACGGGACTTTTCCTTCTGAACACTTAGACCAACTTGAGTTACTGCCTTCATTTGAGTGTAATGAAACTGGGGTTCTTTAAAATTTGTCTTTGCTTCAGATGTCTCAGTGATTCAGATGGGTTTCCCCCTCCTAGAAAAAGAACATCGTCAGGGATTTTGAAGCCAGAAAATTAAAAACAAAACCAGCAAGGGGGAGGGGGGCTGTGAAGAGAAGTGAAATGGACCTTGCTGCTTTTGCTGTTTTCGCACCTTTCACAGACTAGAGACACATTTTTAGGTTACTTTGAGAAGTTTCAAAATATGCTTTGTATTAATTTGTTTTGCTCATCAAATGACCGCGTTTGGTATATTTAGAGATGTAAACATTGAGAATAAAATAACAGGGAAAAAAAGCAAATATTTTTGTTTCTTCTCTTACTATAATTAGTGGGAAAGATGACAGACCTTGTTTAATAATAGCTTGCAATTTCCTGTTCACCACACAAAATAAAAGGCATCTTCCACTAGGTCTTAATTTTACTACTTTCTTTCTGTCCCCAGTTAAACTAATGAGGTTTATGGAATGAGATTTTTGTCTCTGTGCTTAAGAATAATGAAGCTTCACTTGGGCCATGTCCTCTCCCAACTGGATTTCTCTCTACTTTTTTTCCAGGAGTTATCTTTCACCTTCGACCTGAAGCAGACTGCAGCCCAGCTCTCTGCTGGTAGACAGCTCTCTGCTACATCCCATGATGGCTAAAATTGCAGCGCCAGCAGGTAGAGGCGGCTCTGATCTGGGCACCCAACCGTGGCTTTGGAACACTGGAGTCCGGAGCCTGCCTCACGCAAGTGCCACCCCCACTGGCATGGATGCACCAAGCATCCCTTTCCCCATCAGTGAGCAGTGTGGATGGACGCAGAGAATAAGTTGTGCTACATTATGTACTGGGGGCCTGATGAACTGCAAGACAGGACTGGGCACCCTGGCTGCTGCAAATCAAAAGCATGTTCTCTACATGTGGTCACCCTGGAGAGGATTATGGGAGGGAGACTCCTTTGGGACTCCATGGTTCTACAGTGCCACTGGCTTTGGGACTTGGCTCCTGCTTTCAAACAGTGAAGGAAGGGCAATCCTTCTTCACTCTCAGGCATAACCTAAGGAGTGGCAGTTCACATCTAGCGTACAGTTCATTTTAGGGTAGTGCAAATGGCTAATACGCTCAGCTGCTAACCAAAAGGTTGGAGGTTTGAGTCCACACATTGGTGCCTCAGAAGAAAGACCTGGTGATCTTCTTCCCAAAAACCAGCCACTGAAAACCCTACGGAGCGCAGTTCTACTCTGACACACATGGGGTTGCCATGAGTCGGCATCAACTGGACAGCAGCTGGCGGTTTTATTCAGAGCCTGGCCCTCAGAGCAGCAGCATCAGCCTTACCTGACAGCTCATTTGAAATGCAGTCTCAGCCCTTACCTGAGACCTACTGAATCAGAAACTACATTATCTGCATTTTAGTAGGCACCCCTGGTGATGTGTATACACATTAGAGTTTGAGAAGCACTGGTATAATGCATGTGTATTGAGTTCTGACTATAAGCAGAGATAGGGAAAATGCCTACCTTTAGATAGGCTGTTCATCTATAATAATGATGATGATGATGATGAGCTATTACTTGCTCTCCTGGTCTTTGAAGATCACATAGTTTGAGAGCGTACATACGTGCACGTGCGTGCACACACATTCTCTGGAGGCTGTGGGGGTGGTAAGAAGCCAGGCTTTAAATCCCGGCTTCATCATTTACCAGCTTGTGACTGGAGCTCTAAGCTCCAGTTTTCTCATGTAAAACAATATGCTAACATGTTGTGGGGTTGTTAACCAATGTCATAAAACAATATGTGTACTACTGTTTTCATGAGAAACTATTTGTTCTGTAAGCCTTCACCCGAAGTGCAATAAAAACAAACAAACAATATGCTAGTCAACCTGCTGTGTCCACCTGTGTCATGGGAGAAACATCTGTCTATGCTCCCTCCAGGTCAGGCTTTGAAAAGAAAAAAAAAAAAAATCATTTACAATATCAATCACTCCTAAAGGTATTGGGAAATGGACCAGAGGGTGTGATGAGGCAGTAACAGGGGACAGGGAATCAGGAAAGGTAGAAGGTGAGCAAGACTGATGTTCAGCCCGGCGGGGCTTACTGGTTAGGCTTCATTCTGTTTAAATAGGCTCCCTTTCCGATTGGTCAGCACCACTTCTACACTAATCATTTTGAATATCACTCCGGGGGTGGGAGATTAACAACACACCACTGGAACCTTTGGCTCTAGGCCCAGGCCCATTATCAAATTTCACACAGCAGACATGAGCATCTAAATCCCATGTTCCTAATTTGATACATTTCACTGTAGACCTTTCAGACAGGAACAAAGAGGCAGCCTTACAGGACACAGGTGATACAATGCATAGGAGAGATGATGTCTTTCCCAAGGCTGCGATACACACCTGGCAGGGAGGAGGCCATCAGCTGCTGCCTGTTCCACGTGGCTGGCTGCACTGTCCAACTCCTCCAGACTCACAGGGCAGGAAAGAGCTGCATTTCTCTCCCTACCCTGGGCATTTCACCAAGGCCCTGTGATCACCAAAATGTATGTTGCTGGGAGGAAGTTGGGAGGATGACTCTGGCCCCAGGTCAGAGATGCATTTTTGGGGAATGCAGCAAAATCATCTTAATCTGCTGAATGGCTTTTGGAATTTGGTGGAAAAAAATAGAATTGAGGCAGAGAAAACAATGTTTATTGCGTGCTATGGCTTTTGCTTATTAGTGTGTTAAATCCTCCCCACAGCCCTATAGGACACTTGGAGGTAAATCCCCATTTTACAACTGAAGATCAGGAGGTTCAAAGAGGGAGAGAGATTTGTCTAAGGCCAAGCAGCTAGGAAATGGCAGAAGTGGGGTTTGGACCCCATGACTTTTCATGGCACCCTACCCCTCTGGTTAAGGTCTCAGTCAAGAATGGAATCAAGTTCCTGCAGAACCATGCAACTACCTGGGCAAGCTCATTTAATCATCACAACAATGCTATGACATGGGAATTATTATTATCATGCATATTTTAAATGTGGGGAAATTGAGACTTAAATAAATAATGTGTCCAAGGTCACTCAGTTCACAAGGGGTAAGTTGGGACTCTGACTCCAGAGCCTGGCCTCTTAAACACCAGGCCAGTGGATTCCAAAATTATTGGATCATTTGAACCACCTGGGAATACTTGTAAACCATTCACTTTCCCAGGTCCCTAATCTGGGTACAAATGATTGGTAGGGCTCAGTGCAGCTCCATGTGATTCATATGATCAAGTGAGTAGGAAAGACCTCATGAGCACCTGGCCATGTGGGTTGATTAGAAAGAACCCTGAGGTCAGGAGCCCTCAGTCCTTGACTCAATTCTGCCCCAACCTTCTTAATTTACAGAGAAGGCAACAGAAACCAGAAGGGGAAAATGACCAAACGTGATACAGCAGGTAGTAGCAGAACAGGAATGGAAACTCCGCTTTCTGATTCTAATGCCTATGGGCACACTTGACACTTTGGCCCTGACCTCCTGCAGAAGATGTCAGAAAACCTTGGAAAAATGGAGACAGAAAAGATTGTTCTGCTGCCAGTCCCAGGACTCCAGGGAAAATTGACCCTAGATTCTTAGAATCAGCTTCCAATTGCTTTCCTCAGTCCACTTACAATCTCTCACCAATAATGTCCAAGAGAAGATAGCCTACAGCTGTGTCTCCAGGTAGCCAGCTGAAGACTTTGCTAAGAGCTGAAACATTACTGCGTACAGAGGCTTAGAAATAGCCTTGAAAATTAGAAGCTAACGCTGTCTATTAATTATCTCTCCATTACCAGCTTCTGTTGCTTTCTCTTGTTACAATAAGATCATGGTATATTACAAAACATCCAGGCCTGGGAGTAAAGGAAAACGCTTCTAGGCCTGGCTCTGCATTAATTCTCTATTAGACCCTGGCCTTGGCGTTACCATCTGTACAGTGTAGGGTTTGGATCCTATGTATCCAAGCCTTCAGGGAGAATGGATATAGCAAAACCCAACAAATTAGGGGTTGGAGGCCTTGCTTATTCATTTGCTAGCTATATGACTATAGGTAATTCATTTCATTACTCTGAGCCTCAGGTAGCTCATCTACGAAATGACAGGGTTTGTACAAACTGTTCTCCAAGAATAGATTTGCTGCATTGAACACTACTGATTGAAGACCAGATGTGTTGTGGGATGACATCAAGGACAACATACATGAAGGAAGCAAAGTCATTAAAAAAACAGGAAAGAAAGAAAAGACCAAGATGGATGGATTCTGAAACTTGGTCTTGAATGTAGAGTCAATAAAGTAAACAGAATAAAATGAAGCTTAAAAGAGCTGAACAGAATATTTCAAAAGGTGGCTCAAGAAAACAAAGTAAAGTATTATAATGAATTGTGCAAAAGACCTGGAGTTGGAAAACCGAAAGGGAAGAACATGTTTGGCAGTTCTCAAGCTGAAAGAACTGAAGAAAAAATTTAAGCCTCGAATTGCAATATTAACGAATTTTATGGGTAAAATACTGAATGACACAGGAAGCATCAGAAGAAGATGGAAGGAATACACAGAGTCACTGTACCAGAAAGAATTGGTCAACATTCAGCAATTTCAGGAGGTAGCATATGATGAAGAACCAATGGTACTGAATGAAGAAGTCCCAGCTGCACTGAAGGCACTGGCAAAAAGCAAGACTCCAGGAACTGATGGAATACCAATTGAGATCTTTCAACAAATGGATGCAATGCTCAAGTGCTCACTTGTCTATGCCAAGAAATTTGGAAGACAACTACCTGGCCAACTGATGGAAGAGATCCATATTTGTGCCCGTTCCAAAGAAAGGTGATCCAACAGAATGCAGAAATTATCGAACAATATCATTAATATCACACTCAAGTAAAATTTTGCTGAAGATAATTCAAAAACAGTTGCAGCAGTACATTGACAGGGAACTGCCAGAAATTCAAGCTGGATTCAGAAGAGGACCTAGAATGAAGGATATCATTGCTGATGTCTGATGGGTCTTGGCTGAAAGCAGAGAATACCAGAAAGATGTTTACCTATGTTTTAATGACTATGCAAAGGCATTCGACTATGTGGATCATAATAAATCACGGGTAACATTATGAAGAATGGGAATTCCTGAACACTTAATTGTGCTCATGAGGACCCTGTACACAGACTACTACGCAGCCGTTCGAACAGAACAATGGGATACTGCATCATTTAAAATCAGGGAAGGTGTGCTTCAGGGTTGTATCCTTCCAGCATAATTATTCAATTTGTATTAAATAATCTGAGAAGCTGGATTATATGAAGAAGGATGCTGCATCAGGATTGGAAGAAGATCATTAACACCCTGTGATATGCAGATGACACAACCTTGCTTGCAGAAAGTGAAGAGGACTTAAAGCACTTACTGAAGAAGATCAAAGACTACAGCCTTCAGTATGGATTACACTTCAATATAAAGAAAACAGAAATCTTCACAACTGGAACAATAAGCAATAACATGATAAATGGAGAAAATTTTGAAAGTGTGAAGGATTTCATTTTCCTTAGATCCACAATCAATGCCCATGGAAGCTGCAGTCAGGATATCAAAGAATGTACTGCATTGGGCTAATCTGCTGCAAAAGAACTCTTTAAAGTGTTAAAAAGCAAAGACATCACTTTGAGGACTAAGGTGGGCTTGACCCAAGCCATGCTATTGTCAGTCACCTCATATGCATGCAGGAGGTGGACAATGAATAAGGAAGACTGAAGAAGAACTGATGCTTTTGAATTATGGTGTTGGCAAAGAATACTGAATATTCCATGGAATGCCAGAAGAACGAACAAATCTGTCTTGGAAGAAGTACAGCCAGAGTGCTCCTTGGAAGCAAGGATTACAAGACTTCATCTCACACACTTTGGACATGTTATCAGGAGAGATCAGTCCTTGGAGAAGGACATCATGCTTGGTAAGGTAGAGGGTCAGTAAAAAAAGAGGAAGACCCTCAACAAGATGGACTGATACAGTGGTTGCAACAATGGGCTCAAACATAGAAACGATTACAAGGATGGCACAGGACCAGGTGATGTTTCATTCTATTGTACACAGGGTCACTATGAGTCAGAACCAACTCGATGGCACCTAACAACAACAACAATAACAACAGCCTAGCCTTTCTATGCCTCAGTGTGGTAGGCAGTATTGATGTCCTACAGATATTTCTGGGCCTCTACTCCCATGCACATGGAACAACTGTATTTCCCTGCGAAACCCTTCGAGGGGAGCTTGACTATGGGACTTGCTTTCCCAGTAATATGTGAGCATAATGTCACCTCTGGGAGGTAATAATGAGCTACTTCCACTCTTACCATGTTCATGGAAGCCCAGGTCCCCAATACCGGAGTGAGTGAGACCCCTGCCATCCATGAGGGACATATAGTATGAAGAACAAATAAACTCCTTTTGTGTCAACCCATTTGGAGTTGTTTTTAATCAAGGCACAACCTAATCAATTATAGCTTACATATTCAACTTCATTTTTTGTAATGTCAAGTTGTTAACACCTACTTTGCAATAGGTATTGAAAAGATTAAATGAAAAAACAGATAAAGTATGTGGTATAGGATCTGGTACATAAAATATACTCACATGGTACAAGGAGGAAAAAAGGTGGAAGAGAGAAGGGGAAGGATACAGAAGAAGCAAGTGCAATTAACCATTGTCCAGGAAGGAACTAGAAAAATTATAGGCCAGAATAGCTTGGGAAGCCACTTAATAAGATCTGACTCATTATCCTCAGCTGGTGAACAAGTGGGTGCCACCAACGAGGGCCAGCTTTCCTAGAATCCTTAAAGAGAACCCTTCTGTCCCAACAGGCGTGGGTTAGGGTGCCATATCCTGAAATCCCACATCTTACCCAAAACAGTCCTCTTTATGCTGTACAATATGCACATTTGATAAGAAGACCAGATTGAGAAATGCCTTCTTAGTAAATCTCTCATGAGCCCCTCACACTCTTTGTAGGTCATTCTTGAAGGCCTGTGCACACGTCTGCTGTCTCATTTTTGATGAGACGTTTGCAGAGGCTACCACGGTAATTCATTCAGCCCCCACTCCCAAGCAATCTCTCCTCATTGCCGTTTCTGAGACTGCAGGCTCAGTACAGTTCTTGACTGATGTTTATCTAAATCTCTGCAATCTATATACCCAGAGTTGACCTTTCCTTCTTATGGGAATGAAATAAGATGGATGAGGATGGGAGAAGGACAGGAGTAAAAAAAAAAAAAAGAAAACATCAAATACCACCAACCTTTGACGAGCTTATCTCACTCCAACAGTCTTTGCCAATGCCCACACTGATCAAAATGAAGGGAAGGGGATTCTGATAGGGACCCTGCAGGCATCATTAAGACCAACAAAGTGCACTAAGAGGGATTAGAAACAGCAAGGTGTAACCTCACTTACTGAGTTTAAGGGCAATTCCAAAGTGAGATCATTGGCTTGTCATTCAGTAAACTATCTCACAAAATGGCTTTCATGTCCATTTGGACCTGATTTTCAATCCAGTGCTCTCTCCTAGCACCTTCCAGTTTCATAAAACAGCTTCATTCCTTCCCTGGGAATAAATTACACTGTGACTTTAGCATGAACTCTGTCTCCCCTCTCATTTTAGGTATCTCGTTTGACTCCTCCATCTTCACCCCCTTCCCAACTCCCCCACCTCTCTCCATCCTTATTTCTTTAATCCTTCCCACTGCTGTCCACTTCTCTCTTTTGTTATTATAGTAAATATATATGTAACAAATTATTTGCCCTCTCAACATTCTTCACATGTACAATTCGGTGACTTTAGTTGTATTTATCATGTTGTTCAACCATTAACATTGCCTGTTTCCAAATTTTCTCATCATCCTTAATGGAAGATCACATGTGCCCTAATCAGTGAGTCTCTCCTTTCCCCTTACTCCCTCCCACTCCTGGTAACCACTAATAAACTTTGGTCTCTGTACACTTGCCTATTCCAGATATTTGATATAAGTGGAATCATAACTTTCTTTGTGCTTGCCATCCCTCCTCTGTCACACAGACTCTCCTTTAGTATCTCCTCTGTCCTTGTCTCTCTCTCTCCATGTCTCTGCTTTGTCTCTCTGCCTGCTTCTGTATGTCACTCTTACCCTGTCTCTATCTCTTTGTGTGAGTCTCTCAGTATGCTCCACTCTTCACACATGGTGGACAACCCCTGGACTGCTCCAGGGTCCTCAACAGCCTCATACACTCCTCGCCCAGAGACACTAGGGAGCCTAAACAGGGCAACCTGAGGAGGCAGCTTCACATAGAGATGGATTTTGCCTAAGACCTATTCTTAGTTATGGATCTGGCAGCCTCCTAGGCACGCACCTAAGTCCTCCTCTCTGCTAAAATCAGGTATGGGACAGGTGGTTCTCCTCACGGAATGATAATGTGGGGGATACAGAAGTTGCATATGTCCCTTATAGCAGAATAAGAAACCAAGAGAGCACTGGTTTGAGAGTCAGAGACTAACTTTCAGTCTCAGAGAGGATCCAAATCACTGTGGGCATTGGACAAGTTATACCCTTTTCTGGGTCTCGGTTTCTCCATCTGTCAACAAGTGGTCAGATCTGAACTAGTCAATCTTCAAGTGTTTGTCTAGTTTGAAGACTTTAAATTTTGAGGTTTTTTTAATAATGAAGAAATAATGCTCTTTCAGAAAGTGAAGAGAAGAAATGAAAATGCAGCCCTCTCTTATGTCCAGTATGATAATGTGGAGAGGGGCAGGGAGGAGGACAGAGTGGAATTGTAGCTGTCACATAGGAGACTCTTTAGCTGGGAGAGATTTTGAAATCCCAGGCCAGGCATTGTCAGGAAATGAGGCATATGGCAGGACGGCTGGTGGTGGAGCCTGCTGGCTACTCTCAAGGGCTGGACTGGAGATTACTTGGAGGAGGGAGGGAGGGAAGGAAAGAAGGAGGAGGAGGTGAGAAATGACAACCGCCTTTGATGCTGAAAAACTTGTAGGACTGCCTTCTGGAACTTGGAAGACAAAGGAGCCCCAGTCTCCCCCCACCCCTGTCTGGGGCTCAGGAAGGGAGACTTGAAAAAGATAAATTTAGGCTCATCAGAAGCTGCTTTCCCACAGTAGGGAGTCAACTGACTTAGCATGTGGCTCTGAGAGGTGACACAGGCTGGGGATGGATTGCAAAGAAAGTTTAAGTGAAGCCAAGGCTGAGAGAGCTTAAATGTAATGGGTTAGTGTGATATAATGTAGTTTGGGGAGTTCCCTAAATCTTGAGGCTGTTGTCAAAAGAGAAAAGCCTGTTTATTTATTTTTTTTTAATTTTACTCCTCTTCCTGAGCAAATCAGCACAGACACAGACCCTGGCTATTCAGAGGCGTGCCAAGATTGAAGGGTCGGAAACAATAACTGGAGTATTTGAGGCAGAATGAGGACTCCTGTCAGAGCCTGCACACCCTTCGGCTAGCCTTAAAGGCACCATGCTGTCTCTAACTGATCAGCCTGTTGGCAGTGGGGAGACACCATCCTGGACAACCAGGAGATCTGAGATCATGGGCTAGCTCTGCAATGACTTGCTTTGTGACTTTAGCCAAGACCCTTCACCATATGTAAGATGAGATCCCAGAATACCATGATGCCTGAGTCCCTTCAGGATCCAGCACCTTATTACCCATGTGGACCCTCCTTTTTGCATAAGCTCATCTTCACACAAGAGGAAGGAAGTGAATGCATTTTGTCATTTATCACATGTCAGCCACTGATAGTTGTGAGAAATCAAACAACATAAAGCATGTGATGTGCCTATTACAGTGGCTGGCATGTGATAAAAATACCCCTTTTTAAAGATGGGGCAGTAGTAATATGCTTGTCGTGGGCAGAGCCAAGGTTTGAAGCCAGGTCTATCTGGAGGCAAGGTCTGTTTTCCTGACTTCCCCTGCCTGCGTATCCATTTGTCTGGGCCTTTGCAGACTGCTTCCTGGACAGGAAATGCCCTTACAGTTCTTCACCCTACCAAGAGGCATTGCTGTTCACCATCACTTCAAATCCAAGTTCACATGCCTCTTCCTTGGAGAGCCTTCCACCTTTTAAAAATGTTAAGAAAAATGTTAATTCTGGGTATTTCTTGTTATCCAAAAAGTAAATTCCAATGCTTTGCCATTACTTTTTAATAAATCAGAGGCAGCCCCACTACCCTTTTCCAAAGAAATTAAATCCCACTGTTAATCACTTTCCTGGAAACCTGTACCTTTAGTTCATGGCACCTAAAACAGTTTAAGTAAATACATAAGATCAACTCTGCCCCTCTCCACCCCCTCCACACACACACTATGCCTAAGCATTACAAGGTCCAGGGCCATTTCTAGCTCATTTGCCATTGCATCCCCAGTAACCAGGTGGTCCCTAGGACACAGCAGGTGCTCAAAGAGCATGTCATAACTACATAGATTAATGGTTTCAGCGAATTCACATTTCCATTCTAGTTCTCAATTGTTTTACCTATAAAATGGGAGCAAAGGGGTAAATCATATTACATGACAAGAGCAAGGCTTTAGAGTCAGTCAAGACTTACATCCAACCAAACTCACAAAAAAAAAAGACCAGACTTACTGGTCTGACATAGACTGGAGAAACCCCTAGAGCATAGCCCCCGGACAACCTTATAGCTCATTAATGAAGTCACTCCTGACGTTCACCCTTCAGCCAAAGATTAGCCGGGCCTGTAAAACAAAATGAGACTACATGGGCATACCAGCCCAAGAGCAAGGATGAGAAGGCAGGAGTGACAGGCAAGTTGGTAATGGGGAACCCAAGGTCAAGAAGGGGAGAGTGCTGACATGTCATGGGGTTGGCAACAAATGTCATGAAACAATGTTGTTGTTGTCGTGTGCCATCAAGTCCATTCTGACTCTTAGTGACCCTACAGGACAGAGTAGAACTGCCCCGTAGGGTTTCCAAGGAGCGACTGGTGGATCTGCACTGCCATCCTTTTGGTTAGCAGTCTGAGCTCTTAACTACTGTATTGTTTAATGAGAAATTAGTTTGCTCTGTAACCTTCATCTAAAGTACAATCAAAAAAAAAAAAAAAGACTTACATCTGGATCCTAACTCTGCCTCTCACTAGATGGTGACCTTGGGAAAGTCACTTAACCTCTCTGGTGCTGATTTGCCAATTGTAGAATAGAGGCCACGGAGCCTAATAATATCCTAATAATGATGCCAAAATGACATTATTCTGGCTCTCTTATTTCCTAGAAGGGGGTCTTGGAAAAGTTACTTAGCATTTCTGTTTCTCATCTCTATAAAGAGGATGATAATAGCTTCTCCCTCACAGGGTCACTGTGAGGATTAAATAAGTTAATACATGGCAAGTGCTGAAAACAGCTCTTTGCATGTGATGAATTAATGTTAGCTGTTATTATTATTATTAAAAATACTTATTCAAAAGCTTGACATGGCATAATTCTTAAAAAAATGGTAGTTATTATTGCCAATCCTACTACACTAACCACCATTATTAATAAGATGACGAAACGGGAATGAGGACAATCATAA
The DNA here is from genome assembly GCF_000243295.1 of Trichechus manatus latirostris. Lineage (NCBI taxonomy): Eukaryota > Metazoa > Chordata > Mammalia > Sirenia > Trichechidae > Trichechus > Trichechus manatus. The sequence continues at coordinate 4,732,333 of NW_004443952.1, read as the reverse complement.
CGATGAAGTTTCGTACCAGTTCTGACTTCCACCCATCCAACTTCAAATAATAGGAAGGGGCCTACTTTGATATAATAGCCCGTTTCATTTTCATGCAAAACTGTCTAAAAGTATAGTTTGTTCTTTCTTTTTTTTAAGAGAATCTTTTCTTATACATTGAACATGATTTCTCATTCTACCATCTTAAGGTTTTTCAGATTTTGAGGTATGACTAAATCCCACCTGCATTCTCTCTTCTCAAGGCAGAACAATTCCAGTTTCTTCAGCTGTCCCAGGAAGCTTTTCACAATTAGCCTGCATGTCTAATCCCCATATAACTTGATCAGATGAGTCACTCTTCTGTTCCCTCTCATCTGAGAGTAGTCTCATGTTTTAATTTCTCATGCACCTCTATATTCATTAACATGGAAAGAGGATTTTGGCATATTGTTGAGTTTCAAAAAAGCATTTTTTCAAAATAGCTTTACTGAGATTGTGTGTGTGTAGAGAGATAGAGAGAAAGAAGTGTTTAAAGAATGTTCAGGACAATGTTAATTCTGTATATTTCTGGGTGATGAAATTTTTATTTTCTACTTCATTAAATGTCTTTATTTTTGCACTGCCTGAATAGGCTTTAAAGGACACTTTTTTTTTTTTAATAAGACTGAAAAGATTAATTAAAACATTTAAATTCCATTAACTGTACTTCAGGATGATTTAAGATTGAACTTAAAATCTACGGACAGAGTCAGGGAAATGGGGGCCGGAGGCAAATAAGGGCTGGCTCAGTGAAGACAGACCTCACAGAATGAGCTTTGCTGACTTCTAAGACTCTGTAAGTGGCCATCAGTGAATGTGGGGAAATGTTGACCCGTATTACACGCTGCTATTCCATGGTGCCCATGGCTTCCTCCCCCTGCCCAGATTTCGTGTCAATGACTTATAACAGTGTACAAGTGACTGCCCCATACCTAAATGTCATCTGGAACACTTGGCCTTGGTTCACATGCTGGGTCCGGTTGTTGTAACCATGTAGCATCTCTCCAAAGAGGGTGTCGTTGAATCTGGAGTCAGGTTTGAGGCACTTGGGGCCCTCACAGACATCTGAGAGCATTAGGCAGGATTTTCCATCAGGAGCCAGCTTGTACTCCTCCACACAACTGCATGATAAAACAGAGACAAGAGTTAGCTCTGCCTCCTGGATGCCACCACTGGGGATGACCTAAAACCAACCTGAAAAAGCAGGCCAGACTTTAGGAATGGAGACAGCTATTTTGGCTGGAATATATCTAGGGCAAAGGTTTCTAGAGAGAAGCAGATTAATCCTGCAAATTGGTAAACTCAAGGTAAGCCATTTGTGACGTTTTGGAGGAGTCGAGGGGGAAACCAGTGTGCACATCCATGCACAGAGCAAATTCAACATACTGTTTTCCATGCACACAAAGACTTAAAAAAGCATGACAGACCAATTCACAGGAAATTATCAACTGGATTCTCAAACTAGAATCTATTCCCAGTTTATCTGTCAATGAAGGTTGAAGACTGTAGCAAAAACAAGGTTTTTATTGCCCTTGTAGCTCAGAGTTGATCCTTCCAGGACCAAGGACAGTGCACAGAACAGCAGCCAGTGCTTCTGCTCAATTAGCAAAGTTAGCAGCCTCCCTTGGTCTGTAATCACCCAGTCCTGACAACCAAAAGGGCCCCTGACATGCCTTTGAGGCGCTGAAGCAGGGTTGGTTTCTTCTAAGAATCAAACAGGTATCTGAGTGCGATGTGGAAGTAATATGTGCAATTTCATAATATTTTCAATGGGAATAGAATGCCTTAGAGAAAGGGTAGAGGTGGGAGAGAGAGAGCAGAGGCTTCAGTCCCTGAAAAATCAATCCAGATATCCGGCTTGTTTGAGAATATATTTCTTCATGGTCCTGTGCTAGGGAGTAGGGGTAGGGTGCCATCATGGACTGAATTATTTCCCCCCAGAAATGTGTGTATCAATTTGGCTGGGACACGATTCCTAGCATTATGTGGTTGTCCTCCATTTTGTGATTGTAATTTTACGTTAAAGAGGATTAGGGTGGGATTGTAACACCCTTACTAAGGTCACATCCCTGATCCAATGTAAAGGGAGTTTCCCTGGGGTGTGGCCTGCACCACCTTTTATCTTAAAAGAGATAAAAGGAAAGGGAAGCAAGCAGAGAAGGCGGATCTAATACCACCAAGAAAGCAGTGCTGGGAGTAGAGGTCATCCTTTGGACCTGGGGTTCCTGTGCAGAGAAGCTCCTAGTCCAGGGGAAGATTGATGACAAAGATCTTCCCCCAGAGCCGACAGAGAGAGAATGCCTTCCCCTGGAGCTGACGCCCTGAATTTGGACTTCTAGCCTACTAAACCGTGAGAAAATAAATTTCTGTTTGTTAAAGCCATCCATCTGTGGTATTTCTGTTACAGCAGCACTAGATGACTAAGACAGGTGCACATAAATAAGACACACAAGAGAATGGGCTTTACAGTTTGAGCAACATGCTAAAAATGTCATCTTTCCTATCTGAACCTGGGCAAGTCATTTAGTTAATCTCTTTGACCATCAGTTTCCTCATTTGTAAAACAGGGTAAACACTCCTATCCTACCTTAATGCACTAGGCTGTTGTGTGGTCATATGGTACACTGTCTGTGAAAACAGGAATGGCAATGCAATTTACAAAATAATTACAGTAGTAGTAGCAGTGGTGGTGATGTTCGTGGGAGTAGCAGCAGTTTCTATTTACTGAGCATATACCATCTACCAGGCTTAACTTTATATATTTATTTTCTAACTATGATTAAAAAAAAAGCAAGTATTATCATTCCTGTTTTACAGATAAGCAAGAAGATAATCCAAGAAAGGAAGTATATCACACTGTGAGCAGGTGGCAGGGCTGGCATTCTAACTGAGGTCTGTTTAACAACAAAAGCCTCTTTTTCTACTCTTGTCTCCTCCAAATCCAGTGGTTGCTACTTGCATGATATGACCCTGGTTAGGTTGTGTTGGCTGGAGGCAATATAAAGCATGCAGTCTAGTATTTGCCTTCCCTCCATGGGGTGGCGTACTGGTTAAGTGCTATGGCTGCTAACCAAAATGTCAGCAGTTGGAATCCACCAGGCGCTCCTTGGAAACTATGGGGCCGTCCTATTCTGTCCTATCTATAAAGTCGCCATGAGTTGGAATTGAATTGACAGCAATGGGTTTGGTTTTTTTTTTGGTTCCATGGGTGTGGAGTGGTGATCCATTGAGCCTCCCTGTAAATGGCCTCAGGAGCTCATAGGGGACACAGGAGAGCCTCTTTGAGGTGGCTTGGGAAGAAAGTATACCCAGCCCACAGGAACCAGTAGCTGATACTAGAGATAAAGAACCTAATTGGAGGCAGGAAGTAGACAGGCAGACCAGAAAGCAGATAGGCAGAGCAGGAAGCTTGCCTCAAGATGCCAATAAGGAAAAGCCAGGAGCATTACATGCATGAACCAAGCTGTCAGTCTCTCATTACTGCCTTCTAATCCGTAGTGAAGTGTACTGATGCACTGATTGTCTTTCTAATGCTTACAGGCTTCTGCCCAATGTATAGTGAATGTCTCTTGGAAGGAGGACTTGTCCTGATCTGCTACCTACTTGCTGAAGTGCCTTGGTCAAATCTATTCCCTTTTCTTTTTGCATCTGTTAAATGGAATTAACTCTTCCTTCATATGATTGTGGAGTCCCTATGTGGTTGTCTTAGTTATCTGGTGCTGTGATAACAGAAATACCACACATGGGTGTCTTTAACAAACAGAAGTTCATTTTCTCACCGTTTAGGAGGCTAGAAGTTCGAATTCAGGGCTCTGGCTTTAGGGAACCAGGAGCCCTGGTGATGCAGTGATCAAAGCAATTGACTGCTAACTGAATGGTTGGTGGTTTGAAACCACAAGGGGCTCCGCAGGAGAAAGATGTGGCAGTCTGCTTCTGTAGGGATTTACAGCCTTGGAAACCTTATGGGTTGCTATGAGTTGGAATCAACTCAGTGGCAGTGGGTTTTGGTTTGGTTTGGCTTTAGGGAAAAGAGATCCATTCAAGCACACTCTACACTAATCCTGTCTCATTAGCATAACAAAGACAACCCATTCCCTAATGGGATTATAACCACAGGCATAGAGGCTAGGATTTACAACACATATTTTTGGGGGACACAATTCAATCCAATACAGTGGTGCAAATGGTTAACACGCTTGGCTGCTAACTGAAAGGTTGGAGGTTTGAGTCCACCCATAGGCACCTTGGAAGAAAGGCCTGGTGATCTACTTCTAAAAAATCAGTCCGTGAAAATCCCATGGAGCACAGTTCTACTGACACACATGAGGTCGCTATGAGTCGGAATCACCTTAATAGCAACTGGTTTACTGGTTTCATATAGTTGCAATGTAGATGAAATGAGTATTTATGGAAGTGCAGCATATATAGTAACTGCTCAGTAAAGTTTAGTACCATCCATTCATCCCAGGAGGATTCCAGCAGAGATGGAGAAATGCTTTACTAGGTAGAGTTCTCTCTTTCCCTCTGTCTCTGTCTCTCTCTCTCACACACACAAATACATGTGCATGTGTACCTGTGAGCTTTCTCTATAAAATTAAGAAATAAATATATTTTAGATGTAAATGATTAAATATAATCAAAGTCTATAAGTAAAATGTGGAAGTTCTTCATTTTCCACTCCACACATATTTTCACTTCTGTCCCAGTAGTCATCACTTTTAGCTGCTACGTGTCCTTCTAGGAGTATATATACTCATAACTCACAAACTCAAAAACCGAAATATACTATACATTGTTGCGAGACACATATTTGCACCAATTCTTGGAAATCTTTCAAGTCAGAATGCAAATAGATTTATCTTTTTAATGGTTATTTGGCATTACACAGTATAAAGGTACCATAATGCTTTTAACTAATCCTTATTGATAGACATTTTGGTTGTTTACAGCTATTTGTTATTACAAATAGTGTCATAATGAAGATCTTTGTACATATATCATTATGCATATGTGTGTTTCTATAAAACAGACTCTTAGAAGAAGGATTGCTGGGTCAATGTTTTATGAATTTTAAAATTTTGATGTATCTACTAAATGGGGCTCTACTAGTTTACGGCCCTATTACTGATGAGTGAGAGGGCCTATTTCTCCACATCTTTCGTGTTCATTATTGACAATTTGGGGTGGGAAAAAATAACTTATTTTTGTTTGGATTTGCATTTCCCTGATTACTGGAGAGGTTCAGCATCTTTTTCTGCCATAGTCATTTGTATTTCTTCTGAGAATTGTCCATTCATGTTCTTTGCCCATTTTTCTACTGAAATATTTGTCTTTTTTCTTATTGGTTTATATATGCTCTATATATTTTCAGGCTAGTTATCCTTCACCTTCCATATGTATTTAAATTTTCTTCCAGTCTATGCTTGTATTTTGCTTTTGCTTTTGATGCCTTATAATTTCTCTATTCTGATACTTTACTGCTTTTGAATTTTGTGACATGCTTAGGAAGCCACAGAAAATGACATATACTTCTCTCTGTTCTTCTAATATTTTTATAGTTTTTTCATCTGTTTTTTAATATGCATGGAATTTATTTTTGTGTATGTGGGCAGGGTTGTTTTATTATTTTTTTAATGGCTACCCAATTTAAGACTGAAGAGTGAATCCTTTTACCAACTAATCTGAAATGCTATCTTTATTATATACTAAATCCTTGTGTATACTACATATAACATGGATAGATATTTTCCTATTTAATTATCTCTCTATTTCTGCAGTAATTCTATACTATTTTAATTACCATAGTGTTATTGTATATTTTGGATATAGCAAAGAAAGTCTCTTCCCCCTCACCAACATTGATATTCTATTTCAAAATTTCCTGAATGTTTTTTTATCTTTTTCCTTTCTGATGAATTTTAGAATCAGCTAGTCAAATTCCATGTAAAACCCTAGTGGAATTTCAGGTGGGATGCATTAAGTTTGCAGACTAAACTGAGGAGAAGTGGTTTTTTTCATTGTTGTTGTTTTCTTTTTTCATTTTAGAAATATGTATTGAGGGTCTACTCTGTGCTGGGCACTGCTGACACTGTGTCACAGACAATGTCACGTGTTCACCACACGGTGTCTCCTTCCTGGACACACACTGTAGACTGCATAGCTAAGCCTCCCTTGTCGTTGGGTGGGGGGAAATGTGACTGGATTCTGAACAATGCAGTCTGCGCTTTAGTGATCTAAGTCACTGCTAGACCTAGCCCTTTAAAAAGCACCTTGTGTGATTCACAAGACCTCTCTTCCCTTGCAAAGGGAAGCTTGGAGACCGTGTGTTCCAGATGCATACTGCTGGATGAAGAGGGCAGCCTGACTCACAGTGCACCTTGCATGAACAAGAAATACACATTTGTGGTGCAAACTTCTGGTTTGCAAGGCTTCATTTGTTACAGACACATATCTTACCCTAACTAATACAGGATCTTTACAGCTTAACCAGATGCTGTCAAGTAGATTTTGACTCATGGCAATCCCGTGTGTGTCAGAATAGAACTGTGCTCCATAGGGTATTCAATGGTTGATTTTTTCATAAGTAAATCATCAGGCCTTTCTTCTGAGGCACATCTGGGTGGATTCAAATCATCTTTTTTTGGTTAGCAGCCAAGCATATTCACCGTTTGCACCACCCAGGGACTCCTTTATACTTTAGTCTTCTTATTCAGGAGTAGAATTTGCATCTTTATTTATCAGGTGTTCGTTTATCAGGTAAGTCTTCAGTAAAGTTTTAGAGTTTTTGCCATAAACTCTACATGAACATGAAGGATGTAGGGAAATGGGTCCTCTCACTCATCAATGAAATGACTGTAAACTGATAGAGCCTCTACAGATGGCCATTTAGTAGATCTATCAAAATTTAAATATTTATAAAACATTGACCCAGCAATCCCTCTTCTAAAATCTGTTTTATAGACTTATGAATGTCTTGTGGGACTTATTCACAGGTATTTATGTGAGGCACTACAGTGTAGATGTTACAAGTATGTGTTTTTGGACCCAGACTACCAGAACCCAAATCCTGATTCCACCACTTACTGGCTGTGTTGGACAGCTGCTTAACTTCACTGTACTTCATTTGCTTACGGGTGAAAAAGTTCCTACCGCATAGAGCCACTGTGAGGATTAAAGGACTTATGTTTAAAGTATAGTAAGTCCTTGTAGAGTGATAGATTCTATTATTTCCATCTCTTCCACTTCAGGAATAGGATCTGTTTTTCCCTTACATTTCCCGTTTTATTTTCTAATTAGCTATTGCTGATATCGAGGGAAGCTATTACTGATTTTTGTTGGTTGATCCTGCATTCTATCAACATAAAGAATCCATCAGTTCTAACATAGCTACAGGATTTGTCTACATAAATGAGCATATATTTGTCCAGCTTGGATATTAGGATTGTGTGAGGACTATGAAATAAAAATAGAAAACTTTTTTTTTCTATCTCTGGATCAGTTTATGTAACATAGAGGTTATACATTCCTTGATTATGTGATAGAACTTACCCATAAAATCATATAGGCTTAATGTATTCTTTTTCCAATGGCAGATATTTAGCTCTCACTACTTATTTGTATGTTATCTATTTAGATTTTCTATAGCATCTTGAGTCAAACTTGGTAATTTATATTTCTTAAGAAAATAATGCATTTTATCAAGGCTTTCAAATTCATTGGTATAAAGTTGTACACAGTATTCTCATTAAATTTGTTTTATCTTCTGTGCTTCTATAGCTATATCCCTAGCTCGTTCCTAATGTGTTTATTTGTGTTTTCTCTCTACTTTGAACAGGCTATTGCATTTTATTGATGAGACGCCTTTTCTTTTTTTCTTTTCTATTCCATTTATTTCAGCTTTTATTTGTATTAATTCCTTTCTTCTGTTTTCTTTAACTTTGTTTTGTAATTCTTTTTCTGGCTTCTTGAGCTGAATGCTTCGTTTACTTTCCATCTTTCTTACTTATAAATGCTGTGGAGCTTCGGACTACTGCTTTGCCCGTAGCTCAGGAGTTTGATATGTGGCCCTCCTGCTTCTGTTCATTTCTGAAGAGGTGGTAATTTGAGTTGATTTTTTTCCTTACCCAAGTATTACTTGGAAGGGTGAGGGTTTTTGTTTTTTGTTTTTTCATTCTTGAGTAGATAGATTTATTTGCTTTCTTTCTTGTTAATTTTTCACGTTGTTGCATTCTAGCGTAAGAATTCAAGTTGTATACTGTTTACTTTGGAGAATTGATTGAGATGCCATGCCCTTTATTTAAGGAAGACACAAGGTGTGAAGTCCAGATTTTGGAGCTAATTAGATCTGAGTTCAAATAGAGGCTGTATTACCTAGCAGCTATATGAACCTGATCAAGTCTGTTAACTTCCCTAGACCTCAGTTTCATAATGTGTTAAATGGGGATACTAATAATTCCTATAATGGGGCTGATGTGAGAATTAAGATAACATATGTAAAGGATAAAATAGTTTCCAGCATATAATAGCCAATACTGCATTAGCTATTGTGATTAATATTATTACTATTAACATTTATGAGTATTATTTGGTCTATTATCCCTTTTATACTTCCCAGGGAGTGCACATTAATTTGTAGTAGTTCTCAGATCCTAGTTGCTGGCTTCCATCTAGATCTACAGTTCTTAAAGCCAACACAGTTGACAGTCTTTGACTTCTTTTTTTTTCTTTTCTTCACAATGTATAATTGAGAACTTATGTGCGAGTCACTGGAAATAATTTATACATATAATTTATGCATGGCTACATATGCAATTTTTATATATAATACTTTAAATATATGTATATTTGCACATGTACATGTGTATACATACATATGTATGTGTGTATATGCATGTGCATGTATGTGTATATGAACGAAGCTCATCACTGCCTTCATATAGCACAGTCTAGTGGAGTATTTTTTTTTTATATGACCTGACTTGTTCCTTATTACATCCTGTAGTAAAAAGATGGATTGCTGTTGTTGTGTGCCATCGACTTGATTCTGACTCATAGCGACCCTATATGACAGAGTAGAACTGCCCCATAGGGTTTCCTAGGCTGTAATCTTTACGGGGCAGATCTCCAGGTCTTTTCTCCCACGGAGTAACTGGTGAGTTCAAATCGTTGACCTTTCAGTTAGCAGCTGAGTGCTTTAACAATTGCGCCACCAGGGCACCTATAAGATGGATATTCAAGTCTTAATCTCTGAAATCTGTGAATATGGCAAAAAGCACTTTACAGACGTGAGTAAATAAAAATTTTGAGATGGGAAGATTATCCTGGATTATCTGGGGGGCCAAAGAATAACTGATGCATTTGAATTATGGTTTTAGCAAAGAGTACTGAATATACCATGGACTGCCAGAAGAATGAACAAATCTGCTTAGAAGAAGTCCAGTCAGAATGCTCCTTAGAAGCAAGGATGGCAGGACTCTGTCTCACTTACTTTGGACATGTTATCAGGAGAGACCAGTCCCCGGAGGAGGACTTCATGCTTGGTAAAGTAGAGAGTCAGTGAAAAAAAGGAAGATCCTCAACAAGATGGACTGACACAGTGGCTCCAACAATGGGCTCAAACGTTGCAATGATTGTGAGGATGGCACAGGACCAGGCAGTGTTTCATTCTGTTGTACCTAGGATCGCTATGAGTCGGGACTGACTTGACGGCACCTAACAACAATAACAATGTGGGTGGACCCAATGCTATCACAACGATCCTTGTAAGAGTGGAAGAGGGAGTTAAGAGTGTCAGTATCAGAGAAAGAAGATGTGGCAATGAAAGTAGGGAATGAGAGAGAGAAAAAGAGAGTGAGAGAAGTTGATTTGAAAATGCTATGCTAATGGTCTTGAAGACGGAGGGACAAAGAGCCAAGGAATATAGGCAGCCTCCAGAAGCTGCAAAAGGCAGGGAAAAATATTCTCCTCTAGAGTCTCCAGGAGAAATGCAGCCCTGCTGACACCTTGAATTTAGGAATTCTGTCCTCCAGAACTGTAAGATAATAATACATTTGTGTGGTTTTAAGCCACTATAGTAGGAAACTAATACATAACAGCAAGGTATTGCTCCCATTTCCAGATGAGAAAACTGAGGTTCAGAGAAATGAGTGACTTGCCCATGGAGCTATATCTAGTCAACAGTGGTGCTAAGAATTAACCCTGGGAGTTCATATTTTGAGGTGTGTGTATATGAATGTGAGTGTGCGTATATGATTTTATCCACATCACAACTGTGGGTTCATAGTGACTTTTTTTTTTGCCTAGAGTTGAGAAAGGATTGTGGCTTAGCAGGAGAGGAAGGACCGAGAAAGAAAAGACCTGGAATATGCTTAGTGAGACCCTTAGAGATGCAGGAAGACAAAAAGTAGGAACTTACGAAGGAAAACGATCTTCTGAGTTTTGAAACGTGAGCAACTCTCTCACCCAACCCACCTCAGGGCACAGGATGATTTATGCAAAGGTCTGTTTAGTTGTTGGTTTCTTTTTTCTTTTTTTAATTGTATTTTTGTACATGCCACATAATTATACAGCTCCTTTAGAACATTCTGTCGTCTGAGAGATCTTCTTACAGAAATTCTAAAGAGCGTAGGCTCACAGGAAACCAGCCAAGATCTGCATGAAACTATATTTATACATATACCAAAATGAAAAACATAAAATAAGAACAAAGATACAAACTGAGCATTTTAGCTGAAGGCAATGAATGTGTTACCCTTAACACACCTGTCACATTATACACAATACTAGACCGGGATGGGACTTTAGAGACTGCACCATAAAACCTTATATGTGTTTAGCCAAGAGCATGTTTTACTTAATCTTCATGGCCACATTGTGAGATAGGTACTTTCATTCCAACATAGCCACTGAGGACCCCAAGGCTTGGGGCATTTAAGTTCTTTGACCAAGGTCACACGGGCAGTTTGGAAAAGCCAAGGCCTTTACTTGGATCTTCTTACTCCTAATCCAGTGCTTTCTCTACCTCAGCACAGCTCACTCCTCCATTTGCTTGTTTTTTAAAAGAGAAAATTGTGACTCAGAAATGGCATTGCAAGCAAATTCTCAAAGCAGAGTATTTATTTAGTCATGCATTCAGTCATCCATTCATTCATTTCTTGAAAGTTTATGGGAATAAATAAAATTATTTACTTAGTATACACACATACTCTAAAAAAGATCTTTAAAAATAGCAAAGGGAATCAAATCCTGGAACAAATGTAAGAATAGAGGGAAGTTAAAGGCAAGAATAGTTCAAGGAACTGCACCCAACATAGTCTTGGACTGACGTCAGGGGTAGATCCAAGCATGCTATCACCAAGGCAAGAGAAGACCATGATCTTTTTCAGCTTTCTTGATCCTGACAACTGTGAGAAACCCCTTCCCATGGGTCACCAGGGCCAGGATCCTCTGTCACCTAGCAGCTAAGACCCTCAACCACATTAATCCCACTAACCAATATCATAGAACTCTTTCTCATGAAAGCTCTGAGTATTGTCTCAACATTAACCAAAATGAGGTGAGTAAAACTTGTTCTCTGAGAGGTCAAAGTGAGGCCTCAGTCTGGGTCTGAAGGTTTAACTCAAGGGCAAATTCTATCAAGAAAGGAAGACAGGGAGGGAAGAGAAAGGAAAGGAAAAGAAAAGAATGAGAAGGGAAGGGAAGGGAAGGGGAGAAATAAAATAGTACTTCATAGGGAACTCTGGGTTAAGTTATATAACATGTACTCCAAGCCCTCCACCAGTTGTAAGAAACACTAGTATTTCACATACTACAAAGAAAGGAAAAGGAAAAAAAAAAAAAAGACTGCCAGTTAAACTCTGTCAAACCATTGATAGATGCATTCTGATTTCAGAGATGTTAAAATGGGAAAATATGGGTACTTTAGAAGTGATGAAATATGGTATATTTCTCTACTGTAGGACTTCTCAGAGCCTTAAACCCAAACCCGTTGCCGTCGAGTTGATTCTGACTCATAGCGACCCTATAGGATACAGTACAACTGCCCCATAAGGTTTCCAAGGAGCGGCTGGTGTATTTGAACTGTTGACCCTTTGGTTAGCAGCTGAGCCTTAACCACTGAGCCACCAGGGCTCCTTACTAACCACAGGCGCACGGAAATTAGAAGAGAGATACTTAGGATTTTCAAGCTCCAATCACAATTTTACCCACTAACTGGCCGAGAGATCCCTTTGGGCTTCAGTTTCCTCCTCTAAATGATCTGAGGAATACTGAAACTTTGCAAATGTTGGTGACATCACCCATTATCTCTTACATAAGAGACAACCCTCTTAGCAAATTTTGTCAGGAAAATGTACACACCCCTAAAACAGCAAAACAAAACAAAACATGGCAAGCTTCCTTTCTCAGGCAAAGACAACTATATCATCCAGCATGTTTTTCTGTTTACTTTGGTTGCCAAGAAGCACAGAGCTAAATTTATCTCACGTTCAGTAACTCTCCCATTTCAGGATCCTGAAACCATTTTCTTCTTTTCCCCTTTTACAGATGGCTTCTGATCAGTCCTATCTTTATATTAATGATTTATTATATGTTCAATTTATGTGAACAAAATAAAATTCCTCTGGAAGTGGGCATGGTATACATTGTAAACACCAAAAAATGAAAGAGACAAACTTGGTTGCCTGGTAACTTACCAAGGTCTTCATGAAAGGTGATGCTCCATCAAATTTGTTCTAAATGTTTCAGCTTAGTATTCAATGATCTTACCAACCTGTCTCAACTCACCTGCTTCTCTCTACCATACTGACACCTGTATCAGCATTAATTAGGACCAAGAGAGTCTCGGTCACCTGTCCTTAGTGTTCCCTTTCCCCCTTGGGGGCAAGCACTTGAGCTTAATACTTCTTCCCATTCTCTGCATCTCACAAAAGACCTGGCACAGGGTAGGTGCTCAACAGATCTTAGGTAGATGAATTCCTAGCTCAACAATACTGTCTATGAAGAAGTCCTTGAGACCAGTAGTGGGAAATGACAATGGGGACAGACAGATGGCTAAGACCCAGTCCCTGGTCATAAGGAGTTTACCAGTGGAGACCAGACAAGAATCAGGCCAGTCAAAAGAGAGATGGATATCACAGGGGGAAGCAGAGAAGGCTGTGAAACCCCAAAGAAAGAATACTCAGTTGGGGGGCTTGGCCTGATTGTTGTTAAGTACTGTCGAGTTGATTCTGACTCGCAGTGACCTCACGTGACAGAGTAGAAGCGCCCCATGGGGTTTTCTTGGCTGTAATATTTATGGATGCAGATCACCAGGTCTTTTTCCCCTGGAGCCACTGCGCGGGTTCTAACTGTCAACCTTTCAGTTAGCGGCTGACTGCTTAACCATTTTGCCACCAGGGCTCCTTAGCAGCTGACAGTCAGGGCAGCTAGCCAGAGGTCCAGTCTGTAAGGGGTGTCAAGATTTCACTGGAATACATTAGAATTAAAAGCAAAATATAAATGTCCCGCTCCCTTGTAAAAGGGCCCCAAACCCAAACCAAACTCGTTGCCATCCAGTCGATTCTGACTCATAGTGACCCTATAGGACAGAGTAGAACTGCCCAATAGGGTTTCCAAGGAGAGCCTGATGGCTTCGAACTGCCAACCTTTTGCTTAGCAGCCATAGCTCTTAATCACTATACCACCAGCATTTCCTAAAAGGGCCCTATCGGGTAGAAATACAAAGAAAACTAAAACAACAACAATAAAATCCCTTTATTTATGTGCCCCATTTGATAAATATTGAACAGATATTTAAACAGCATCCTTTGGAAAGCCGAAGTATAATTACCCAGCTCTAGGACAACTGCGTATCTCACTTTGTCACCCGTGTGGGATTCAGGGAAGACTTGCCATTGAGGGTGAGGCCAACACTAAGACCTGAAGGGGAAATGGAGCTGTCCAAGCTGAAAGGGCGATGAACAAAATGAGGAACCTGGGGGTGGGTGGCAGTGTAGAGGGGAGTAAGAGAAGGGGAGGCAGAGGGAACAGTATTTTCAAAACTCTTGAAGCTGAAGCCAAGAGGCTTAATTCAGAAAGCAGGGCATAGTCCAAAATGAAGCCAGAAAGGTCAGACAGGGAAGAGCTTCTTTAGACATGTTAATTAAGGAGTTTCATTTAACAATGAGCACCTACTTTGACTAGGCACTTGTCTATGCGCTGAGAATAGAGTAGGAGTCCCTGGGTGGTATATGTAAATAGTTAATGCGCTAAAATGCTAATGGAAAGGTTGGCGGTTTGAGTCTACCTAGAGGCCCTGGTGGCACAGTGGTTAAATCTTCGCTGCCAACCAAAAGGTCGGCAGTTCGAATCCACCAGCCGCTCCTTGGAAACCCTAGGGGCAGTTCTACTTTGTCCTATAGGGTCGCTATGAGTCGGAATCAACTTGACGGCAACAGGTTAGAGGCACCTGGTGGGGGTGGCGGGGTAGGGGGTAGGCCTGGTGATCTTCTGGAAAATCAGCCACTGAAAACCCTACAGAGCATAGTTCTACTCTGACACACACAGGGTCTCCATGAGTTGGAATGACACAATGGTAACTGGTTGGGGATAGAGCAGAAAACAAGACATACGATTCAGTGATTGAATGAATAAATCAGATGGCTTTATATCTATTGGGGCCCTGGTGCTCAGTGGTTAAGAGCTTGGCTGCTAAGCAAAAGGTCGGCACTCTGAATCCACCAGCCACTCCTTGGAAACCCTATGGGGCGGTTCTACTCTGTCCTATAGGGTTGCTATGAGTTGGAATCAATTGGAAAGCAACAATTTTTTTTGGGGGGGTGGGTGGGTTTGCTCACATTTAGTAGCTGTGTGACTTTTGGCAATTCACTGAGTCTCTCTGTGCTTGGTTTTCCTGATGGTAAAATGGAGGCCATTATAGCTCCCTCGAAGAGTTGTTATGAAAGTTAAAAGCATTTAGACCAGTCTTGGCAAGTAGGGAGGGCCAAATAAATGTTAGCTACTATTATTAACCTGACTGCTAATGGGTTATTAAACTTACTCCTACCCAGGAAACTCTTAGAAAGGTCACAGAGCTTTGAGCAAATTGGTTAGGTCCCCTTGAGGTACAGTTTGTTTTTCCTGCTAAATTCAACAGCATCCCACTTCTCTGGGCCAACTCATTGTTCTGTTTATGGTGCTTCCAACAAGTGTTGGTAACTTCTCATTCACATCCTCAATAGACAATTTTTAAAGCGTGTTAAAAGTGCAGTTAGTTTTAGGAAACCTGGGTCTCATTTTCTTTCTTGCCCTGTTTTATCAGCATTTGGATGAGCTTCTGCAGCTCACAACACACTCTTGCCCATTTAATCTTTGTTAAGATTTTCAGAGCTCTTTCATGGTGAAGGTTAGCTGGTCCTGTCTCACAGACCCCAAAACCAAGAGGTCGACAACCTTGGGTCCTGAGCTAGTGGGAAGAGATCATCATTATGATCGTTCACTTTATTTTACTTAACAAATACATATAAGTGCCAACTTTGTGCTGGGCACTGTTCTAAAGCACTAAACAAATATTAATGCACTTCGTCCTCATAACAAGTCTATTGAAACGAAATCCATTGCCATCAAGTCAATTCCGACTCATAATGACCCTTTGGGACAGTGTAGAAGTGCCCCATAGGATTTCCAAGCCTGTAAATCTTTACGGAAGCAGACTGTCATTATCTTTCTCCCACGGAGCAGTTGGTGGGTTTGAATCACCTACCTTTTGGTTAACAGCTGAGCACTTTAACCACTGTGCCACCAGGGCTCCTATAATAAGTCTATAGGCAGATACTACTATTATTATTGCTATTTTACAGATGAGGCACAGAGATGTTAAGTCACTTGTTCAAGGTCACACAGCAAGGAGGCAGTGAGCTACACTACCAGCTGTATGACCTTGGGCAAGTTACTTACCCTTAATGGGTAATAAGCATAAAGAACTTTACCCTCTTCAAAAATACCATTATATGAAACCAGTAACCAGTTTCCATCAAGTCAATTCTGACTCATGGCGAATCCATGTGCATCAGAGTAGGATTGTGCCCCCATAGAGTTTTAAATGGCTGATTTTTCAGAAATAGATTACCAGGACTTCCCTTCGAGGCACCTCTGGGTGAACTTGAACTTCCAACCTTTCAGTTAGCAGCTGAGCACATTAACCGTTTATCCCACGCAGGGACTCTACCATTACTTGAGGTAGGTATCAATAATATTTTACAGATGAGGAAGCTGAGAGGCTGAGAGGCTTGCCCAATCAATGGCTAACAGAGTTAGAAATAGAGCTAGGATTGGAACCCAAGTCTACCGAATCCAAAGATCCCTTAACTGCTGTAATGTACTGCCTATGGAAGATGGTGACGGTTTTCTATGTCAAAATCCATTATTGCTGCTGCTGCTGTTATTGTTGTTGTTTGCTACAGAAGGACACTCCCCTTCCCTTAGTGCACAGGGAGAAAAATAACAATAAGAACACAGCTGATTCTGTATGCAAGCCTGCAGATCTAAGGCCATGCATAATTTACTCAACCGGGCCCTGCAGTCACTTAAGCTGAGGAGAGACCACTATAAATTCAGGTCTGCATACACTAATTTATTTCTTATTTATTTTACTGATACATATCTAGGCCTCCAATGAGCTGCTCCAACACCTGCTCAAATACACTTGCAGCCCCAGGTGTAGGTGGAGTAGGGAGGGAGATCCAGAAGTCAGCCCTGAGAGGAAAAAGGGACTCCACAGACTAGAGCCCTGGTGGTGCAGTGGGTAAGGGCTACGGCTGCTAACAATGAAGGTCGGTAGCTCTAATCCACCAGCCACTTCTTGGAAACCCTATGGGGCAGTTCTACTTTGTCCTACAGGGCCCCTATGAGTAGGGATTGACGCGATAGCAACAGTTGTTTTTTTTTTTAATAGAACAGTCCACGTTCAATTAATTTTCTGGTAAACTAAAATTAAACTCACAAACTACCTCCCTCTCCCCACCTTTTTTTTTTTTGGTAATACTTAGGACCGAAAAGGTTGTTAGACGTCTTATTCTGGTTTTCTGTCTTAGTAAAGAGCGCGCTGAACGTACTTGAGTCTTTAACAAATGATGCTCTCACATGACTACAAGATTATTTTTCTCAGTTGTAGAATGTCGACAATGAGCGAAATTTCAAATAGGAAGACAATCAGAAAGGGAGTAAAGAGGAAGAGAGAAAGTACTTCCTCTTTCTTTTTTTTTTGAGTGACTGCTGAGGATCAAACACTATGCTAGATGCTTTACAAGACAGGTGTGACTCCCACTTCAATCCTCAATTTGGAAAATGAGGTACGTTGGAAGAACCACTACCCATCATTGTCCAAAGATCTTATTTCACAGGTGGTCAAACTGTGGCTCAGAGAAAGAAAGTGACTTATCCAAGGTCACTCAGCAAGTAGCTCCCAAGGTACCCCCTCTTCAGTCTCACACTAATTTTAAAACTGCAACTTGAAATATCGGCATGAGCATAACTCGCATGGTTTTACAAGCTTTACCACACAGTTTCCTTTACATGCCTCCCTTCCTCCCCAATTAATTATCCTTGCAGATATGGGCATGAGGGCACAGACAGACTAGACACAGAACTCACACTGCGAAATTCCTGCAGATACGGAGTTCAAAGCTGGAGCTAAACTTGTGCTCTTAAGCACCACAACTGATGCTTTTTTAATAAACACTTTCAAGATGCCTGATTTTGTCTCCAAATTATCCTGCCCAGGGCTGCAGGGGAGACAGAACAGAGGCTGGGCTGTTTGCAGAAAAAAATTCTGCCTGCAGGCTGCAGCCTGGGCATAGATTTGATTTAATTAATTTTGTTCTTCCATTTTTCTTCCCAATACCCAATACAAGGTTATATATACCCTTGCCTTTTGCCTCTTCGGCTGAGAAAGGACCCGCAGAAAGGTCATTTCTTAGAAAGTCAGGCTGAGACCATTTTCCCATGCACCCCCTCTCCCCCTACTAAGAAGGGAGTGCCAGGCCTTGGGGGCAGAGACTCACCCGCAGAACATGAAGATGGTGCTGGAGGTGGCGTCGTAGGGCAAAGGCAGGGTCTGCTGCAGGCACAGCTGCTCACAACCGCCGTTAAAGCCATCAGAGCAGTCGATGCCTTTGGAGTGGTCATAGCAGCCTGAGCCGTCCTTCATGGGCCTCAGCTCCTCGGGGCACTGCTCAGAGACAGGGCAATAGTGTGGTTATGGCTGAGGAGTCATGGCCCCATCACATCCTCTCCTCCCACCTTCTGAAAAGGGGCATGTGTGGGAAGCCGAAAGAGACCGGTTCAAAGTCCTGCTTGGCCACTTAATAATTGTGTAGCCTCGGACAAGATCGTTACCTCTCTGAACCTCAGTGTCTTCACCTGTAAAATGGGACTTTCGTGAGTATCTGCCTCTTACAGTTGTGAGAAGGAAGGTGGTAATGTTGGCAAAGTGCTTAGAACACCATAGCTCCCACAGCAACCACTCAGCAAATGGTAGCTGCTATTTATACTGATGAGTCCCTCAATGGTGCAAATGGTTAACTGCTCAGCTGCTAACTGAGAGGTTGGAGGTATGAGTTTACCCAGAGGCACTTCAGAAAAAAGGTCTGGAGATCTATTTCCAAAAAATCAGCCACTGAAAACCCTACTATTGAGCACAATTCTACTTTGACACACATGGGGTCTCCATAAGTTGGAATCGACTCAATGGGAACTGATTTATTAATATTGATATTGCTGGGGCCATCATCGTTATTTTTATTATTATTGTCCTATACAGTCTCTGGAGCCTGGTGGTACAGTGGTGAAGTATTTGGCTGCTAACCAAAAGGTCGGCAGTTTGAATCCACCAGCTGCTTCTTGGAAACCCTATGGGGCAGTTCTACTCTGTCCGATAGGGTCACTATGAGTCGTGATCGACTCGATGGCAACGGGTTTGGTTTTGGTATCAATATGAGTTTAAATCCTAGCTTTTCTCCTTTTTCACTGATCTGAGGCAAGTTACTCTCCCTCTCTGAACTTCAACTTCATCCTCTATTAAACAGGCATGACACCTACAGATTTGTTGTGAAGCTTGTATTGCATCGTTCAGGTGCATCCCTTATGTCTTAGTTATCTAGTGCTGCTATAACAGAAATACCACAAATGGGTGATTTTAACAAACAGAAATTTACTTTCTTACAGTTTAAAAACCCATTGCCATCGAGTAGATTCCAAGTCATAGCAATCCTATAGGACAGAGTAGAACTGACCCATAGGATTTCCATGGAGCAGCTGGTGGATTAGAACTGCCCACCTTTTGGTTAGCAGCTGATCTCTTAACCACTGCGCCACCAGGGTTTCCTCTAGAGCTGGCACCCTGAATTCAGACTTCTAGCCCCCTAAACTATAAAATCATGATATTTTATACTTTAGGGGGCTAGAAGTCTGAATTCAGGGTGTCAGCTCTAGGGTAAGGCTTTCTTTCTGTCGGCTCTGGGGGAAGGTCCCTGTTTCTTATGTTCCTTGGCTCTCTTCATGTGGCTTGGCATATCTCTTCCCCCATGTCTGTCCACTTGCTTGCTTGTTTAATCTCTTTTATATTTCAAAAGAGATTGACTTAAGACACACCCTACACTAATTCTGTCTCATTAACATAACCAAAAAAAAACCCATTCCCAAATGGGATTATAACCACTACAGGGGTTAGGATTTACAACACAAATTTTGGGGGGAGGGGGACAAAATTCAATCCATAACACCTTCCTTCAGAAGTTGGCACATAATTTGATACTCATAAAATGTGAACTCCCTTCCTTCTTGTCTTGAATGGATCTCTTCTCCACCCTTGTCCCTGGAGCTCTCATACAGATTCCCACATACTCACAGCTGGAGCATGCAAAATCTCCTAACCAGGCCTCCTCCAAACTATCCTCCCTACTAGTCACGAGAATGATATTTCTAAATAGAAATCACACCCTAGCTTATAAAATGAATAATTAAAAAATATATATTACATCTTCCTTATGCCGATAGTCAGGGTCCTTTGAATTATGAGTTCAAATTCTCTGTCCAGTCAGTGAACACTGCTCCCCCTAACCACACTGACCAACCTCAGGACCCTAAACAAACTCCATTGATTCCAGCCTGCAAGTCTTTGCACCTTTGGTGACCTCAGCCAGAGTGTTCTTCTCAGTGTGTCTGGCACATGCTAAGTGCTCTGTGAATGGAAGATCTTGGACTGTGGGTAACCAGTTAACTAGGTTCCATTGAGTCAACTCTGACTCATAGCGACCTCATGTGTGTCAGAGTAGAACTGTGCTCCATAGGGTTTTCAATGGCTGATTTGTTGGAAGCAGACCTCTAGGCGTTTCTTCCCAGGCTACCCTGGGTAGACTCAAACTGTCAACATTTTGGTTAGCCAAACGTGTTAACCATTTGCACCACCCAGGGACTCCCAACTGTGAGTACAATTCACTATTTAGTCAATTTAGTTTTCCATCATTTGATGAGGCTGGGCTCACCATCTCCAGGCCAGCAGATGGAGAAGCAGTTCCAACTCTCCTGCCTTTGGGAGAGAAAATGAGGTACTAGGTTTTAATTTCGGTCCCCATGCTGGCATTTCCTGTGCACAAAGATTAACACCCAGAGCCCAGCTCTCCTCATCCATCACTGGACTTCGCTGATTAAAATGTCCTCCCACTGCACGTCCCCCAGCCTCTTCACCTGAACCAACTCCACAGCCCCCCTTCCAAGCTGTGGTTCTGAACAACATCAATAACAAAATACACATACAAAAATTAATTTAAAAAAGAAAAACAACACAAAAACAAAAAAAAGTCAGCCCTCTTGGAAATTAAATTTTGCCTAAGAAGACCTGGTAATTACAAATGCACGAGAGAGTTCTTGGAGACATTTGAGGCTGCCACCAGGAAGGGTGATGGAGAAAGTAGGTTATAAATGGCCTTTGTCAAGCTGCAGAAATGTTATAAAACTGCTACATTTTGTACTTAAAAAGAAAAATCAATTTTCCATGTAAGTGAAATGCTGTACATATTAATACAGGTACAGAGAAGGCCCTGCTTATCTCTGAACATATAATGCAGGTAGGAGGGGACTTGGTCACAGGCTTATTTGGGGTCATTTGCTGGGTAAGGGGGCTGGGTTCTGTTTGTCCACAGAACGACTGACCTTCTCAGTAAGTAACAGGATATCCAGGGTATCAGTCACAGTTCTTTCCCATCTCCCAATGATTCCCTATCAGTTTCTTTCTTTAAAAAAGTGTGTACTATAAAACAGGCATTATCTAAGCACTTTATGTGTTTTTACTGATTTAATCCTTACGGCAGACTTATGACATAGTGTGGTAGGCTGATAATGGCCCCCAAAGATATGTCCATATCCTAATCCCTAGAACCTATGAATGTGACCTTATATGGTAAAGTTTGTGCAGACGTGATTAAGTTAAGGCTCCTGAGATGAGGAGATGATCCTGGATTATCCAGGTGTTCCCTAAAAGCAGTCACAAGTGCCCTTGTAAGAGAGAGGCAGAGGGAGGTTAGACAGACACAGAGGAGAAGGAGATGTTAAGACAGGGGCAGAGATTGAAGTGATGCAGCCACAGCCATGTTATGACAAGGAATGCTGGGAGCCACCATAAGCTAAAAGTGGAAAGGAAGATATTCTCCCCTAGAATCTCTGGAGTGGGAGCACCCTGCCAACCCCTTGATTTCAGACTTCTGACCTCCAGAACTGTGAGAGACTAGATTTCTGTTGTTTCAACCCAAAAAGAAAGAAAACTCACTATCATCGAGTCAATTCCGACTCATAGTGACCCCATAGGGTTCCCAAGGCTGTAAATCCCTATGGAAGCAGTTTGTGGTAATTTGTTACAGCAGCCACAGGAAAAAAAGGTGGGTGGCATCATTATGCTCATTTTAAAGATCAGAAAACTGAGGAGAGGGTTACACAGCTCAGAGGTGGCAGGGTCAGGCTTTTCAGATTTGCTGGTTCTGTAGCTTTTAACTGCCTCCTGGCCAAGTTGCTTTACCCCGCTGTCACTTACTAATAAATTATCAGGCTTAGGATGTTGGAACAAGGGTTAGAGTTAATCTAACCTCCTGTAGTGGGTTGAAGGGTGGTCCCTACAAAGATATGTCCACCTCTTAACCCCTGGAACCTGTGAACATGAACTTATTTGGAAAAGGTCTTTGCAGATATAATTAAGGGTCTCGAGACGATATCATCCTGGATTACCCAAAAACCGAAAACGAAACCCGTTGCTGTTAAGTCGATTCCAACTTATAGCGACCCTATGGGCCCCAAATGTAATGACAAGTATCCTTATAAGAGACAGAAGAGGAGAAGATACAGAGAGAAGAGGGAAAGGTCTTGTGAAGATGGAGGCAGAAATTGGAGATACGCAGCCACAAGCCAAAGGAAAGCTTGGAGTCACTAGAAGCTGGAAGAGGCAAGGAAGGATTGTCGGCTAGAGCCTTCTGAAGGGCCATGGCCCTGCTAACACTGATTTCAGACTTCTGCCCTCCAGAGCTATGAGAAAACAAATTTCTATTGGTTTAAGCCACAGAGTTTGTGTAATTTGTTACAACAGCTACAGGAAATAATATACCTTATTACTTTGTGACTGAGATCCAGAGAGCAGAAGAGCATCATCCCAAATCACTCAGCAGATGAGTGGAGGATACAGAACCAGGTGTACGGAGTCCCAACTTGGTGATCTGCCCACTACATTCACTACCCTTTAAAGTTTTTTAGAATTGGAGACAAACTTACAGATACTTTAGTCCCTCTACTCCAGGGAATTAACGGATGGGAAACTGAGGCTCAGAAAGAGAAAGGGATGTGAGTAGCATCCACAAGAAATTAAAGGCAGAGCTAGAATTAAACCTAGGCTTGATCTCTGAATATGGGAGTGGTGTTCTGAGTAAATTGATTTATGTGTCTATCCTGCCACCAATATCACTCAGTCTTGATTACTGTAGCTATATACTAAGTCTAGAAATCAGGTAGACTGATTCCTCCTACTTTATTCTTCTTTCTCAAAATTGTTTTAGCTATTCTAGTTCCCTCGCCTTTCTGTATACATTTTAGAATAACCTTGTCTATATCTACAAAAAATCTTGCTGAGATTTTGATAGGAATTATATTAAAACTACATATCAATTTGGAAAACACTGACATCTTTATTACGTTGAGTCTTCCAATGCCTGAACACAGGATGTGTCTCTCCATTCATTTAGATCTTTGATTTCTTTTGTCAGTGTTTTGAAGTTTTTAGCATAAATGTCCCACATATATTTTATTAGATTTACATCTAAGTATTTCATTTTAATTAAGCAATTATAAATGGTATCATTGCTAGTATATAGCAATGCAATTGATTTTTGTATATTTATCTTGTATCCTGCAACCTTGCTGAACTTACTCATTACTTCTAGGAGGTTTTGTTTATTTGTTTGTTTTTTAAAACATCTTGAGATTTTCTATGTAGACAACCAGGTCATCTGCAAATAGGGAAAATTTGTTTCTTACTTTTGGATCTGCATGTATTTTATTTCCTTTCTTGCCTTATTGCACTGACAGAAATTCAGCACTATACTGAATAAGAGTGGTGAAAGTGGACGTCCTTGCCTTGTTACTGATCTTACGGAGAAAGCATTCAGTCTCTAACCATTAAATATAACATTATAATTAGGTTTTTATTAAATGTTCTTTATCAGTTGAGAAATTCTTCCCTACTCCTATTTTTCTAAGGGTTTTTATCACGATGGGTGTTGAGTTTTGTCAAATGCTTTTTCTGCATCAGCTGGTATGATCAGGTGATTTTTATTCTTTGACATGTTATACACTGATTAATTTTCAAATACTGAAATCAGCCTTGTATCCCCAGAATTAATCCCACTTAGTCATGGTGTATTGTTCTTTTTTATATATTGCTGAATTCTATTTCCCATATTTTGTTAAGGATTTTTCAGATTATATTCATGAGAGTATAGGTCTTGCTCTGTAGTTTTCTTTTTTTTTCTCTTTTGCTTTGTCTGGTTTTTCTATCAGAGTAATATTACCTTCATAAATTTAATTGGAGTGTTTTTCTCCTCTTCTGTTTTCCAGATGATATTATATAGAACTGATGTAAATTCTTTAAATATTCAATGGAATTCTCCAGTGAAACCATCTGGGCCTGAAGATTTCTTTTTTTCGGAATTTTTAAGTTACAAATTCAATTTCCATAAAGCTATTCAAACTATTTCATATTGGGTGAGCTGTGGTAGTCTGTGTTTTCAAGGAATTGGTCCATTGTATCTAAATTGTGAAATTTATATGTGTAGACTTATTTAGGAAACCCTGGTGGCGTAGTGGTTAAGTGCTACGTTGCTAACCAAAAGCTCAGCAGTTCCAATCCACCAGGTGCTCCTTGGAAACTCTATAGGGCAGTTCTACTCTGTCCTATAAGGGAGCTATGAGTCGACTTGATGGCAATGGGTTTGTTTTTTTTGGTTTAGACTTATTCATAGCATTCACTTCTTATGCTTTTGATGTCTGCAGAGTCTGAAGTCATACCCTGTGTTTCATTCCTGATACTGGTAATTTGTTTTTTTTTTTCTTTTTCCTCTGTCAGTTTTACTAGAGGTTTTTCAATCTTACTGACCTTTCCTAAGAACCAGCTGTTTGTTTCACTGATTTTCTCTATGCATTTCTGTTTTCAATTCCATTGATTTCTTTCCTTCTGCTTGCTTTGGGTTTATTTTGCTCTGCTTTTTTCTAGGCTATTGAGGTAGGAGATCAGATTATTGATTTGAGACTCCTGTTTTCTAACGTATGCATTTAGTGCTATACATTTACTTCTCATTAAATATAAAGACACAGATACATTAAAGATAAAGATGGACTACTTCTTTAGCTGTGTCCCAGAATTTTTTTCACTTCCTCCACATTCAAAGTCTTATTTTTTTAAAATTTTTTCCCATACAAAAATTTATACATACATTGTTATGTGACCCTAATTGCTCTCCCTCTACTGTAACAGCACACTCCTCCTTTCCAACCCTGATTCCCCATGTCCATTCAATCAGCTCCTAACCCTCTCTGCCTTCCCTTCTCACCTCCGGACAGAAGCTGCCCTAGTCTCTTGTATCTACTTGAGCTAAGAGGCACACTCCTCATGAGTATCGCTTTATGTCCCACAGTCCAGTCCAATCCCTGTCTGAAGAGTTG
>NW_004443952.1:4698170-4699907 GCF_000243295.1 Trichechus manatus latirostris | reverse complement strand
GGGACACACTCTGAGCAAGGCAGGGGGCTGATGGCTGCCCTGGAGTGTCCAGGAGGAAAGCATGTCCCTATTCCCTAGAGCACGTAGGTGGGTAGGCTTTGCAGCCGGACTATGAGCACCTAATGCTGTTGGCTGTAAGGACTGAGGGGCACCTCTTAGTCATGGGCCCCTCTTGCAGGTGTCTAGGTGGCGTGGGTGGAGCCATCAGTCCTCAGGCCCCTGATGTGTGTAGGTGAAGACCCTGCTTAATGGGCAGAGCAGTGTCAAATGTCAAGAGCCTGCCACTTCACAGCTGAAACAGTCGAAGTTAGAGTTCTGGTATATATCCTGTTGTACTATGGTAATGAGGGCCTATGCTGTTGAGATGGGCCACACAAGTCTCTGCAGATGGAAAGGCACTCAAAGCCCGTGGATCCCTTATGCCTGTGCCTAGGCAAAGGAGTTGTGCCTACCCTGGGTTCCTGACTTATAGGAGCTGGCAGTTTATTTTTTCCCGTTTGTTAATTTGTTCGCTCTCCAAGGCAGGGAGAATGGCTTTGGCTGTGTGATGGATTCTACTTCCGGCCCAGGGGACTCGGCAATTGCTGAAGCCGGTCCAGGACCCAGTGCAGACCAGGGAGTGGGGAGGTAAATGGGAGAGAGGTTTTTCCCTAAGGGGGTTGTTTTTGATCTGCGCAGTAAGCCGTATGCAAGTACTTATCTTTCTCTGATGAGGGCTGCTTCTCACTGGTTCTGGGTGGTTGTGTAGACTCTCTGGCACTGGATCTCTCCCAGTGCGGAAAACGCGCATCCCAAGGACAGCCGCTTGCCTGCCTCACTGCTCACCTACACGCTGCGCAGACCTGAAGGGCTCAGGTTCTCGCTGGGTCAGGTCTGGCGCCTCCTCGCTGCTTCCGAACCGTCTCTCCCTCTCCCTGCCACTCAGACAGATTCCTCATCTCTGCCTTTGATGCTCAGGGCTCCCACATTGCCATATATAATTGAATCACTTGTTTTTTCGGGTCTTTGTTGTAAGAGGGTCCACCAGAAGTGTCTGACTACTCCACCACCTTGGCCCCGCCTCCTGTGTCCCACAAATTTTGACATGTTGAATCTTCATTTCATTCAGTTCAATGTTTTTTTTATGTCCTTTTAGACTTCCTCTTTGACCCATACATTATTTAGAAGTGTGTTAACTTCCAAGTGCTTGGGGATTTCCCTATTGTCTTTCTGTTATTGCTTTCTAGTTTGATTCCGTTATACAGAAGAACACTCTTTGTATAATTTCAGTTCTTTAAATTTGTTGAGGTTTGTTTCATGGCCCATGATATGGTCTATCTTGATATGTGTTCTGTGGGCACTGGAAAGGAATGTGTTTGTTTTCTGTGCTGTTGTTGAGCGTAATATTCTATAAATGTTAGCTAGATCCTGTTGGCTGATGGTGTTAAGTTCTTTTTTTTTTTTTTGCTGATTTTCTGTCTAGTTGCTCTACCAGTTGTTGAGGGAGTGGTGTTGAATTCTCCAACTAAAATTGTGGGTTCATCTATTTCGCCTTTCAGTTTTATTAGTTTATGCTTCACATATTGCAGAAGCAGCTCTATTATTTGTTACATACACATTTAGGATTGCTATGTCTTCTTGGTGGATGACCTTTTTTTTTTTTTTTTAATATTTTATTGTACTTCAGGTGAAGGCTTACAGAACAGATAGTTTCTCATGTAACAGTAACACACATGCTGTTTTATGACATTGGTTAAC
>NW_004443952.1:4678320-4697631 GCF_000243295.1 Trichechus manatus latirostris | reverse complement strand
TCAGAGCAGTCAGCGGTGGTAGCCGGGCACCATCTAGCTGTACTGGACTCAGTCCAGTGAAGGTCTTGGTAGCTGTGGACAATTAGTCCTTTGGACTAATCTTTTTGTTGTATCCTGTTCTCTTCATTCTCACCTGCTCCCGTAGAGATGAGACCAGTGGAGTATCTTAGATGGCCACTCACAGGCTTTTAAGACCCCAGACACTACTCACCAAGGTAGAATGTAGAGGTTGGTGGATGACCTTTCATCATTATATGATGTTCCCGTCTGGTAATTTTCTTTGCTTTGAGGTATATTTTGTCTGATATTAATACAGTCATTCCTGTTTTACTTTGGTTTGCACGATATATCCTTTCCATGCTTTACTTTCAACCTGCCTATATCATTATAATTGAAATTAATTTCTTGTAGACAGAATATAGTTGGGTCGTGTTTTTTAATCTACTCTAATTATTTCTATCTTTATCTATATAATTGGTATATAGAAGTCATTTTCATTTAATGTAATTATTGATATGTTAAGGCTTAACCCATTTCTGTCAAGTGATTTTGACTCATAGCGACCCTATAGGACAGAGGAAAACTGCCCCATAGGGTTTCCAAGGCTATAAGCTTTACTGAAGTAGACTGCCACATCTCGCTCCTGAGGAGCGACTGGTGGGTTCAAACTGCAGACCTATCAGTTAGCAGCTAAGCGCTTAAACACTGTGCCACCAGGGCTCCATGTTAGGGCTTAAGTCTGCCATTTTATATTGTGTTTTCTGATTGTCCCCTGTTTTTCATGTCTCTGTTTTCTTTTCCTGCTCTCCTATGGATTACTTGACAATTTTTAGAATTCCATTTGTATTTCACTTATCTATAGTGTTTTTGAATGTATCTCTTTGTATAGCTATTTTTACTTTTTATTTATTTTATTGTACTTTAGATGAAGGTTTACAGAACAAATAGTTTCTCATTAAACAGTTAGTACACATAGTGTTTTATGACAATGGTTAACAACCCCACGACATGTCAACACTGTCCCTTCTCAACCTTGGGTTCACTATTACCAGCTTTCCTGTCCCCTCCTGTCTTCTAGTCCTTGTCCCTGGACTGTTGTGCCCCATTAGTCGTGTTTTGTTTTATGTTACTGTCTAATCTTTGGCTGAATGACGAACCTCGGGACTGACTTCATTACTGAGCTAAAAGGGTGTTCGGGGGCCATACTCTCGTGGTTTCTCCAGTCTCTGTCAGGCCAGTAATTCTGGTCTTTTTTTGTGAGTTAGAATTTTGTTCTACATTTTTCTCCAGCTCTGTCCAGGATCCTCTGTTGTGATCCCAGTCAGAGCACTCAGTAGCAGTAGCCGGGCACTAACTAGTTGTACTGGACTCAGTCTGGTGGAAGCCATGGTAGTTGTGGTCCATTAGTCCTTTGGACTAATGTTTTCCTTGTGTCTTGTTTTCTTCATTCTCCCTTGCTCCCAAAGGGGTGAGACCAGTGGAGTATCTTAGATGGCAGCTCACAGACTTTTAAGACCCCTGATGCTACTCACCAAGGTAGAATGCAGACCATTTTCTTTATAAACTGTGTTATGCCAATTAAGCTAGATGTTCCCAGAGACCATGGTCCCCACAGCCCTCCGCCCAGCATTTCAGTCCCTCAGGGAGTTTGGATGTGTCTATGGAGTTTCCATGACCTTTCCTTGTACAAGTTGTGCTGGCTTCCCCAATATTGTGTACTGTCTTACCCTTCACCAAAGTTATCACTTATCTATTGTGTATAGCTATTTTTAATGGTTGCTCTAGGTATGTTATATGTACATAACTTATCAGAGCCTACCGGTGTTGTCATTTTACCGGTTCAAGTGATATGTTGAAAATTTGATATCCTTTTACCCTCCCCCATTTATAATATAATTTTCTTAATTATTTCCTCTACATACATTTAAAACCGCACTGGACAGTGTTATAGTTTTTGCTTTAACCATCGACTATAATTTAGAAAACTTAAGAAGAAAAGTCCATTGCATTTACTTGCCTTTCTACTAGCC
The DNA here is from genome assembly GCF_000243295.1 of Trichechus manatus latirostris. Taxonomy (NCBI): domain Eukaryota; kingdom Metazoa; phylum Chordata; class Mammalia; order Sirenia; family Trichechidae; genus Trichechus; species Trichechus manatus. The sequence continues at coordinate 4,695,601 of NW_004443952.1, read as the reverse complement.
TTCCTCTAACACTACCCTTGCCAGGTGGGGGTTGAAGTCTAGACTCCTCAGGTCTCCACTGACTCAGGGTGGGGGGCCTCATTAAAGTCCTGGCTCCCTATTCAGCCTTCTCTGAGCCCACCCCACTGGGGGATTGGGTTGCCTCATTACAACCTGGTAAGGGTGGAAGTCTAGCTCTCTACCTGGCCTTTGCTGGCATGGGTTGGTGTTGGTCTACAGTTTTTTCTGTCGTGTTTGGCTGGAGTACAGCACTTACTGTCTGAAAGCTTCCTGTCTTGCTAGGCTTCCCCTTTCTTGGCCGTTTGGCTAAAGACAACAGGCTTTTGTTGAGGTTTTTATTGTCTGGACTCATTAGCATTTCTGCGTTTCAGCTTCAGAACTCACCACCATGCCATTGCTTGGGTGTCAAGTTGCCTAGGTGGCCTGCCTTCTCTCTACCTTCCAGTCTTCTTATGTTTGGTTTATACATATTGTCCAGGGGTTTTAACTGTACTCAGCAGGAGGAATAGGGAAAAGTGTGTCTACTCCCCCACAGCTTGCTTTTGCATAGCCCTACAGTTAAAATGCTTTTTACACTGTTTAAAGGTTGTTTACAAAAAAAAAAAAGGAAGAATATGAGACCAAACAACAACAACAAAAGGACCGTATGTGACCTAAAATATTTCCCATATGGCCTTTATAGAAAAAGTTTGCTGACCCCTGACTTCGGCCATGAGAAGGCACCTGGAGTTTATTCTAAGCACAGCTAGGGGCCACTGGATGATTGTAGGCAGAGGAATGAAGTGATTTGATTTGTGATTTTGATGAGATATTGAATTCATTTATCTCTAAGCACTTTCTCAGAGCTCAGGAAAGGCAGGTTCATGGGAGGCAGGCTCTGTGGGACTTGGAGTGGGTGTGAGAAAGGGGGAGGGTCCATCTAACGATGACTCCATCCTTGGAGGGCAGCTGGAGGTTTTATAGCAAGTAAGTGAGAGAGCTGGGTGGCTAACTCAGGTCAGCCTCACGTCAGCCAGGCTCTGGGGCTCACAGCCCCCGTCCTACCCCACTTCCAGGAGGGGACCCACAGGATGATGCTGGACCTGGGTCCCTAAGCCCTGAGGCCTTGAGGATCTGAATGGAGTATGAGGCTGGGGATCCCCAGCTGTTCCCACTACAGCCTGGCCCCACTCTACTCCCCCCAGCCTCCTCCTCCATCCTCTGCGCCTGCTCCTGCTCCTTCTTAGCCAGACTTTTCATCATCACCAAGCCATTTGTTTCTGTTTGTAATTATGCATTTTAATGATCATTAATTATGAAATGCAAATTGCTTCAAGTGCAAAATTTGTAATGAGCAGCTCCACCACCCCACCCCCAGGTCTAGAAGGTGGGCTAGCCGTTCCGAGACTGAGAAGGAAAAACAAACAACTTACAAAACAGAATAACTTTTCCCGGGTCCTGAGTGAATCATATTGTAAATAAGCCTGGGGGAATTCCTTGCAGTGGTGGAGGAGAAACCCTGTCCTTCTCTCAGGTCCTGGGAGACAGCAGCGTGGGACCTTAAGGCATGCCTACAACCAGGTATCTGACAGGCAGGGTGGGGTAAAGGAAAAAAACACTGGCCTTGGACGCAGAAACCAGCCTTCAGCAAGTTGCTCAGCTTCTCTGAACCTCAGTTTCACCATCTGGAGGACCATGATAACAAAGAAACCATGCACAAAGCGGGTACAGCAGGGCAAAAAGGATGCTGGAGGGAATAACTCAGATCCTAGCAGGCCCTGGAGTCCCTGGGTGGTGCAAATGGTTAACAAGCTCAGCTGCTAACTTAAATGTTGGAGATTCGAAAGGTTGAGGTTTGAGTTCACCCAGAGGCACCTCAGAAGAAAGGTTCTGGCAATCTAACTTTCAAAAAATCAGCCATTGAGCACTCTGTGGAGCACAGTTCTACTTTGACACAACATGAGGTCACCATGAATCAGAGTGGACTTGACAGCAACTGGTAGCAGGTCCTCGATAAACGAACTGTCTGGAATGAATGAATGTCTGGAGAGCTGAGTTTCAGTTCTGCCTGGCCCCTGTCTCTAATTAGGTGGTGGCTTCAGATAAGCACACCCCACCCCTGAGTCTGTTTCCTCCACTCTAAAATGAAGGTATCGGAGGACAGAAACTTGGAGAATCCTTTCATTGCTAAACTGCTTGGATTTTGTCAAAGCAACTATGAATTGTGAAAAAGGGAGAACTAGCTCTAAAGTACTGAGAGGAAAATAGGGAATTTCCTTTGACTTGGCCGCGCATGTTTTAAGAAATCACAAGGATGCCTCCGAACATACCTAATCATGGGAAAGTCACGTCCTCCTCCAAGGGTTCAGCAAGCATTTGATTTCTCTAAGTCTCATCGCCATCACGAGCATAATAATAGTACTACCTCCTAATAATTGTATTCCTCTAATAATAGTACTGTCTCACAGCATCATGGTAAAGGTTAAAAGAGACAACACAGCAACCACGAGATGAAACACATGCAAAAGATACAGCACAATGCCAGTCATATAGGATACACACAACAGTGAGAGATGGCTCACCAAGCCACTTCCTTGTCCTTGTGTCTCTGAGCCTCAGTTTCCACATCTATACATTGGAGAGAGTAACCTCTATCTCACTGGGCTATGACAGCACAAAACCAGATCATGTACATACAATGCCACTATGTATATACAGTGTCGAACATATGGCTGCTGTTGTTAGTTGCTGTGGAGTCAATTCCAACTCACGGTGACCTCATGGTAGGTGCTTAAAAAGATGGTAAATGCTGTTGCTGTTACCTTGTTACTTTCCCTGTGTAGAAAATGAGTTTGGGGAGAAATGTAGGAGATCATATACATGGATTGAAAAAAACAAACAAACCGTTGCCATCGAGTTGATTCTGACCCACAGGGACCCTATTGGACAGAGCAGAACTGCCCCATAGGGTTTCCAAAGCTATAAATCTTTACGGAAGCATACTGCCATGTCTTTCTCCCGAGGAGCAGCTGGTAGGTTCGAACTGCTGACCTTTTGGTTAGTAGCTGAGTGCTTTAACCACAGTGCCACTAGGGCTCCTCACATACTTGAGTAAGGTAGACAAAATCTACCACAAACGTATTTTGCTCTTCCCAACAATGTGAAGGTAGGACGAGTATCATTCTGCCTACTTCGCAGATGAAGAATCTGAAGACCAGAGAGATCAGGTGACTTGTCTGAGGTCACACAGCATGTGAGTGGCCTCCCATTGCAAGCCACCTAACTGCAAATGAGGTGTTCCTTCCCCTGATCTACATGGAAGTCACTTGTCTGTGATGTCACAGTGGTTCACACTGGCTAGTTCTACAGAGGGCTTCTGAAAACTTTGTGGGGAAGGCTCTATGATGGGTCATGAGGGAACTTGGGTGCTTTGTGGACAGAGAGGCTACTGGCAGCATAGTTTTGGGTGTCAGGATCAGAAACAACTTCCAAGGAAGGAGAGGAGGGAGGGAAGGAAGCAGGAAAGGAAATGAAATGAAAATTTATTGAGAACCTACTATATGCTGGACATTTTCTCATATGCTATTTCTTTGAATCCCTACAATTAAACTCAGAGGCATCTCTAAGATATATCCATTTTACACTCAAGTTTACTGAGGCCCATACATGGTAAGTGTCATGGATTGAATTGTGTCCCCCCAAAAAATGTGTGTAGCAGCTTGGCTGGGTCATGATTCCAGTGTTGTATGTGTAATCTGATGTGATTTCCTTAAGTGTTGTAAACTCTATCACTATGATGAGGTTATATGTGATCTTCTTATGTGCTATAAATTCTATCACTGTGATGAGGTTATGCTGATGAGGTTTACAAGATTAGACAGTGTCTTAATGCAATCTCTTTTGAGATATAAAAAGAGAGAAGCGAGCAGAGACACATTGGAACCTCATACCACCAAGAAAGCAGTGCCGGGAACAGAGTGCATCCTTTGGACCTGAGGTTCCTGCACAGAGAAGCTCCCAGACCAAAGGAAGACTGATGACATGGACTTTCCTCCAGAGCCGACGGAGAAAGCCTACCCCTGGAGCTGATGCCCTGAATTTGGACTTGTAGCTTACTGGACTGTGAGAGAATAAACTTCTTTTTGTAAAGCCATCCACTTGTGGTATTTCTGTTATAGCAGCACTAGATGACTAAGACAGTAAGTAAGGGTTGCAGAGTTCTTCAATATGAACTACCCCTTTGATTAGAGACTAAGTGGGCCTGGTTTACCTGTTCTAGGCGGCTTCTGGCGTATTGCCTAGAATGGAAGTGAGTGGGAAGCCCCTGCCAGTTCCCAGTCCTCTGCCCTCTCCCAGCTTAGCCTGAATCTGTCAACCAGGCCACTAGCCCGCCTATTATTGCCGACATTGATCTGAACAACCAGGCCAGTAGAAAGCCCATAATTACTGGGAGTTTTAATCAACTCATGCCAACGCAAAGTGCTGGGCTACGGTGCTGACATAGAGGGAAGGGGGATAGAGGCGTGGGCTTACAAAATGTGAAAAGGATTACAGGGATAAATGTTGTTGTCAGATGCTGTTGAGTCGGTTCTGACTCACAGTGACCCTATGTACAACAGGACAAAATAGGCATGGGTAATGTAGGATGGCAGGGCAGGCACCACCAGGGGGCCTCCAACCTCAGAGGAGAGAAGGCAGAGCCTGCCCCCAGCTCCCAGGCATAGAACCCAACTCACCATCTGGCCTCATCACTCTCTCCACCCTGGATCTGAAACCCACCTGGGCAACACCCAACCCAACGGTGCCTGTTCTCTGCAGGGTCCAACCTCAGTACCTTTGCCCATGCTCTGCCCTCAGCCGGGCCTGCCCTCTCCTCTTCCTAAAAAAAAAAGAAAAACCAAACCCATTGCCGTTGAGTCGATTCCAACTCATAGTGACCCGATAGGACAGAGTAGAACTGCCCCATAGAGCTTCTAAGGAGTGCCTGGTGGATTTGAACTGCTGAACTTTCGGTTAGCAGCCTTAGCACTTAACCACTACGCCACCAGAGATTTCCCTCCTCCTAAAGGAATCTTATTTATCCCGTAAGTTTCAGCTCAGACAGTCCTCCTCCTCCAATCCCTTCCTGAGCTCAAGAAGCACAGGGATGCCAAGGAGTCTGATCTGGATACTGCCACTTCTTAGCTGTGAGACTTTGGGCAAGTCACTGAACCTCTGATCTAGGTTTCCCATCTTTAAAATAGGTTTGATAACTGCCTCCTGGGGTTACTTATGAACACTCAGCACATCACAAATGAGAAATCCCTGTGCCGTAGTTCCTTTTTCCTTTTGATGTCCCAGGTCAGAAAGAATCATTTCTCCTTTTCTCCCACTTTGATTATTCTTCTTCCCTAGGGCAAACTTTACTCTGTCAGGCAGGGTGGTTTTTCAGCTCATGGATTATTTCTCCATCAGTTTATGGGCTATTTGAGGAAAAGAAATATAACCACACAGCCTCCTCTTCTCAGCACCATCCAGCCAGCATGTAAGAGAGAAACCACTTGGTATGAAAGGGAAGTACGGCCTTTGGGGTCAGACAGAACTGAGTTCTAATGCTGCTTGACTTCACCACTTATTGGCTGCGTAATGGACTGCCATTGCTAGCCAGTGTTATGGATTTAATTGTGTCCCCCCAAATATGTGTTGGAATCCAAACCCGTATAGCTGCAGATGTAATCTTGTTTAAGATTAGTGTAGGGTGTGTCCTAAACTTAATCACTTTTGAGTTCTGAAAAGAGCAGATTAGACACAGAGGCAAGCACATGCTCGGGAAGACAGATGCCATGTTAGCATCACCAAGAACCAAGGAATGCCCAGGGCTACCAACAAGGAAGGACTCGATCAGGTGGACAACCCTGATTTAGACTTTTAATGTCCAGAACCGTGAGAAAATAAATTTCTGTTCTTTAAAGCCATCCACTTGTGGTATTTCTGTTATAGCAGCACTAGGTAACTAAGACGGCCAGTCACTTCAGGAACACTTCTGAGCCTCAATTTTCTCAATATAAAATGGGCTTAGTTATACCTACTTGGTGTAACTATAATATAATTATAAACTCAGTATAATACTTAGTATAATTATACTTAGACAGTATACATTGTTGCGGGGGGGTGGAAAGAAGTTAGACATTCAACGTGCCCAGCACAGTGCCTGGCACATAGAAAACCCTTGATTGTTGTAAAAGTTGTTATTATGGTTAGTATTACTTTTATTATTTGGTACTTGGCAAATATGTAATAAAATATGTGATAAAATGCCTGGTTGCATTTCTTAGTTTTGGCTAGGATTCCAGTGAAATACCAACAGGCCACTCTCTCCACATGTCAGCCATCTGTGCAACATTCAATACACACATATTAAAGCCACAAAAATGTGAAATTCAAATGCTCTGAGTGCCTACTGCAGGGGCACTATGCTAGGTGTTTTCCTTATAATACTTTGCTGAACTTCCACAACAATTCTCTGAGTTTTCAATTACTAGCTGGCACACTAGTTTCCTAGGGCTGCTGTACCAAAGTACCACAAACTGGTTGGCTTAAAACAACAGAAATTTATTATCTCACAGTTTTGGAGGCTAGAAGTCTGAAATCAGGGTGTCAGCAGTGTCGATTCCTCGTGAGGGTTCGGAGGTAGAATTTGTTCCATGGCTGCCGCGGAGCTCCTGGTGACAGCCAGCAATCCTTGGTATTCCTGAACTTGTGGCAGCATCACTCCAATCTCTGCCTCTGTCTTCACGGGGCTGTGTTTCCTGTGTGTCTGTCTCTGTGTCTCTTCTCTTCTTATAAGGACACCAGCCATATTGGATTAGGGCCCACCCTACTCTAGTATGACTTCATGTTAACTAATTAGCTCTGCAAAGATGTTGTTTCCAAATAAGGTCACATTCACAGGTACTGGGGGTTAGGACTTGAATATATCTTTCTGAGGGACACAAATTATACAGCTCGATTTTATACAAGACTGAGGATCAGAAACCAGAGGTGCCTTCCTCGTGTCACTCAGCTTGCATGCAGTAGAGCTGCGGTGTAAACACGGGTGCATGTGTCCGTAAACCAGTGCTCTTTGCACAGCACCACACCACTCCTTTCCTTTGGAGACACAAAAAGGAGAAGGTGTGGTTGTCCTTGACTTCAAGACAAATCTAGACGAGCTAGAGGGACCCAGATCAACCCCAAGAGAAAGTTAAGTCATAGCTCAAGATGGTTTATGACCAAGAATAATGCCAACAGGGTAATATGTTGCTGGATGCCTGAGTTTGCTTAGGTACATGTTGATCACGGATACCTATCCAAATATATGGTTGCTGGCCTTGCCTTTTCCATTAGAGCAACCCCAGGACAGTAGGAGACACTGTTTTGGGCACATCCCTTCCCTTCTCTAGTCTTCCCATTGTTCAATGAGGAAGGTGGCAGCAGGTCTCCAAGGGTCCCTCCTGCTTAGACATTTTGCAGTTCTTGGCATGGAGCTGACAGAAGTTTCAAGAGAGTTCCAAGGAGTTCCAAAGGCACTCCAAGGGTGGAAGTTTCTGGCAGGTAGTGAGGCTTGCCCTGAGGAATCTTGGAGAATGGTTGGTGGCTCTAGTGGGAAAGATTGGAGAACACACTTGCAGTTTACCCCTACAGTCTCTTAAAAAAGCTGGTCAGCCTCTGGCAGCAGTGACTAAGCCTTCTGCATCTCCTTCAGGCTCTGCACAAAGTTGGTGTTCCATTCAGAGCAGGTATTCAATTCAGCAATGTCTGCTCAGAGCCTACCGTCCTCCAGGACTTCACGTTTATGAAGCCTTAGCCCCAGCCCTCAAGGAACAATTGGTCTAATGGTGGGGGCAGGGGGGTGGGGAACAAGTAGCCACATATTTATAGACCTGTGAGGTTTTTATATGGCAAAAATAAGCATAGAGGGCTGAGAGAGGGGAGATCAAGGAAAGCTTTCCCAAGAAAACCTGCCAGGAAGCCTGAAAAATGCCTATTCAATAACTGTTGATGATAATAAATAGCCTTTGTATGGCTCATTAATAATAATAATAGCTAACACTTAATAGTGTTTACTGTGTGCCAGGCACTGTTCTAAATGTATTATGAATATTAACTCATAATGTTCACAGCAACCTGATGGTATAGGTATTATTATTTTCCTCGTTTTACAGAAAAGGAAACTGAGGCATAGAAAACTTAAGTAACTTGTCCCAAGGTCACAGGGCAAGTAAGTGGCAGAACAAGGATATCAAGTCACGTTATTATGTTACCTTTTATAAGCACATTAAGGCTCATAAAGTACTTTCCTATCCACTATATTGTTCCGGCCTCACGTGATTGTAAGAAAGAGAATCAGCTCTCATTTGGTGAAAAAGGGAGCCTGAGGTGAAGAGATGTAGGTGACTTTCCAAGGTTACACAGTGAATGGATGTGGGGTGGAGCTGAAGCTCCAGTCAGGCCTGCCCTACTCCAAACTGCCCACCAGGATGATGGCGGGCTCAGTGGAGAAACACTCTCGGTTGCTAAGGCAGGGGCTTCAGCCATCTTCCACCTGGGTTTAGGCTCTTTGTGGTTTAAGGTGCTGGGAGGGAAATGAACATCTATTGTGCACTCCCTATATCCCCGACACACTGCTAGACTACATTGTTTTATTCAATCTCTAGCCACTCAAAAAGGGATGTACTATTTCTGGCCCCATTCACTGATAGTAAATTGAGGCTTCAAGAGGGAGGTGACTTGTTTCAGATCAACATCACATATTACCTGGATTTATTTTTGCTCTCAGAAGTCTCATGTCCTATTCCCTTGATGAGTGGCACAGAGCTAAGGGAATTTTGGCTAGGAGACCAGATAAGGTACGTGTGCTACATACCTGTCAGCAAGGAGGCTCTTGGGAAAAATGGCTTATTGTGGCATATAAGAGCACTGACTGTGGAGCAAGGTACCATTCTAAGCACCAAACACGCATTAACTCATTCTATCCTCACAATAGTCCTAGGTGGTAGATATCATTACCATTTCCATCTAGCAGATGGGGACTCTGAGGCACAGAGAGGTTAATTAACTTGCCTAAGTTCACACAGCTAGTAAGTGGCAAAACCAGGTAATCGGGCACCAGAGCCTCTTTTCCTAACCTTTTGGCTATACTTTCTCACACAATAACCATGTAAGGTAGGTACTATTATTTTACCCTTTTATATACTAAGAGATTAAGGCACAGAGAAGGAGCCCCTGGCTTGTGCAAATGGTTAAGAGCTTTACTACTAGCTGAAAAGCTGGCTGTTTGAACCCTCTCAGAGGTGCTTCGAAAGACAGACGTGGCGACCTGATTCTGAAAGATCACAGTCTTGAAAACCCTGTGGAGCACAGTTTTACTCTGCACACAGGGGGTTGTCATGAGTTGCAATGGACTCGACAGCAACTAACAACAATAAGAAGGCACAGAGAGATTTAAAGTAAGCTATTCCAACATTACATAGTAAGTGGCAGAGCTGGGATTTGAACCCAGACAGCTTGATTCCAAAGACCTCCGTCTTACCCACTACAGTGTCCAGTAGTCAGCTACTTACCCAGGGGGGCAGAAGCAGGCCCTTGTCATCACAGGCCAGAGACATGGACATTTAGATGCCTGCTGGGTTTAACTGGCTGGTTTCCCTTTCCAATCCTTTGTAAGTAAAAACTCAATTTTCAGCTCAAGGCTGTGTCCTCACACCACATCTCCTCATTGATCACCCTGACGCTGCATCAGAAATGATTTTATAAGCTAGTTGGCTTTGAAAAGCATGGAGCAGCAGCCATGGAACATATGCTTCTGTGGCTATATATTTATTCAGCTTATGTCAAGTGTAATTTTGAGAGGTTTGCATATTTTATTTTCTGTTGCAGAGAGCAATTTAAAAGAAAGAAGAAAAAATCACGCCCCTGAATAAAGACAGATGTCATATATGTTGTACCCTAAGGTGACTGGAAAGGATGAGGTTCTTGAAAGTCCAGTGTTCAGGGCAGGGAGGTAGGGAAGAGGTAAACTCACAATGCTGAGAATCAGGCACCCACTCTGACACTGTCATGTCCCTGCCACCCAAAGCAAGGCACTAAACACCCAGCCCCAGGGCAGGGCCCTTCAAGTCTTTAATTCCAAAACCTGTCTGATCCTGTCCTCTAACTACTAAATATTGGCCAGGCACTGTACACCATCCTGTATAGCTCCCTCTGCAACATCACATTGAGGTACTATTATACATTTGAAGAAACTGATAAGTAATTGCCCAATGTCATCAACTAACAGAGCAGGGATCTGTGTGGTGGGAAGTCTGACTCTAGAACCAGTGCTCTAGACCTCCCCACAACTTAATCTAGTAGTTACTAGATTCCAGCAAATGTAAGCTCATATCCCAATGCTGCCACTTCCTATCTGTGTGATGTTGGGCATGTCACTTCCCTTCCTGGGTTGGCTTCCATATTTGCAAAATAAGGATGGCAACACTATTTGGCTGGGGTTCTGTGAGGATTTAAAAATCCATAGTTATACTTAAAAGTAGCTCAAGATCTAAAAGTAATATGGAATTGCAAGGGACTCCAAATAGCCAAAATAACCCTGAAAAAGAAGAGCCAAGTTGGAGGATCACACTTCCCAATTTCAGAACTACTACAAAGCTAAAGTAATCATAACAGGACAGACACATAGACCAACGGAATAGGATTGAGACTCCAGAAATAAACCCATACATCTATGACCAAATTATTTTTGACAAGGTTGTCAATACTATTCTATAGGGAAAAAATAATGTCTTTAATAAATTGTGCTGGGAAAACTGAATTTCCACATACAAAAGAATGAAGTTGGACCCCTGCCTCACACCGCAGACAAATTAACTCAAAATAGGTCAAAGACTTCAATGTAAAAGCTGAAAGTATAAAACTCTTAGAAGAAAATATAGGGGTAAATCTTCATAACCTTGGATTTGGCAATCAATTCTTAAGGCACAAAGCACAAAGCAGCAAAACAAAAAGTAGATGAACTTCATGAAAGTTCAGAACTTTTGTACCTCTAAAGACAGTGTCAAGAAAGTGAAAAGACAATCTACAGAATGAGAGAAAACATTTGCAAACTATGTATCTAATAAGATCTAGTATCCAGAATATATAAAGAACTCTTACAACTCAACAACAAAAGACAATCCAATTAAGAAATGGGCAAAGGATTTGAATAGCTGTTTCTCCAAGGAAGATATACAAATGACCAAAAATACATGAAAAGATGCTCAGCATCATTAGCTATTAGGGAAATGCAAGTAAAAATCTCAATAAGGTACAACTTCACACCCACTAGCATGGCTATAGTCAAAACAAAACAAAAGAAAATAACAAGTGTGATGAAGATGTGGAGAAACGGAAGATGTCACCCATTGCTGATGGGCATGTAAAATGGTGTTGCTGCTGTGGAAAACAGTTTGCTGGTTCCTCATTAAGTTAAACATAAAATTATGGTATGACCCAGCAATTCCACTCAGAAATATGTAACCAAAATAAAAACAGATATTTGAACACATGTTCACAGCATCACTATTTACAACAGCTACAAGGTAGAAACAACCCAAATGTCCACTAATGGGTGAATGGATAAACAAAATGCAGTATATTCATACAATAGATTATTATTCAGTCATAAAAAATTAAGTATTAATACATGCTAAAACATAGATAAACCTCTAAAACATTAAGCTAAGTAAAAGAAGCCAGGCACAAAAAGTGACATATTACATGATTCCATTTATATGAAATCTCCAGGGTAAGTACACATCCATAGAGACAGAAAGTAGGTTAGTGGTTTCCGAGGGCTGAAGGGAAGAGGAATGGAGAGTGACTGTTTAATGGGAATGGGGTCTCATTTGGGGGTGATGAAAATATTTTGGAACTAGATAGAGGTGACGGTTGTATAACATTGTGAATGTACTAAATGCCACTGAGTTGTGCACTTTAAAATGGTTAATTTTATACTACATGAATTTCATTTCATTTAAAAAAAAGTAGCTCAAGAGACATTTGTTCCCTTCCTCTCTCTACCCCCACTCACTGTCTAAAAGGTTCTCCTCTCACCCAGGATGAACTCAGGATGTAACATTTTAAGATGTGCCTTAGAAAAAGCCTGCAAGGTTTTAGACCAGCTGGAGAAAAAAATAATACGCTTGTGTGGGTGCCCAGATTCAAAGGAGGGGAAGCGCAGCCCAGACCAGAGTCTACACCAGAGGGAATCGTTATGAAAGGAAGACGTTTGTACTGCACATGTGCCAAATGGAAGGATCCACTGTGATTCTGGGTGGTAGGAGTCAATGTGTCATTTTCTGGTTAGGTAAATAGACTGTGAACTTTCTGTTGGCCAGGGCACATTTCATTTTTGTAACTTCAGGGCCTGACAGAGTGTCTGACAAGTAGTAGGTACTTAGGTGTTGAGGTCTGAATGCAGCTAAAATTCTAATAAAACTGTGGACCAGCTGATCACCAATTTTTGCTTTAATCAAAGCAGAGAATCAGTTTTACCTTGCTTGGTGAGATGTGACGTATGATGGAGAAGCCACTACCAACAATTAAAATAGTTGTTCTATGCATACGTTAAAAAAAAAACCAAAAACCCCAAACCCATTGCCGTCAAGTCCATTCCAACTCATAACGACCCTATAGGACAGAGTAGAACTGCCCCATAGAGTTTCCAAGGAGCACCTGGTGGATTCGAACTGCCAACCTTTTGGTTAGCAGTTGTAGCTCTCAACTGCTATGCCACCAGGGTTTCCTATGCATAGGTGGGAAAAAATAAGGAGAAGATAAAGTAAATAAGTGCATAAATTCAGAGCCATGGCTACTCTTAGAGAAGAGGGCGGGGCTAGGACGGAAAAAGGATGCAATGTGGGTAATGTGGGGGGCCTCTGGGGTGCCGGCAGTATACTAATTCTTGACTTAGATGGTGATTAGATGAGTACTGCATAATTACTATTGATGAAATTATACATATATATTTCACTGTTGTTGTTATGTGTCATCAAATCGATTTTCATAGCAGCCCCATGTGACAGAACAGAACTACTCCATACGGTTTTCTAGGCTATAATCTTTATGGTGGCAGCTCATCCAGTCTTTCTCCCAAGAAGCCACTGGGTGGGTTTGAACCATCAAGTTTTCAGTTAGTAGCCAAGCGCTTAACCGTTAAGCCACCAGGGCGCCTATATGTTTCATACATTTTTCGGTATGGGTGATTTTTTTCTTCATTCTACTCTTTCTGTATTGCAAATATTCTTGTACGTGCATATAATACTGTATAATTGGAAAAAATAAAGTTCCTAATTGAAACGCTTTGTTACCTAAACCAAGAGACAACAGAAACACCTAGGTTGTTTCCACCATTCCTGCCTGAAATTCCTCCATCAGAAGAACCCCACCTCCTCCCTAAGATTCACTGTGCATGAAAGAAGAGCTCTACAGTGGAAGCAGGGCAGGGAGGCAAGTCCCACTGGCCGTTGTTTAGGCCAATCCTCAGCGACTTCTCTCTGTGGACCCAAGCACAGCTTTGACGCATGAACAGATGAGGAGAAGGGAGGAGTTCCAGAGAGAATCCAGTTCAACTCTCAATTTATAGGAAGGGTAAGGGCTTAGCTAAGTATCCACAATAAGCAAAAACAGGTTGAGAAACAGGGCCTCTTTATTACCAAGGTCTGCGGACTGGCCATCTACTTCTGAAAATCAGCCAACGAAAACTCTACGGATCACAATGGTCTGATCAGCAACTGATCATGCGGATGGTGCAGGATTGAGCAAAGTTTCATTCCATTGGGCATGGGGTCGCTAGGAGTCAGGGCTGACTCAACAGCAGCTAACAACAACAACAAAGCTTCATCCCCATGATAGTGAACTTCTAAAATCACCCTTTCCTTTCAGTGATGGTGAAGAAAATTCCCGAAGACCAAAGAAAGCCCAAAAAGGATACCATGTTTCCTAGCTCATCATGCTCCTTCCCACCCAAAAGCAACCAGCCCTGAAAAGGGAGATCACAGAATTGGGTGTGGCTCATGCCCCGCTATTTACACTGGGCCTATGCAAAAACAGCGTGAGGTGCAGGAATTATCCATGATTTCCAACCAATAAAACAGAAGCTCAGATAAATTCAGCAATTTGCTCAGTCGCACAGCTTCCAAGTGACAAAAAAGGGATTTCAACCCAGCTTTGTATAACAACTGCCTAGTCCGTGCTATTTACCCTGTACTGGAATTCTGATTAACAAGCCCACCTCTCTCCAGGAATGTATATCCATCTGCCCAGGTAGTATTTTCTCAGTGAGGATAAAGCTTGGTGCATGCTTTATGAAACCTTTTCATGGTTGTCTACCTTAAGGCTAAGGGATTTCAAGACTGTGGCTAGTGGCAAGAACCCAATTATTTTTATTCTTGTACTCCAAACTAATTGTTTGCCATCCCAGGACAACTTGTACAGTCTCCAAAAATATCTAGGCCAGTGGGGAATGATTTATGAAGGCAGAGGTCAGGGAGAAGCTAGAATATATAGGGAAAAGGATAACTTCCTGTACTAGTGTCCTGTGGCTGCCAAACAAATTATTTTAAACTTGGTGGCTGAATACAACAGAATTTTTTTCTCTCACATTTCTGGAGGTCAAATGTCTGAAATTAGTTTTACTGGGCAGAAACAAAGGTGTTGGCAGGGCCACACTCCCTCGGAGGCTCTGGAGGTAAATTTACTCCCTGCCTTTTCAAGCGTCTGGTGGCTGCCAGAGTTCATTGGCTTTTGGCTCCATCACCCCGATCTTTGTTTGCCTCCACATGGCTTTCTCTTCTGTGTGTGAAATCTCCCTTCTTTTCTCTTACAAGGACCCTTGTGATAGCATTTAGGGCCCACCTGGATAATCTAGGAAAATGTCTTCATCCCTCAGTGCTTAATTTAATCACATTACAAAGACCCTTTTTCCCAATTAAGGTAACATTTACAGGTCTCAGGATTAGGATGTGGCAATCTTTCGGGGTGGCCATTTTTCAGGGTATCACATTTTGTAAATTAATAGTAGTGATGATGATGATGTCATTTATCACCCGCTTATTCCCAAAAACCATGGTCAAAGAAAGATGTTAATACTAGGTGGTACAGAAAGTCCAAAATAGGGACTTAGAACACCTGAATTCCAGCCAAGAATAGTGCTCATGTTCTTTGCCCTCAGTTTGCTCATCTGTATTTTTGATATAAGGAAAAGGGGTTTATATGTGGTCACTATCAAGTTAGGGAGCTAGTTGTCTTAAAAAGAAAGACCCAGACCAAACCAAACCCATTGCCATTGAGTTGTTCCCAACTCATAGCGACCCTACTGGACAGAGTAGAACTGCCCCACAAGGTTTCCAAGGAGCGCCCGGTGGATTTGAACTGCTGATCTTTTGGTTAGCAGCTGTAGCTCTTAACCACTATGCCACCAGGGTTTCCAAAAAGAAAGAAAAATAAAATGCTGTTTGAAAAGGCCTTAGAAAGACACATATTCCTGACATAGAAATATGCCCCAAAGAGATGCAACTGTTTGCCTTTTATGTTCCCATTTTTAAACTTACATATATAAATTCTCATTATATTTGCATATGCTTAAGGGAAAAACATATAGGTGGATATATATAGAGAGAGACCAAACGCTGGCATAGTTATCTCTAAGGTAAATGAGTGGTAGAGATAGAGGACCTTGATTTTTTTTTCTTTCTTTGTACATTTCAACGGTGTTTGAATTTGTTTTTATTTTATTTTACAATTAGCATGAACTACTTTAGAAAAAAATACTAAAAAAAAAAAAAAAAGAAGACAAAAGACTGGATGGAGAACAATATCTTATAGATGCAACATTTATACTATCATAATTAAGATGAACATGCTTATTCCAGTTTTTCATTTCAGCTACCAGCATTTGGACACCTATGGAGTCCTGCACAGGCACTCAACACAGCCCCTGAGAACTCCACAGTCACTGACCCCCTCATGTCCTCGAGAAGGAGATGGTGGTCTTGCTGCCTCATTTATTGATCTCTGCACCATCCCCTGCATTTGGACTCTCCCCCAGAGTCATCTTGCACACTTCACCAGGCTCTACTCCCTAAAGTACTACTTTTATGTTATCATTTCCCTGCTCAAGGACCCTTTAGGCCAAACACCCTAGCCTGCCCTTGAACTGCATCCTGAGAGAAAACCAGCACACTAGCACAGGGATGGTCTGGGAAACTAGAAGCACTGTTGCTCTTTCTTTTTAAACCCTTCCCACACCTTCACCAAAATCATAGAACACTAATGCCATTTGAAAACTGTCCTTACAGACTTCCTGGGAATCTATTCGAAGCAAATAATCCAAAGCACAGAACGAGCCTTTGCCAAAGATGCTCAGGGTAACATTATTTATAATAGACTAAAACTGGAAGCAACAGACATGTCCAACAGTAAGACAAAGTCAATTATGATATATCCCCCTCAATGGAATATTAGGCAGCCATTACGATGGTGTTTATGAAGGATTTGTCCTGGTTAAAAGATGAGGGCACTGGCATCAGGCTGCTTGGCTTAGATTCCCTGCTGGAGAACTTTCTAGCTGTGTAAGCCTGTGACCCTGACTTAAGTCCTCTCTGCCTCAGTTTTCTCATCTGTAAGAAAGGGGATAATAATGAGACCCATCCCAGAGGCTCTTTGGGCCTGGAACATAGTGAAACTCAAATGATTTTAGCTCTTATCATCCCCAGCACCACCATCATCACCATCATCCCTGCATGAAATATCAGAGAATAATAATGATAGCAACCATGCTGCATGCCCGCTTAGTGCCAGACACCGGCCCATGGTGTTTGCATTATCTCAGGAAGCCCTAATAGCAGCCTCATCAGGTAAGTATTATCGTCCTCATTTTACTCAACAGGAACCTGAGATACAGAGGCCTTAAGTAACTTGCCCCAAAGCCATATGGCCAGTGAGTGGCAGAACTAATTTTTGGCCAAGGTCTCTCTGACTCCAGACTCCAGAACTGCTCTCTTAAGTATGACACTGACTTCCCAAAGGTCAGGGGTGAGAAGAAGGGGACCAACTGCTTTCTCTAAACACACTCTCCTATAGAGGCACTTTTCCAAAGGTAAAAAAGTGTTTGAAGCAGGTGTATGAAACATACAATTAAAATGTCAGCAGTCAGTGAGCGGCCATCTAAGATACTCCACTGGTCTCATCTCTTCGGGAGCAAGTGAGAATGAAGAGAACAGGATACAACGAAAAGATTAGTCCAAAG
>NW_004443952.1:4657414-4677699 GCF_000243295.1 Trichechus manatus latirostris | reverse complement strand
AAAAAAAAAAAAAAAAATGTCAGCAGTCAAACCAGAGACACTTAAAGAAGGGAGGCAAAGGGATGACGATTTGTCCCCCCTGTATATTTGCTTTCCCACCAATCAATGAGTTAAGCACCACCCTTCACCCCATGCTGCCCTTCCCTGCCCTCAGATGCTCCAAATGTTAGACCCACAGCCATCCAGGAAGGCACCTCAGGAAGTCACAGATTGCCTGGATTGAAAGGAACTTTAGCAATTCATTAGACCCTTCCCAGGCTGGTCCCAAGCTCCCTCTCTGGATTCCAGGGTGACATCCACATAGACCCCTGCCTTCACTGATTTATTCACTGTCTGCAGCCAACAGGTGGCAGAACCAGACTGGAGCGCCCGTTTTCTGCCTCCAATTTGGGTCTCCTTTCCCCCACACCGGTCCAGTAATCAAAGGGTAAAACCCATCACTTTGGAAGGGTGGGACCTGCTCCCTGACTTTAACAGATAATGATTTCCATACAATAAAACCAGCTTACCAGAAATACCATCAGACCCAGCTAGTCAGAGTCCAGAAGAAATAAAATGAGAAAAGAAAAACAAGAAGCCTTCAAATGTCACGGGAAGAATAAAAGGCTTAATGTCATAAAAATGTGCATAGGCTTCATAAGAAAGTTACACATCATAATCTTGGAAACCTCACGCTGGCCCCCTTGCTGACCTGGAAAGGAGGAGGACTTTACTAGCGTTCACAAACAAAACATGCAAATGCATGGCTCCCACTTTAGGGGCAGAGAGATAATCTGGCATCCTGTTCTCCATTTAAGAAGAGAAATCAGGAGTCTGGGGGAGGGGTCTTTAACTAAAGATGGAAAAGGAGGATGCTCTGATCTGGAGCTGTTGGTCCCGCAGGGGTGACTGGTGGTGGTGATGCTCGGAGTTCAGAGAACACCCCAAATCTCTCCAGCCCAATTTACCTCTGGAGCCCATGTGCAGCTCTCAGTGAAGATTTAAAAAAAAAAAAGAAAATGTCTGGGGCTGTGAAGGTGAGAGCTTGGAGGAGTACTGAGGTTCTGCTGGACACTTCCGAGAAGCCAGCCCATATCCCAGCTCTGTCTGTGCACTGAGTCCAGGGTGGCCTCATGGGAGCGTGTCCTGTACCGTAGCACAAGCCCACTCTTAAAAGGGCTCCACACTTGGTGTAAGGCTCTTCTGTTGCTGTCTTGAACTGGTTAAGAATTTTTTAACACAGGGCTCTACAGTTTCATTGTGTATTGGCCCTGCTGATGCACATTTATTTTCTGTAGACTTCTGGTCCTCTTCGTCTCCAAGTCATAGCTTGTGGTTTCCCAAGTGCAAGTTTTTGTGGATTAAAGTATTCTGGAGCCCCATCAGCCCCCCATGTGTATCCCAGAATGAAAGGCTGGATTTGAAGTATCAGGAGAAGGGGAAGTGGTCGGCCTGTGGAGGCTGGAGCTTAGGCCCTGATCCTTCCAAGCCAGACTTGCAGTGTGATTTTTGATAAATCACCTCCCCTTCTAGGCTCATTTCCTCTCTGTGCAACTCCCATGTTGCTGAGGCCCTTCTTGCTTTTTACTTAGTGATGGGTCCCAGGTAACACCATCACCTTGTGAAAGCTTTGCCTTCCCCCTCCTAGTCTTTCTGAGATAGCAGGTCAGGTCCTGCAGCTTCCCTGTCTTGAGTCCAGGCCTGGGGCCATCACTGGCAGGCTGACAGCCATTTGAGGATGGGTGGGCTCTGACCCAGGAGCTGGGCTATTGTGAAGACTAGCTGAGAAACTAAGCATCATTTTACCCCTACTTCCTGGGCACTTAGTTTGGGCCTTCTGTCTCAGACCCTTTGGATTTCTAAACCTGGGCTTCCTGTCTTGTAGGATTGATGTCAACACCTCATGACTCAGAGCCAATACTCACATCTGGGCCAGTTTGACTCAATTCATTTCACTGAGCATTTACTAAGCATCTATTGGGTACAGGAAGAAGAAGAGGTCAGGGCGCATCAGGTGCTTAGGGACTAGAGGTAGACACAGTCACTCACATAAGCAGCTATTCTAAGAGCCATAATAGAGTTGTTGATTCCTGGAGATAACAAGGCCGACTACTTTAGTGTATCTGGGACTGTTACCTGAAGAAACGGGTTGTCCAGCCAGGCCTTCACAGGTGGGTCTGAGGCAGATAGGTGGGGAGTTAGGGAAGGGTACACTGGCAAATGGAACAACATGAGCAAAGACAAAGAAGTGCAGAAATCCAGCTGGATTTAAGGGGTGCTGACTGCACGCAGTGGGGAGGAGTGAGGGTTAACATTTACAAATGCCTACTGGGTGCCAAATACTAGCTTGTCTCTTTTTATCCCCCTCTCCTATCATCCTAAAAGAATAGGTGGCTGACCTCCAGCCTTATCCCCTTCATGTTAGCATTTAGTGGACACTGTGGTGGTCCATCTCAATCTCCTTCTACACTCAGGACTGAGATATTTGCTACCCAGGCTGCCAGGAGTGTTGAAGGCAGACAGCTCGAAGCTGAATCTCCTCCAGAGATGACATAGCCTTTGGCTGAAGAAAGCCACCTTGCCCCCAAGCTCACATCTTCTCTCTGCTGCCACCCACTTCAACGACTGGTCGATACTGGGGAGTGAGGGAGGACAAAGGCCCGGTACCTTTGCCTCAATTCAGGACAACTCTGAAGGGTCATCTGACTCCAGAGCTCCCGTGGGATCTTCTAAAGCCTTAGATGTAACCACATCCTATCCCAGCTCTCTCTACTCAATCCTGCTTTCTTCATGCTCTCTCAGGTGTTCATCCCCAAAGCACTCCAAATTAATAAGTGTTCTGCCTGCAAATTCCCATCCCAGAGTCAGCTTCCTGGGCAACCTGACCTGTGATAAAACACAGTGGCTGCGTATCTCTCAGCCGTGTAATGGAAGCTGGATTATTCTTCTCTATTGTTCAGGTTTTCTGGGCCTCTGCTACAAATTGACATAAATTCTATTATGGATTGAATTGTGTCCACCCAAGATATGTGTTAGAATCCTAACCTCTATACCTCTGGATGTAATCCTGTTTGGAGATAGGGTTTTCTTTGTTATATTTATGAGGCCATATCAGTATAGGGTGTGTCCTAAACTTAATCACTACTGAATTATAAAAACAGCAAATTAGACAGAGACCTGTGCACATATACCTGGGACTGTGCAAGGATCGTCAAGGAACAAGGAATGCCTATGGACAAGGAATAAATGAACACAGTGGGTGTGACCCTCATTTGGGTGTTTACCCTATCAAAAACAAACAGACAAAAAAACCATTGCTGTTGAGTCAATTTCAACTCATACCAACCCTATAAGGACACAGTAGAACTGCCCCATAGAGTTTCCAAGGAGCGGCTGGTAGATTCGAACTGCCAACATTTTGTTAGCAGCCAAGCTCTTAACCACTGTGCCACCAGGGCTCCTTTCAGCCTACAGAACTGAGAAAATAAATGTCTGTTATTTAAAGCCACCCACTCGTGGTATTTCTATTATAGCAGCCCTAAGAAACGAAGGCAAATCCCAATTAGCTAGGTTTCTCAGAAAGAATTTTGTGCCCCTAGCAAAAGCATGCTGGCTAAAAATCTTTAGATGGAATTTATATTGATAGGCAACATGCTCAAGCTCCAGGCCCCTTTCTGGATTCTCAAGCCTTGGGAATTTGTACCATTTTGTCTCTAATCCCTGGCCTTTTTAGCCCTGAAAAACTCTTAACAACCAGGGGTGGATTACCCAGTAAGCAAGGTAAGCACAGGCTTACTTGTGCTTACTTACTAATCTGTAGCGAACAATTTCATGTGGGTTTCATCAGATCATGTGAAATTGCTTGCTACAGATTAGTAAGTAAGCACAAGTAAGTCCATGCTTACCTTGCTTACCGGGTAATCTGCCCGTCAGGGATTGCAAATTTGAAGAGAGGCTTTGATTCTGTAGGAAGGAGCTGTGGGGTTGGGAGAGAGACATATGTCAGCCATACCTGAAAGCAGAATCTTTGATATGGTGAAAATACGTGAAATTAATCACTACAGATGATCTAGTAAGCAAGGTAAGCATCGTGCTTACCTTGCCTATTGGATAATACACCCCTGCGCAACTGTCTGTTCCTGAACTTTGCACTTCTATTTCACGTCACCAAAGATCTTTCAGGCACAGGAGTCTTCTAATGTCTGAGCTGGAAGAGTCCTCAGGGGACATCTTGCGCAGCCCCTGCAGAGCGCAGGTGGATAAAATGATACCCAGAGAGGGGGTGGCTTGCCCAAAGTTACACATTGATGGTGGGGCAGACACAGGGCTAGCATCTGGATCTCCACTCCTACCCTAGCTTGTTCTCCTCAAGGAATCTCCTTACAGCATTAGCCATTCAGCAAATAACAACCTTTACTGGTGCCAGGCCTAGGTGCCAACTCCCTCCCTTTTCACTCCCCACAAAAGTTTGAGCCCTGTGTGCCAAGAACTGGGTCAATGACACAATTCCAATTTCCTTCTTTCCTGACTAGCCAGTATTCATCCCCTTTTATCTTCCTCTGAGTCTCTTGGATGCAGAAGAGGAAGAGCAAACCATGGACATGGAAGGAGGGTGGGTGAGGAAGTGCCCCCTCCCTTTATGCTCGCTGACACTGGAACCTTTGCTGTATCCCTGGGAACTGTCCTTGGCCTCTGGAAGCTGCCATCTGATAAGTTGTTAAGAGAATGGGCTTTGGAGTTAGACTAGGGTTTGAATTTCTGTTCTATCTTTATCTGGCAGGTTGGATTTGGGCAAGTTTCTCACATTTTCAAAGTCTGATTCCTCATGAATAAAATAGGAATACTAATTCTACCTGCTTCATAAGGTGGTTGTGAGTATCCATGAAGATGATATTTTTCAAGCACTTATCCCAGGGTCCAGCACATAATCAGCATGCAAAAAGTCCCTATATGTACTTTCAGATAGAGAATTTTCTGTATGTAGGTCTCCGGGTGGTGCAAATAGTTTAGCGCTTGAGTACTAGCTGAAAAGTTGGTGGTTCAAATCCACCCAGAGGGACCTCTGAAGGTAGGCTTGGTGATGGGCTTCCTAATGGTCACAGCCTTGAAAACCTTATGGAGCAGTTCTACTCTGCACGCTTGGGGTCGCCATGAGTCGGAACCAACTCAACAGCAACTAACAACAACAACAACCTGCATCAGTAATACAAGTACTGATACTATTATTGATATCACTAATAATTATTTAGTATTAGTAATAATATTAGTAAGTACAATATAATATTTAATAAATAAATATAAACAAATCAAAGGCTATAGCCTTCAGTATGGATTACACTTCAACACAAAAAAACAAAAATCTTCACAATTGGACCAATAAGCAACATCATGATAAACAGAGAAAATATTGAAGTTGTCAAGAATTTCATTTTACTTGGATCCACCATCAACGCCCATGGAAGCAGCAGTCAAGAAATCAAATGACGGATTCCACTGGGCAAATCTGCTGCAAAAGACCTCTTTAAAGCATTAAAAAGCAAAGATGTCACTTTAAGGACTAAGGTGCACCTGACCTAAGCCATGGTACTTTCAATTGCCTCATATGCATTATAAAGCTAGGCAATGAACGAAGAAGACCAAACCGAAGAAGAACTGGTGTATTTGAATTATGGTGTTGGCGAAGAATATTGAATATACTATGGACTGCTAGAAGAACAAACAAATCTGTCTCGGGAAAAGTACAGCCAGAATGCTCCTTAGAAGTAAGGACATGTTATCAGGAGGAACCTGGAGGAGGACATTATGCTTGGTGTCTTAGCTATCTAGTGCTGCTATAACAGAAATACCACAAGCGGGTGGCTTCAACAAACAGAAGTTTATTCTCTCACAGCCTAATAGTCTAGAAGTCCAAATTTGGTGTGTCAGCTCCAGGGGAAGGCTTTCTCTTTCTGTTGGCTCTGGAGGAAGGGTAAGGTCCTTATCATCAATCTTCCCCTGGGCTAGGAGCTTAACAGTGCAGGGACCTCAAGTCCAAAAGATGTGCTCTTCTGGCCACTACTTTCTTGGTGGTATGAAGTCTCCCTGTCTCTCTGTTGGCTTCTCTCTTTTATATCTCAAAAGGGATTGATTTAAGATGCAACCTAATCTCATAGATTGAGTCCTGCCTCATTAACATAACTGCCGCTAATCCCACATCATTAACATCAAAGAGGTAGAATTTACAACACATAGAAAAATCACATCAGATGACAAAATGGTGGACAGTCACACAATACTGGTAATCATGGCCTAGCCAAGTTGATGCTTATTTTGGGGGGACACAATTCAACCCAAAACACTTGGTAAAGTAGAGCGTCAGCGAAAAAGAGGAAGACCCTTAACAAGATGGACTGACACAGTGACTGCAGCAATGGGCTCAAACATAGCAACAATTGTGAGGATGGCACAGGATTGAGCAACATTTTGCTCTGTTGTGCGTGAGGTCGCTATGAGTCGGAACAGACTCAAAGGCACCTAACAACAAAATTATTCATAACTATTAGTGTTATCAATAATAATGTCTGAACTAGTACTTCTGATGAAGGTACGTATAGAGAATACTCTATCTGTGGACCTGACTGATCAGAGGACAGGTAACACTTTGATGAGGGCGCCATATGTGGGATATTCCGCCCTTTAAATACTGCTTCCCAATCCAAGAGTCTCTGAAATAGTTCTCATAAAGATGTCTTGCCTCCTGGGTTTGCATCTTTAAAAATATTCTTAAAAACTTAAAAAAGTGGCAAGCATCATTCCTCTACTTTTAGATTCTGGCAGAACCTGTGCCCATTATGCTCTGAATCTATCACAAGCCTAGTCCCAGATCTGCAGGGATGGCCTCAACCTCAAAAGTCCATTTCTGGGGATGAAGAAACAAACCCCACTGGTCCTCACCCCTGCTCCCCTGGTGCAGAAGGGCTGGGTGCCAGCACAGAAGAGGCCAGGCTTCCCCTGGTCAGCAGTACCTGGGATGTGCTCCAAAGTGATTTCTCTTTCTGCCAACTCTCTTTGTGTGTCTTCCTATCCCTCCTGAATTTTGTTTCCTTTAATTACAACCCAATTTAGTCATTGAAAGGGAGGAAGGATGAGGGATGGATAAAAGCAGCTGACCTCTCCCTAACTGGACTAGATGATAAGAGGTCCCTGACCTATAAGAAATGACAATTCCTATCTTTGTTCATCTTGACTTTTATAAAGGCAGCATCTTGCTGTTGCCTCTCAGCATCTCAGGGCAATCAGGGATCCTATGGTCCATCCCTTCCACTATTTGGAAGGCCAGATGGCTTTCTAGGTCAAAACGGAAAAGGAAGAGGGAGAAGAAGTGGGGAGGGCAGTGACTGGGTGATTGGTAGGGGGTAGGGGAGTGTGGTGTGGTTTGAGATTAGTCTGGAAATTAGAGGCCGGGCTGGGAACTGACACCAAAGACATCTCCTAAAAGATGCCATCACTTCTAGGATCCAGCGCCTATGCAAATGCCTCTGTCTTCCTCAACCCTATCTTACTAGAAAACCCTTAGCCAACTAGCATTGACCCTCTTTTCCAGCCTCCTTTCCCACTATTCCTCTCTTCATACCCCAGCTTCCTACCAGATCCTACCAGATCTCGAGTGTAAAATGGAAATAATAATACTACATAGCTCATAGGATTATGGTGAGAATTAAATTGGTTAAAATAAGCAAACCGCTAAGAACAATGCCTGGCCCACAGTCACGGTATGGGTGGTTGCTCTTATATTACTATACTAGCCTTTCTCTTCTGTAAGATGGATATAATAATACCCATTTTGGAGGACAGTTATAAGCATTACCTGCTATGAATATGAGCAAATTAGCACATAGTAGGTACTTAATGAGGGTCAGTTCTCTTCTACCACTTCCACCCACCCTCCTTTCCAGTACTCACACCAACCCTTTTAGAGATTCCCATGCACAGAAACAAAGTGACTTGTTCAAGGTCACACTGCAACCCTGCTAAAGTCTATCTTGTCTTTTGAACCAGTCTGTAGAACAAGGTATGCTCTTGTTTTTGTATCTCCTGCTTCATTCACAGTGCTAGATACAGAAGTGTTACTAAATAAACATTTGGAGTAATATAGTGGCAAAGCTGATACTTTACAAGGCCACTACTATAAGAAGGGGTAACTGAGAGGCAGAAACCTTGTGGTTCAATCTTGATTCTATCACTATCTCCCTACATGAATTTGAGTAATTTCTCCATCTTTCTAGGTCTTTGTTTTTCTGTATAATGGGAGGGGTGCTGGTGTGGGTAAGAGTATCTCTAGGATCCCCTCCTACTTTGGTAGCTCTTGTCTAAGTGTCCATGACTATGGGTGAGTGGCTAGATTAAAGACGGCCATACATTCTTCACTACTCCTCTACTGACATATGAAGTCCAGTCCCCTCCTCTTGAATCTGGGCTGGCCTGATTGATCTGCTTGACCAATAGAATGTGGAAGAAATGATGATCTGGGACTTCTGAGGCTAGGTTCTAAGAAGGCTCGAAACTTCTGCCCAGGCCTTTGGAAACTCGATCTTATAATGTTCCCTTCGCAAGCCCAGCCTCCATGTTGTGAAAAGTCCAAGCCAAATGGAGAGGCCATGTCAAAAACCCCAGCTGCAGTCTCAGATACAGCTAGTATCAAGTTTCAGCTACCCCAGTCCCACCACCAGACAGGTAAATAAATGAAGGGGCCATCTTGGAAACAAAGTCTCCAGCTCCACATATTCCAGCTGACACCTTGTGGATCACAGACAAACCACCCAGCGGAGCTCTTCCCATATTCCTGACTCACAAAATTGTGAACAACAACAACAAAATAGTTGTTTTAAGTCGCTGAGTTTTGGGGTAGTTTGTTATATAATAATAGACTATTGGAACAGTGAAGGTGAGCTGTGCTTTGACATTTCAAAAGGGACTTAAAAGGCTGTATTATAATCACCTGACTGTCTGATATTGTTGTTGTTAGGTGCCGAGTTGGTTCTGACTCATAGCAGCCCTATGTACAACAGAAGGACACTGTCCAGTCCTGCACCATTCTCACAATCGTTGCTATGTTTGAGTCCATTGTTGCAGCTACTGTGTCAATCCATCTTGTTGAGGGTCTTCCTGTTTTTTGCTGACCCTCCACTTTACCAAGCACGATGTCCTTCTCTAGGGACTGATCCCTCCTGATAACATGTCCAGATGAAGTCTCGCCATCCTCGCTTCTAAGGAGCATTCTGGCTGTTCTTTCAAGACAGATTTGTTTGTTCTTCTGGCAGTCCACGGTATATTCAATATTCTTTGACAATACCATAATTCAAAGCAGTCAATTCTTCAGTCTTCCTTATTCATTGTCCAGCTTTCGCATGCATGTGTGGCGACCAAAAACAGCAGCACATCAACAGGGAACTGTCTGATATTAGGTCAAACAAAAGGCCCATTTCATGCTGAGAAAACCAGGATAACACAAAGGAAGAACATGACTGAAACGTTTCAGGGGGCAGCCATTACTTAGAGATGGTGGTGCTAGTCTCCTTGACACAATATCATGATTAAGTGCTTACAGTTTTCTTTGTTTTTGTTCTCCATCTTGATTAAATTTTTGCAGTGTTTATATTGCCACACAAAATAAATGGGACCATGGCTTCATTTCAAAATGTGCCTTGCTGACATCATTATGTTTGTCATATGTATAACATCTCTATTAGATAACGATTTTTTACTCTGTAAGACACTGAAGGGAAACACAAAGCTCCCTCTCTTTTCTGATGCTTCACTCATTACTACTTTTTCAATTTCTGGTCAAGAGGTGAGAGTCTCCTTAGAAATAATTGAAAATAGATTATCTACTTTATCACCCCCCTCCCCATATTATTTTTCACCTTATATTACTCTTCTATTGTTATAACAAAGTATCACAAGCTTAGTGGCTTAAAACAACATATGTTTATTACCTTACAGTTTTGTAAATTACAAGTCCAACAGTGGTCTCACTGGACTAAAATCAAAGTGTTGGCAAGGCTGTGTTTCTCTCTGGAGGCTCTAGTGGTGAATCCATTTCTTTGCCTTTTTCAGGAGTCCTGGTGGTACAACGGTTGAGTGCTCAGCTGCCAACCAAAAGGCTGGCAGTTGAAACCCACCAGCAACTCCGAGGGAGAAAGATATGGCAGTCTGCTTCCGTAAAGATTACAGCCTTGGGCAGTGCATTCTGGGTTGGTGTAACCATGGTGGCGTGTGACCTGTGTCTGTTGCCTGCTCTCAGCCTTTGTGCTGCTGCCCCAGGCCACCACGCTGGCCACAGCCCGGCTACTCAGCACTGCCCTGTGCCCCATGGGGGTCCAGACGAGACCTGGGGCTCCGCATCTGGTCTTGATGCTGGCGCAGGTTCCTGGTAGAGTTACACAGTTGTGCTGCCAGTATAGTGTCACACCCCCATTGACATTAGAGGGAATCAAGGACTGTGTTCTTTTTGTCTTGAAACTCTATGATAAGACTGACCCAGAAAAGGTTTCAGTAAATTCTCATTTTATGAAAGATCTGGGTTTAGACAATTGGGACCAAGTGGAGATTACCATGACCATGGAGGATGAAACTGAGTTTCCAATTTGTGATACAGATGCAGATAAATTAATGTACCCACAAGAAATGGTAGATTACATTGCAGATAAGAAGGATATATATTAATAAAATATCAGACCACTTTTCTTCCCTGAGAGAAGACTCAGATGACTCTGTTAAGTGTCTAGAAGTGAGAAACATATTGACATCATTACTGACTTTGACAGAGTAATTCTGTTGGACTTGTATTTAAATTGTCTAAGTGTTTTTGCCCTTTGAAAATAAATCTATAAAACTAAAAAAAAAGGATTACTGTCTTGGAAACCCTGTAAAGATTACAGCCTTGGAAACTCTATGGGGCAGTTCTATTCTGCCCTATAGGATTGCTATGAGTAGGAATCAACTCCACAGCAATGGGTTTGGTTTTTTGGGTTTAAAGACTACTTCCAGAGACATTCCTTGGCTTGTGGCTCACTTCTTCACCTTAAAAGCTTGCAATGTTATATCTCTCTAACCTCCTCTTCTGCCTCCTTCTTTCACATTTAAGGACTCTTATGAGTACATTGAGGAGCCCTGGGGGCACAGTGGTTAAAGTACTTGGCTGCTAACTGAAAGGTTGGTAGTTTGAACCCACCAGCCACAGGAGAAAGATGTGGCAATCTGCTTCGGTAAAGATTTACAGCCTTGGAAATCCTATGGGGCGATTGTCTCTGTCCAGTAGGGTTGCTGTGAGTCAGAATCGACTTGTGGGCAGTGGACTTGGTTTTAGGTTTGGATGATTACATTGGACCCACCCTGATAATCAAAGATAGTCTCCCTGCTCTAAGGTCAGTTAACTAACAATCTTAATTCCATTTCCAACTTGCCATGTAAAGTACCATAACATATTTGCAAGTTCTAGGGATTAGGATTTGGACATCATTGCGGGGGGCGGGGGGGGGGAGTGAGCGGGAGGGGCAGGGGTTATTCTGCCTACCTCACACCTTATGACCGTCCCTAATTTGGGCAACTACAGTTGAGCCCACATTACCTAGGAGAAGATTCTCATAATAGAACCAGAAAACCAAGCAAAAAAAAAAGTAAAAAACATTTTGAGGGGTGGGGAGATTCCAAAGTGAGGTCTAGATAGAAGGTGTAACTAATAATAATGCCAGGAAAAAAGAGTGATAACCAAGGACCAGATAAGATAGGAGGTGTCAGAATTAAGAGATGATGGCTCAGTCACCAATGGCTCCCTTATCCCTTGAACTTAATGTTCAGGAAGAAGTGGGATGCAGAAAACCTACACTGGCAAGAATTAGTGTGGTGCAGTGGTTAAGAGCTATGTCTGCTAACCAAAAGGTTGGCAGTTTGAATCCACCAGCCGCTCCTTGGAAACCCTGTGGACAGTTCCACTGTATCCTATAGGGTTGCTATAAGTCAGAATTGACTCAAAGGCAATGGGTTTTTACCAATGGATGGATCAGAACAAAAATGACATTAATTTATAGAAACATTATAGGAAATTAGATACGTTGTGCTTCTGAAATTGTGTGGCCCCACATATCTACTACATAAAAACATCAGTAATTGTGATTTAATCATCTCACATATAAATGGCACTTTGTAGATCTCAAACTATTGCCAGTCTTATTTGATTTTCAGAAAACCTGCGAGTTTAAGAACTATTTCCCTACTGAAAGATTAAGAAACTGAGGCTAATGAGGTCAACATAGATTCAAAAGCTAGTCAATGACCAAGTCAGGATTTAAACCCAATTCACTCAAGCCAGCTTCCTTCTATGGTTCCATGCTATCATGTTGTCTCAGGTCCCTAGGAAAGTAACCCAAAATGGCCCTGGTAGCTAAGAATGATATTGAAGACAAGACATGGCTTTTGTCCTCCCTCCTGCCACCTGGCTATAAGACCTTGGAAAGTCACTCTCCTTTCTGAGCCTCATTTCCATACTAGTGAGGGAGTCTACGTATTGTCCAGAATTTTTGAGCAGATGAGTTATTGCACGTGGATGTGCTTTGAGAACTGTCTATATAAGGTATTATTATTTTTATACCAGATGAAGTTGTTTGGGGTGGGGACACTGTGAGAACAAAGTTGCTGTTTGTAGGCATGATGGAGAGTTTACAGAGAAACAAAAGAGATTTTAAATCTCAGTGTAAAAGCGGGTATTACCCTGTCTATTCTAAAGGCATGGAAAAGAGCTTGCCTTACGTCCATAGAATCCTGGAGTTGCAGCTTTAACATTAGATATTTAATCTGGGGAGGAAGATTTTTGACAACCTCATCAGACTGTTGAATTTTCCCTTAACCTCCAGGGAACTAGTTTTCTTGTTCTCTCCCTCTCTCTCTCTGGTTTTTTGTTTTATTTTCTGACTTTTTCCAGTTTATATTAATGAGAGGGAGAGAGACTCCTGCTTACACACACACACACACACACACACACACGTACACTCCTCTTTGCATTCTGAAGTTTTATTTGTCTGAGACATTGATTAAGCTCCTCAAGGATAAGGAGTGTAATTAGCTGAGGAAAGAGAACTGATAGAAAAAGAGGAAAGAGGCAGACAACTTAATCCTTTCATAAAAGTCAGCATCCTATTTTGGAGACATCACTGATTTGGGACTTGCTTTCAAGTTCTGTTTGGCCCCTGACTAGCATTATTACTTGGGCAAGTCCTCCTCCCCTTCACTGGGCCTCAGCTTTCCAATATGCAAAATAAAGTGGTGGGATGCCATATTCCGAAATACACAGCTGCTGATATGTACCAACCCAACATCAACAACTTCTTTTCTGTGGGTAACACCTACTTTTCCTTGGGAGTCTCTGCCTTCTTCAGCTCAGTGCCAAGGGTTTGAGGTGCACCTAACTCCTGGCCTAAGCTCCAGGTGTGACTGGTTTCTGGGATGGACCCAGCCCTTTGCCCTAACCACAGAGATTGGCACAAGGATGGGCATAAGAACTAAGCTGGCCCAACAAGACGGAGTCCTTTGGACTTTGACTAGCAGGTCAAGGAAAGAGGTGTTTTCGTCCTCCAAGACACTGAGCTGGCCTGAGAATGGCATTGTGCTGAGGAAAGTAGAGCTTACAGGAAAAGGGATCTGGTCTCAATGATACTTTTTTGAGCCCCTCAATCCAACTGTGCCTGGACGTCCTCAGTTATTTGAGCCAGTATATTTCCTCTTTTTGCTTAAACTAGTTTGAGTTGAGTTTCTGTCACTAGTAACCCTTAGAATCCTAATCAACTGGAGACAAATAATATCACATTATTTATCTACCTCTGAGTATCTGTTTATCTTTGAATCTAAAATACAGTCACATTGCATCTCCTCATACTATAGAAGCTTCTTCTTTGTATTGGTCTCCTGGCCTTTGTCTATTTCTCCAGCTGGTATGTAGATGCTCGAAGGGCAGACTCATATTCTAGTTCCCTCAGATCTCTTTCAGACAGCCTAGCCCAGAGTAGGTTACCTGACCCCATCTCTCTCCCTTTCTGCCCTTCTTTCTTTGTTCCTCATTTACTGAGATAGGTATTGTCGGGGTACTGATCTGAATCAACAGAGTTCCTGTGTTCTCTCTCAGTTTATTTGGGAGAGAGACACTTGAAAATCCATCTGTGGTATAAAGTGTTATAGGTGATATAACAGATGTGGGTACAGAAAAAAATGATGATCCCTAGAACTGCATAGCACTTCTCCAAAGGGAAAGGTTTCAAAAGGAGACACATCTGGAAACATATGTTTGTTTGCTACATGGGCTGGAGAACAATTTGTTCTAGGCAGAAAGAATGGCATGGGCGAAGACCCTGAGGCATTAAATAGGCAGGCATGTTCAGAGAACTGCATCTAATTAGCTCCACTGGCTATTGTAGAGTGAAGTAAAGTGATGAGAGATGTGAATGCAGAGGGAATAAGGGACCAAATCAAGAAGGGCACTGAATGCCAGGCTAAGGAGTTAAGTCTGTAGGGCAATGCTTCTCAAGTGGGCCTCTAAGACACCCTAATACGCACACATGCATGAACGCTCATGCACACGTACACACACACTTGTTGAAAATCCACGTTCCTAAAACACATCTCTTTCTATAAAATGAAAACTTCTAAGGGTGGAACTATAGAATCTGCATTTTAAACAAGCACCCTAGGCAATTTCTATAAAACAACCGTCAGGTTTGAGACTCCTGCAGTAGGCAACGGGAAGTCTCATATATCTTCTTCCGTGTCCTTTTTCCACCTTTGCTACTAAAATCCCATGCAAACAAGGGCTGTCTCTCCCTCTTCTCTGCACTTTGCCTGAATCATCAACACTCTTTTCATAATTAAATTGGCCCATCTTTTGGAGCCAGTTCCAAAACCAGCTTTCCCAGGAAGGCTTCCATAAACCCTAAGTTTCAGGGGAAACTTTTTCTTCCAAACCATACCAAAGCACATACTCTCTGTACTATTGACATGTCACTGGCGTGTACCCTACTGTGTTCACAGAGGCAAGACATGTCAATCCCAAATAGACTGTAAGCTTCCTGAGGCCAGGGGCTCTCCAGGATCTAATGTTGGGTGCCTAGGTTCTTACAACTCATTTCATCCTTCCAATGATTCCATGAGGTAGTTTAATGATCTCACTTTACAGATGAGGAAACCAAGGCTCAAAGAGGCAGCCTCATTTGCTGACAGCCACACAGGCAGGAAGTATGAGTAGCGCTATCCTCCTTGACCAGCTCCTCCCTCATAGGGAGGAGACTCCAAAAAATGGCCTTGGTACCTGGGCCACACCTGGCCAACAAGCACTTACCACACATCCTGAAGAGTCCACTTGGCGGTCAGATACACACTTGAAGTTGCGAGTGCAGCCTCCATTGTTCCGGGAGCAGT
Organism: Trichechus manatus latirostris; assembly: GCF_000243295.1. NCBI lineage: Eukaryota > Metazoa > Chordata > Mammalia > Sirenia > Trichechidae > Trichechus > Trichechus manatus. The sequence continues at coordinate 4,662,279 of NW_004443952.1, read as the reverse complement.
CACGAACTGGCCCAAAGGAGGACAGCAGGTCGTTGATGGTTTCAAAGTACGTGGACAGCAAGGCTTCTTCCCTTGGAGAGAAAGGGGATGATTAAACTCCAGAAAGATCTGCATCATTAGATTTTAAAAAATATTACATTTGATGCCATCCATTTCTTATATTTGTAACCAGGAAAGCAACACAAATAAATATTTAAAAATAAGAAGAAAAGAATTAAAAAAAAAATCACCAATAGGTACGCCATCATTTGACACCGTGCTTGAGTGTAGTTGTGATAAAGAGAAATGGGCTTAGAACTTTATGTTCTTTATTTCATTAATCCTCATAATTCTGGAATGTAGATATGAGATTTCCATTTTACCAACAAGTGAACTGTGGCTCACAGAGAGGCGAAGTGTCTTGCTGAAGGCCACCTAGATTGTAATGCAACAGAACCGAAGTTTGTATCAAGCTCTACCTGAGTCCAAAAACAAAGTTCTTCCCACTGCACAACATTTAACTTGCATTATACATATTTCTACAGACTTAGAGCTCCCCATGGCAACTCTGAAAAATGAGCACATTCCTATTATTCCCACTTTATGGACATAAAACTGAAGCTATCAAAGTTTTGGAACACACTCCAAATCACACATTTACCCCAATCACAGTCTATAAACAACAGAACTCAGATACAAACACTAGTCTGTCTGACCTTAGTACACTATTTTTCAGATGATTGCATACAAGTCACACCATCAAGAATGGTAGCAACAACTGCCAGAAAGATCATGGCATTCAGGCAAATGCATGATACCTCCTAAATGAGGTTCTCAAAAGACAGGACTAGACACCACAATCTATAAGTTTGTCAAAATTCTATAAGATGGGAGCTACCTTGGGAAGTTCTTGGATGCTAGTTTCTGGGGTTATTGTTGTTGCTGGGTGCCACTGAGTTAATTTTTGACTCATAGTGACCCCATGTGACAGAGTAGAACTGCTGCATAGGGTTTTCCAGGCTGTAATCTTTATGGGAGCAGATCACCAGGTTTTCTCCTGTGGAGCTGCTGTGTGGGTTTAAACTGCCAACCTTGAGGTTAGTAGCCAAGCACTTAACCCTTGCGCCATCAGGGCTCCTGGGATAGCCTAACACTGGGACATCTGTGGTGCCCATGGTTGCAGGAGATGTTAAGGGAGTGCTAGAATCACAGGCAGTGGGAAGAGGCTCCATGTTCTTTCATGATATGTGTTTAATGGAGTCCAGAGCTGTGACAGAAGGGAGGATGTTAGCACATGTAGCAGGAAGAGGCCAGTGAGCACTGTTTTTCATGTCTCTGGACCATCCTTCATCTCTTCTCGTATTTGTCCCTCCTCAGGCTTGGAGCTCTAGGTTTTGGTCTCCTAGGTCATTTCCTACCTCTGGTGTTAGCCCCTTCTGACTCATCTTTCATACTGACTGCCAGTGAATTTGGTAAAATTCCCAGCTCTGATCAGATATTCCTCTGCTTGGTAGCCCCCCCACCCCATTAATTATAGCAGAAAACCTAAATTAATTACCTTAGCATTCAAAGTTCTTCATAATCTGGTCTCTACCTATCTGTCCGGGTATATCTACCTGTCCTCATATTCTCTATCCACAAACCACAGGCCTCTTCTCCTTCCCTGAACACACAATCTTAGGTCAAATTCCCTGGAAACAGACTCTGAGATGGAGAGTTGCAGGCAGGGAGTTTATTGGAGAGCTCTATTGAAAGATACACCTGTAGTAAGTGAGGAAGACAAGACTGGGAAAAAGAAGAGGCTGAGCTGCAATGTGGTTGGATCTGAAGCCTCAGTTGATTCTGTTGGGGGTTTCTGGACCTGGGACGGCACTTCAGGAACATCCTGAGTTGAAGCAAGGGATTCAGAGCTTTGCATTCCTGTATCAGGCAGTTATTGGCCCAGGGCTGCCTTCTAGGAGGGGCAGTTCCCTGTGGCTGAAGGTCAATGACAGCAAGGGCTGAAGCCGTGGGCCATCACCTGCTGATATTCAGAGCTGAAGGATGGGTGAGTAGTCCTGAAGAGGAGATCTGGGTACAGTATGTATCTTCCTCCTCTTAATCCTTACTCATGCTTTTCTCTCTGTCTGGGATGCTCATCTCTAACTTCTCTATCTGATGAAATCCTTGGAATCTTTCAAAACTCTTTTCAAATGCATTCCTTCATTCATATTGCATACTGCATAGTGTTTAAAAGCCGCTGGTGGTGCAAAGGGTTAAGTGCTCAGCTGCTCACTGAAAGGCTGGTGGTTCAAAGCTTCTCCGTGGCTCACAGGAGAAATACCTGGCAATCTGCTCCTATAATGAGTACAGCCTATGGGGCAGCTCTACTCTGTCACATGTGGTCACAATGAGCAGGAATTGACAGCACCTAACAACAACATGTACCAGGCACTGTTCTAGGCACTGGGGATACAGCAGGGATGCCAGACAAAGTTCTTACCTCCATAGGGCTTACTGTCACCTCCCTTGTGAATCTTTTTCTTCTTCCCCCAACTAGAATGAATTCCTTTTCCCTTTGAGCAATTTGCTTAAACATGCTATCCTATTGATCTTAATCGTCAGGATTAGGGTCTCCCAGAGAGACTGTGAGGTTCTGGAGGGCAGGACTCAAGATTTACTCTCCCTTCTTTAGCCCCCAGCACAGGGCCTAGTAAGAATATTTGCTAAATAAATGTTTTCCAAATGAAACAAAGAAACATGGGAAGGCACGGGTGCAGTCTCTTCCAATAGGTAGTTTTACCAAGAGAAGGTTGTCGTCTCTCCAACAGGATACCTTCTCCTCAACTCTGGGTTTCCATTCCAAACCCTCTATGTTCAGGGCTAGAGTACAGAAACAAAGTAGAAGAGCAAGAGTTGCCAGGATAATCCCCCGGCTTCCTAACTTTGTGCAGAGTGAGGTCAGGGTGACAGGTGTATGGGGGAGAGAGAATTAACAGTTCCTGAAATGAAGCTCCGGAAAGACTTGCCACTTTTGAGTCATGGAGAGAGCTGAGGATCTTGGGAAGACATTAAGGCTATTAAAATATTAACACCCTTAGAGGGATAAGAAGAAATAGAGAATGGAGGAGATGAGGAGAGAGGGAGGGATGATTTGAGAATGTGAGAGAGCAAGAAAAGAGTTATGTAGAGAAACTGCTAGAAAGAAAAAAAAAGATAGAGCAACAGAGAGGGCAGAGAAACACAATCATTCAGAAGTAGATAGACAGGCAGATAGATGGATAAAGAGATGATTGATAGACAATACATACACAAATGCATAGATATACTGATACATAGATGACAGCTAGAGACAGACAGAGAGAAAAAGACACATGGAGGAGTCTCATATAAAGAGATGAAAAGATGGAAAGCTAGAGGCAGAGACAAGTTTGTGAAGAGATACAGAAAAAAAGGCAGACAGAACAGGAGGGAGAAACAGGAGTAACAAACAGAGAGATCAAAGGAGAAGGATAAAGCAACAAGGAAAAGACAACAAACATGCAGACGTATGGAAGCAAGGAGAGAACAGAAGGAAGGGGAGGCAGGAGAAGGAAATGAAGGAAAGGGAGAGAGGAAACACAAAAATTTGAGAGAGAGAAGACGGAGTAGGAAAGTGAAGAGAAAGACTGAGTGGAAAAGAACTCACACACAACAGAGACAGAGAATGGCACAATGAAACAAAGAGAGAGAAGAATCGAGCAAAAAAAAGTCACCTTCCAGTGGAACTCAGATAGCTCAGGCTACACAAATAAGGAGGCTATTGGCTGTTAAAAGGATTGATTCTGCATAAACATCAGTTACGTGAGGGAAACATTACTTAAAACACAAAGACTTGACACATGGGCTGTTACTAAGTCAAGAGAAGTGACTGTGTCAGGCAAGGAAATGAAGAATCTGGGCACAGAGAAAGAGCTTATGGCAGACGCTGGCATTTTCTTAAATCAGGGATTCAATCCCTCATTCCCACTGCGGAGTCCAGGGTTTGGGGTTTGTTGGTTCTTAGAGTTGCCTCAATAGCAAGGGGCAAAGGGATCAATGGAATGGCACTGGGCAGAGGTGGGGTGGGGTGATGAGCCTCATACTGGGGAATCAGGAGACCTAGGTGAAAGTCGTAGCTTTGCTAGACATCACTGTCATCACCAACATCATCTTTAGCAACAATGATTTCCTCAGCACCTGCTATGTGCCAAGAACCGAGCTCAGTTCTTTACCTGTGCTACTTCTTTACTTTTCACAATAGCCCTATGAGGTTCATAATCTTACTCCTATTGTGCAGCTGGAGAAAGTGGGTCTCAGGGAAGCTATATCGCTTGTTCTGGTTCACACAGGCAGGAAGCAGTGAGGCCAGGGACTGCATTCAGATCTGCCTGACTTCTGGTTCTGAGGTCTCCACACCATGGTTTAGCTTCCTTAACTTGTTCTGTGTCCTTGGGCAAGTCAGAGCTCTCATAAGGGTAAAGCCAGGGAATCTGTGTCCAGTCCCCACCCCCACCCCGGCTCTTAGAGGAGGAAGACCCGGAAGGGCAGTCTGTATGTTCTTTGTGTACCTTCCAGAGCCTGACTCCTGGCCTGTGCATGTGGCCCACACCAGCCCCAATCCATGTGGAATGAAAGGAGGAAACACATTATATTACAGGCAGTCTCAGGTTATGAACCTCCGACTTGCAGACAACTCATACTTAACCTTTAATGTTATGTAAATTTGCCCTCCCTAACTACAGGGTCACTATGAGTCAGAATCAACTCAATGGCAGCAGGTTTTTTTTTTTTTTTTAATTGTACTTCAGGTGAAGGCTTACAGAACAAATAGTTTCTCATGAAACAGTAGTACACATATTGTTTTATGACATTCGTTAACAACCCCA
>NW_004443952.1:4646924-4657314 GCF_000243295.1 Trichechus manatus latirostris | reverse complement strand
TGGTTGGAGTGTTCTATATATGTCTATGAGGTCAAGTTGGCTGATTGTGCCCTTTAGGTCTTCTGTATCTTTGCTGAGTTTCTTCTTAGTTGTTCGGGTTTGGTTTTTTTGTATGAATGAATGAACCAACCCCTACTCACAACAAATTCTTCATCACAATCACCTTCACTTGCTGCATGTGTAGTTTTTAAATATTGAAAAGGCAGTTAGGAATGGATCTCGTTCGTAACCCGGGGACTGCCTGCACTTTCTAGAGCTGCCATAACCAAGTCCCTCAGTCTTCTCATCTGTAAAATGGGAACAATATCCGTCTCTCTCACAACCTCATGGGATTATTGTGAGGATACAATGACGTGATGCATAAAAATGTGTTTTGAAAACTCTAAGACCCAATGCAAAGTTATTCATCATTCGTTCACTCAACAGATATTTGAGCACCTACTGTGTGCTGGGTACTGAGCTGATTCTTAGTCTGGCTGTGCTTTGGTCTCTCTGTTCCTATTTCTGCACTTCCTAAGTCTAGATGTTGTTTAAGATGTTCTCCAAGCACCTCTCTAGGTCTGATATCCTAATTCTTTTTGTCTGATAATACTAGTTTCAAAACTGAGACAGACAGACCTCACAAGGCTAGGTGAGGCTGCCGTCTCCTCATTACTTGATTGCTCAAGTGCAAATGCATCACCTGGCTCCCATTTGGCCAAGACAGCCTAAGCCCCACACAGGGTGAGCATTAGGCAGGGCAGCTGAGAACAGATGCTGTCATGGCCTGCTGTTAATAACCACCAGGAAAGGTCTGTGTCACTCACAGAGAGGTGTGAATGGATGACTCAGGGCAGAGACAGTGACAAGCCCCCCATGGATGCAGACTAATTATTCCCTGGTAACTATGGGCATCCTTGTTTCCTGAGCTCCCAGGGAGGAAGGGACCTAGGGCAGTTGCCTGACAGGAAGCAAGCTGTTGGCCCTTTGACCCACCTCGCCCTGGGGTATAAGGAGCCCTCTCAGCACTCAACAACAGGAGTAACAGTGTAGAATAGCAGATATGAGGGCAGGTTTATCTGGAGTCCTAGCTTCACTGGCTACATGGCCTTGGGCAAATCACTTAAACTCTCTGAGCCTCCATTTTCTCACTGAAAAATGAGGATATTAATACCTAGCTAGCAGAGTTAGCATGAGGAATAAATTAGATAATGTATGTAAAATGCCCAACATATAGTAAGTGCCTAATTGCTGGTATTAATTAGTACCATTTGGTGTCCCTCAAAGTGGCAGGTATCATACCTTGAGAATATAATGAGCTCAATGCAAGAGAAGAGAAGGAGGATATGGGAGCCTTATATTGTCCATTTACTCATTTAAATTTTTTCACTGATGCCTAATTTGTCCTGGCACTGGGCTGGTCCCTGGGGGACATATAAAGGGGTGTAGCATAGCAGCTGCTGTGAAGGCGGGAGCAGGGAAGAACTAACTTAGCAATAAAATTGGGGCTGTTAGACCATAAAGGAGAAGACCCCAATCCAGACCTGAGAAGTAGGGGGCCAGAGAAGACTTTTGGAGAAGACCATATCAAACCTGAGACATAAAGAATGAGCAGGAATTAGCCAAAGAAAGAGGGTGGTGTGGGGTAAGGTCATTCCAGGCAGAGGGAACAGAATGTGTTAAGGTCTGGAGGTAGGAGGGAGTAAGCCCTGAGTGGGGGAACTTCAAGCAAAGAGCAAGGAGGCTGGAGTGTGAGGAAGAGGTGGGGTGTGGCAGAAGTTAGAGAGGGCTTTGTGGGCCAAGCTGTGACATTTCTGGACTTCACCTTGAGAGCTATGGGCTGCCACCAAAGGGTTCTAAAAGCAAGGGGATATCATAGATTGGTACTGTATAGAAATCATTATAGCAACAACAACTACAATAGTTAACGCTTACTGAGTATTTATTATATGCCAAGAAATGCACTGAGTAATGCATGTGTCTACTCACATAATCCTCACAAAAACACAATGTGGTAAATGATATTATCATCTCCATTTTATAGTAAAAGAAACCAAGGCACCATTTTGAGGAGTAGGCTGTTTGAGACCAACTGAAGATAATGCAGGTAAAGCGTTAGCACAGTGCCTGGCACATGTTAACTGCTTTATAAAGATTAGTTGATACAAGGCTTCCAGGCAGAGGAATAGGAATGAGTTGGTCCAAGGAAGTGGATTTGGGCTTTTCAAAAGTCAGAGCTATTCAGCAATGGGAATGCTACCTCCCAGGGTACTGCTGCTGGCCACTGCAGGTATGCAAGCTGAGGATGGGTGACCATTTTCTGCGATGGCTGTGTGGGGAGTCAAATTCCAGGGGAAGGAAGGTACCATATCATGATGATAGCAACAATATCACCAACAATATTTACTGGAGGACTCCTGGTGGCACAATGGTTAATCTCTCGACTGCTAACTGAAAGTTCTGCAGTTTGAACCCACCAGCTGCTCTGTGGGAGAAAACACCTGGTGATCTGCTCCTGTAAAGATTACAGCCCTGGAAATCCTATGGGGCAATTCTACTCTGTCTAATAGGGTCTCTGTGAGTTGATTCCAACTCAACATCTCACCACAACATTTATTGAGGATTTATGACTTGAGAAGGAATCCTTGGGAGGTGTAAAGTGTTAACACGCTCAACTGCTGACTGAAAGGTTGGATGTTTGAGTCCACCCAGGGCACCTCAGAAGAAAGGCCTGGCTATCTACTGCTGAAAAATCAGTCATTAAAAGCCTTATGGAGCACAGTTCTACTCTGATACACGTGGGGTCACCATGAGTCAGAGTCGACTTGACGGCAACACGGATTATCTAATTCTCTATTTAATTCTCACCGTAGCCCTATACCAAACCAAAACCCAAACCCATTGCCGTTGGGTTGATTTTGACTCATAGCAACCCTAAAGAACAGAGTAGAACTGTCCCATAGAGTTTCCACGGACTGACTAGTGTAGCCCTATAAGATAGTGCTATTATTATCCCTGTCTTGTTGATTAAAAAAGAAATGCACACTCACACATACAACCTAGTGCTTACAGCTGACACTTGTCATTCCCTTTCCGCTAGTAATTATGGTTTGCACTAATTTAGGTCGAGAATGTACATTGCTGTGCCGAGTGGTCTCAATAACTTCCTGTGAGTGTCTTGTGCCTTTGAGTAGCTTTTGTGCTCCCTGTGTGCTGAGAATCCTCCTTGCTCACATCCGCTGGCACACTGGGAATGCTGCAGCTGTTCACTGAAAGAGTATTGGCAGCAAGTGAGGAGAAGGGGACAAATAAAGCCCCTTCCACTGTGTGATTTTGCGAACAAAGAAAAAACGATTGCAAGCGTCTATTGTCCGTCCGTAAAATGGGACAGTAGTATTCAACTTACAGGGTCTTGTGAGGATTCAGTGAGATAAGAGATGTAAAAGACCGCCATCACCATCAACCCCAAACCAAGCCCTCAGTAAAGGGCAAAAGCACATGGTGACTGTATTATAAGATTAATTGATTTGGAAATGCAGTTGTTCATTTAACAAATATTTGCCCAGCACTCACCATGGGACTTGGATGTTAGGTATACAGAAAAGAGCAAAATAGACATGGGGTCTGTCCTCCTGGGGCTTATAGGCTTCCAGTCTATTTAATGGAACTGAGTTACTTGACAAGTATCTGCAGGTATTTCTCTCTCTCCTCCCCTCCCGTCTGTTTCTATCATCTCTCTCTCTCTCTCTCTCACACACACACACTGCCTCTGTCATCTCTATTCCTATATATTTATATCTGTAATACAACCAAAGGAGCCCTGGGTGGGGGGAACAGTGGTTAAACACTCAGCTGCTAACCGAAAGGTTGGTGGTTTGAAGCCACCCAGATGCTCCATGGGAGAAAAACCTGGCAATCTGCTCCTGTAAAGATTCAACCAGAACAAAACAAACCCTTTGCCATGAAGTTGATTCCGACTCATAGTGACCCTATAGGACAGAACAAAACTGTCCCACAGGGTTTCCAAGTAGGGGCTGGCAGATTCAAACGGCCAACCTTTTGGTTAGCAGCCGAGCTCTTAACCACTGTGCCACGTAAAAATTACACCCTGGGAAACCCTATGGGAGAGTTCTACTTGTCACGGGAGTCAGAATCGACTCGATGGCACCTAACGACAACATAATTACAAACTGTGATATATGCTTAAACATACAGGGTGGTATGACAGCATATGGCTGAGGTACCAATCTACTCTAGAGAGTTAAGGACATTTCCCTGGGGAATGCAAGGCCCTGAAGCCAAACCAGCCCATGGCCTTTGTCATGGGACCCTTTCCCCAGGAGTTCCTCCATGCGTGCCCCTCGCCCCCATCCCAGCATGAAGTGATTGAAGTGGCCGTGCAGTTGATCTGACTTCTCCGACCATCATTCCTCTGGCAAAATGCCATCACCTCCTTTTACTTGTTCTGACTACTCAGACTTAGCAATTCTTCTCTTCACCCACCCCCCTTTCTCCTGCCCCTTGCAAAACCCATCATTATTTTAAAAAGGAAACAAAAAAGGTTCCATGACAAATGCTGTGGCTCAGGGCTTTTTCACTCAGGCAATACCCACGTGGAGTCACTGAGAGCTCCGCACTGCTCTCATCTGGAGAGAAGCTCATTACATGAGCTCCAGAGGTGGAGAATACTTGGTTCTCAGGGGCAGTTCCTCAAGAAGCCAGCACCTTGCCCCAGCTGGGGTGCACTCTGCTCCCCAGTGAGGGTGGGAAGCCCTGGCAGTTTGGCGCAGCACAGGGGGTGGCCTAGGGCATAGAGAGCCACCATTAAAGAGTAAACCAGGCTGTGCCTCTAGCAGGAAGAACACCTGCCTGGAGTCTCGAGATGTGGGATCTGGGTCCAGCTCTGCCTCCGTCTGCTGTGTGGGACTCTTTACCATCTCTGGGCCTCAGGTTCTCCACTTATACAATGATGTGCTGATCTCTAAGAATCCTTCCAGCTCAAATTTCCAATAACATTCTGTAGTTTTGCAAGAAGGCTGACAATGTTCCCAACTGCTATTTTATTCTCAGAGATGCGGTAGAACTATAACAATGAGAGAGAGAGACAGAGAGAGAGCCTTTTATTCCCACAGTTTCGCACCTGAGGAAATGAAGGGCGTTGTACAGTCAGCAGGGAGAAATACAGCCACGTTACCATGAGGAAGCTCTGAGCTCTCACCCAGGACCTGCCGCTTATTAGCTGAGTGAACTTTAGCAACCCATTCCACCTCTCCAAGTCTCAGCTTCCTCATGCATAAATTAAGAATAATAAACCTAATAGCAAAGAATAATAAACCTTAATTCTTAGGGTCACTCTGAGGATGACTTGAGGTGATGAAAGCTCCATGAGGAGCAGGGACTTTGCCACACTCACCGCTGCATCTCCAGTGCCCAGGTCAGTGACTGTGGCTCATTGCATGGGCACCCAGTTTTTAACTGGATTAATGAATGACTGGAAATGTATATGAAACACTTTGCACAGTGCCAAGCACATAACAAAGATCAGTACACACTTGCTTTTAGTGTTCTTTATTGTTACTAACCACAGCCTGCTTTTCATCAATCCTGAAAATTTCTCAACCCTGAGAACAGGGGTTCTTAATTTGGTGCCAAGGATCCCTTTGATAATCTGGTGAAGTTTATGAGCCACATCTTAGAACGATGCCTTTAAACCCATAAAATAGAATGCAAAAAGAATTACAAAAGAAACCGTTTATCAAAATATTTTTTAAAAACCCAGATGCATTATAATAATGTATGCGTCTCTTTATTGACACATTAAAAGAAAAAGATCAAATGGCATATGTGATAACAGCCATAAATTTGAAGGCGTGATGAGTATAAGCTATATTTCAATACATTTACAATGAATAAAAGATTATATAAAACCATACGTGATTTCTACCAGTGACAAACTCACAGGCACTGTTAACACATCCGCATTTGTTACCTCTTTCTATAACTGAAGGAAACGCTAAATTTTAATGAGAGGTCAGTGAAAGAAAAGATATAGTAATTTTCCAATGTAATTTATGGACCTCCAGCATGAACCCCATGTTAAGAACACCTGCCTAGAATGACATTTTAATGGGGAAAGCTTTTCCCTGAGTATCTTTGGCTTTATGAATATAATCAGAAGCTTGCATCCAGATATGAAGAGACAGGAAATTAAAACTCAGCTATGATCACACCAAAATAATCCCTTCTTGGAAGAACACATGTGATCTTGGCTTCAGAAAATTTGTAAAAAGGTATTGGGGTATGTCCTTGCACAAGTCTCCCCTGTCTGAGCCATGGTTTCCTATGAATGTCATTGCAGTGTTTCCTGGCAGGGTGGCTGGCAGATTGGATAAGGTAAACAAAGCAATGAGATAAACTTTGTGCAAATATGCAAGTCTTGCCCCTCTCTGTTTGCCTTCTGTTCTGTTTAGGGTGAGACACATTTAGTATGGCCCCTTACACTTTCTGAAAAGCTTCTGAAAAGTTCCAGGGGTTCTGAGGGATGGGGGCAGGCAGCACCTCTGGCTTCCAACCTCATAAGCTCCTTCTTAGCTGGTGCTTATCAGACTCACCCTACTGCCAAGTCCCCTTTGTCTTTCAAGACTGTTATGGTCTCACTTGTGTCCCCCAAAAATGTATGTTGAACTTGGATAGAACTTTGAGGAAAAATCAGAAAAAATAATGAAGAAAAATGAAGAAACCCTGAGAATTACGTAGGATACAATTAAAAGCAAAAATTTGTGAGTGATCGGAGTTCCAGAACAGGAGGAGAAAATGGAAAACACAGAGAGGATCATTGAAGAATTGCTGACAGAAAATTTCCCTAATATCATGAAAGATGAAAAGCTAACCACCCAAGAAGCTCTAAGAACTCCATATAGGACAAACCCCAAAAGAAAATCACCTAGGCATATCATAATCACACTGGCTAAAACCAAAGACAATCAAACAATCCTGAGAGCAGCTCAAGAAAAACAAAAAGTCCCATACAGAGGGGAAACAATAAGACTAAGCTCGGATTACTTGGCTGAAACCATGCAGGCAAGAAGGAAATGGGATGACATACATAAAACCTTGAAAGAAAAAAAAATTGCCAACCAAGAATAATATATCTTGCAAAACTCTCTTTCAAATACGATAGTGAAGTTAGGACATTTCTAGATAAACAAAAATTAAAGGACTATGTAAAAACCAAAGAAAACTTACAAGAATTATTAAAGGGAGTCCTTCAGTTTGAGAACAAACATCAAACAACGGCCTGAATCTAGGATGCAAGATCACATCAGCCAAATACCAACCTAGGAAATGAACTCTCAAAGACTGTTCAAAACCTAAAGGTTTACAATAGAGAACTAGAGAAGTTAAAAAAAAGCACTACAAAATGACAGCAACAAACTCACACCTATCAATAATTACACAATGTAAACGGCCTAAATGCACCCATAAAGAGAGTGACAGAACGGACAAAAAAAACTGGATACATCAATATGCTGTCTACAAGAGACACATCCTAGAAACAAAGACATAAATTTATTAAAAATCAAAGGATGGAAAAATATATCAAGGAAACAGCCACCAGAAAAGAAAGCTAGATAACTGTGATCTTCTAAAAATTGAACACTTATGCTCATCAAAAGACTTCACCAAAAGAGTAAAAAGAGAACCTACAGACTGGGAAAACAAATTTGGCTATTACAAATTCCACAAAGATCTAATCTCTAAAATCTACAGGAAAATCCAATACCTCTACAACAAAAGACAAATAATCCAATTAAAAAATGGGCAAAGGAAACGAACAGACACTTCACCAAAGAAAACATTCAGGTGGCTAACAAACACATGAGGAAATACTCGGGAACACTAGCCATTAGAGAAATGGAAATCAAAACCACAATGAGATACAATCTCACCCCGGCATGACTGGCACGAGTCAAAAAAACAGAAAATAACAAATGCTGGAGAGGTTGCGGGGAGATTGGAATTCTTATGCACTGCTGGTGGGAATGCAAAATGGTACAGGCATTTTGGAAAACAATATGGCACTTCCTTAGAAAGCTAGAAATAGAAATATCATATGATCCAGCAATCCCACTCCTTGGAATATATCCTAAAGAAATAAGATCCATCACACAAATAGACATATGCACACCCATGTTCATTGCAGCACTGTTCACAATAGCAAAAAAGATGGAAACAACCTAGATGCCCATCAACAGATGAATGGATAAACAAACCATTGTACATACACACAATGGAATACTACACAACGATAAAGAACAATGATGAATCTGAGAAGCATCTCACAACATGGATGAACCTGGAGGGCATTATGCTGAGTGAAATAAGTCAATCACAAAAGGACAAATATTGTGTGAGACCACTACTATAAAACATCATGAAAAGGTTTACACACAAGAAGAAACAATCTTTGATGGTTACAAGGGAGGGGACAGGTGGGGGTGGAAAAACACTCAATAGACAATAGATAAGTGGTAACTTTGGTGAGGGGCAAGACAGTACACAACACTGAGGAAGCCAGCACAACTTGTTCAGGGTAAGGTCATGGAAGCTTCATGGACAAATCCAAACTTCCTGAGGGACTGAATTACTGGGCTGAGGGCTGTGGGGACCATGGACTCAGGAAACATCCACCTCAACTGGCATAACATAGTTTATAAGGAAAATGTTCTACATTCTACTTTGGTGAGTAGAGTCCGGGGTCTTAAAAACTTGTGAGCAGCCATCTAAGATACTCCACTGGTCTCACCCCTTCAGGAGCAGGGCAAAATAAAGAAAACTAAAGACGCAAGGGAAAGATTTGTCCAAAGGACTAACAGACCACAACTGCCACAGCCTCCACCAGACTGAGTCCAGCACAGCTAGATGGTGCCCGGCTACTGCCACTGACTGCCCCAACAGGGATCCCAATAGAGGGTCCTGGACAGAGCTGGAGAAAAATACAGAACAAAATTCTAACTCAAAAAAAGACCAGACTTACTGGCCTGACAGAGACTGGAGAAACCCTTAGAGTATAGCCACCAGACACTCTTTTAGCTCAGTAATGAAGTCACTCCTGAGATTCACCTTTTAGCCAAAGATTAGACAGACCCATGGGACCAAAGGAGACTAAAGGGGCACACCAGCCCAGGGGCAAGGACTAGAAGGCAGGAGGGGACAGGAAAGCTGGTGATAGGGAACCCAACATTGAGAAGGGAGAGTATTGACACGTTAGGGGGTTTTAACCAATGTCATAAAACAATATGTGTACTAACTGTCTAATGAGAAGCTAGTTTGTTCTGTAAACCTTCATCTAAAGTACAATTAAAAATATGTATATATATATATATGTTGAAGTCCTAACCTTTAAATGATGACCTTGTTTGGAAATAAGGCATTTTTTTTGTTTTTATTTTTTATCAGACAAGTTAAACGAGGTCATATCAGAGTAGGTGGGTCCTAGTCCTAATTTCTTTTTAAGCTGGTCTTCAAAAAGGAGAGAACAGACAAGAAAACAGAGTCATGCACACAGGGGGAAGATACCATGCAAGCGTCCGTCTACAAGGCAAGGAATGCCAAGAAACACCTGGGGCTACCAGCACCTGAAAGAGACAAGGAAGGTCTGCCCTTAGAGGTGACAGAAAGATAGCATAGCCCTATCGATGCCTTGAATTCTGACTTCTGGCCTCCGCAACTGTGAGAAAATAATTTTCTGTTCTTTTCTGCAGCCCTAGAAAACTAAAGGTCCTATCCTTTCATTCATCCAAGACAAACGCATCACATTCTCTATGGCCTCACCGAGTGTTGAATATGTTTTATCATTATAAATAATAGAGTAATAGCCAAGAGAATACTACTCTTAAGTTCCGCTTTGGTAAGTTCTTCACCTTCATTATATCATGTAATCCTATAAGAGACGTATATGCAACCCTACTTACAGATGTGAAAACTGAGGTTGACGGAGATGCAGAGATTTGCTTCACGTCATACAACTAATCAAGATTCAAAACCACTATGTTTGACTTTAAAGCTGGAGGCATTGTTAACTTCCATGCCATCCTACCACCTATTTCAACCATTTCATGCAGCGCTTACAGGCCAATTCCACTGTGAGTAATCTAACAGGCAGCCCAGGGCTTAGACTGGAGATGGGTATGGTGGATGTTTGAGCAGAGAAGGAAGGAGGGAAGAAAGGAGGGATTGAGGAGGGAGAGGATGGGAGAAGAAAGCGGGCTTTATTTCCCCCCTAGACTGAGTTTATAAAGGCTGGGATTAGAGTTACTCATCACTGCATCTCCAGTGCACACCTCATTGACACTTAATAGAAGGGTTGGCGTCTTAGTCATCTAGTGCTGCTATAACAGAAATACCACAA
>NW_004443952.1:4644828-4646658 GCF_000243295.1 Trichechus manatus latirostris | reverse complement strand
ATCAGGTCCTGCCTTACTAACACAACTGCCACCCATCCTCCCTCATTAACATCATAGAGGCAGGTTTACAACACACAGGAAAATCACACAGTACCAGGAATCATGGCCTAGCCAAATTGATACACACATTTTTGGGGGGACATAATTCAAACCATGACAGGTGGTAAATATTTATTGAATAATTCAATGAATGGATGGATGCATAAATAAACAATGAAATAACTCATCGGCGAATTAATGAAAGAACCAATGCCTCTGGCCCAATATCCTGGTAAATAAGCTTGTAAATGAATCCAAATTTTCAAGAGTGAACGGCCCTGTACTCTTGCTACCTCCTCTCATGGAAATTACAGGAACACAGTCTTTGGGGAGGTGAGAAGAGGAAAGCAAGGGTCAACTTGAAGCTCTCTGCCCATTAAGACCTCTGGAATCCCAACACCATTGAAAAGCTCATGGTGTTCTCCAGACTTGACATTCATAAGAGCAGCCACCAGCTTGGAAATTCTCTCTTCAAATGTGTATTTTAAAGAGGCATCCTTGTACCATCCATGTGCTATGACTACCTCATGACTAAAGACGACCACAGTCCTGTGCTCTCCAGGCTTCCACACATGGCCAGGTTCTACCTTGTGGGCAGGGGTACAGGGAGGAATTCAGCAAAGATCCTGAAAGGGAATGGGTTGAAACTCTGTGGGAAATGTAGGGTAACAGGGACTGCCTAAAGCTAGACAGTCATTTATCACCCTTAAATGCTTCTTGACCAAGATGGCAGAGTAGGATAGTGGGATGGGCACTGGATTGAGAGTGTGGCAACTTGGATTCCAAATAGATTCTGCCACTCACTTACTGTGATAATGGGAAAGTCCCTTCTACTCTCTAGACCTCGCTTTCCCCATCTGCGAAAAGAGAGTTCAACTTAATGCTCCCTTTTGAATAAAGTCTCTCCTTACCAAGTCCAAATCTCTGTTTTATCTGACAGTTGTTGGAATAAAGGAAAGAAAGAAATGGGGGAAGAAAGCAGTTTGAGGCACCAGGAAGCATTCAGGGTTGGGGTGAGAAGAATCTACGTTAGAATCCCAGCTCTGCCTTGTATCTTACTGTGTGACCTCGTGAGAGTCCCTTAATCTCTCTGACTCCAGCTTCCTGCTTGGTCAAACGGCCATTATAGCACCTACCTCTCAGGACTGATACGAAAACAAAATGAGATAACCTACCTAAACCACTCCACACATTGCTAGCCACAGCACAAGAGTCCAGCCAGTATAATTTCCCTTTTACTGCACTTTTCCTTTCATGGTGTTGACAGGTTAGACGAAAATGCATTTTCCCTGAGACTCCAGCTTATGTAGAATACAAGGCATCTCTTTATGACTACAAAGAATTTGTTTACTCTACCAAACAGAAATCCTAGGCAGGAAAAGGCCATATTCAGTCTATCAACTACTTGTGAAAAATTTAGTAGTGGAGAGTGAGTTATGGTAATTAAACACTAGTTAATTCATTTGCTGAATAAGAAATATTGTTGCTTTGAAGTATCAGGGTTATCTGTAATACAATTTAATGAACGGGGTTTTTTTTTTTAAATTTTTTTTTTACTGTACTGTAGATGAAGGTTTACAGAACAAATAGTTTCTCATTAAAGTCAGTACATATATTGTTTTATGACATTGGTTAACAACCCCATGGCATGTCAACACTCTCCCTTCTCAACCTTGAAAGACCTTTTTTTTTTTTTTTTTTTTTGTGAAAACATACATAGCCAAAGTTATACCATTTCAAAAGTTTCTACATGTACAATTCAGTGACATCGATTAAATTCTTCCAGTTGTG
>NW_004443952.1:4606863-4644653 GCF_000243295.1 Trichechus manatus latirostris | reverse complement strand
CAGAACGAATAGTTTCTCATTAAACAGCACACATATTTCCCTATGACAATGGTTAACAACCTGAGTGGGGTTTTTAAATGGTGGAAATCACCAGTTAATTGTCCTCTGATCATCAACAATTGCAAGACTGTTAGATGTTCAAAACCTGAAAAAATGATTCCTAATTTCTTTAGGAACAATGAAATAATTACCTTTCCATCCATCCATCCATCCATCCATCCATCCATCCACTCATCCATCTATCCATATATTCATCCTTCCATACATCTATTCATTACAAAGATGTTTACTAAGCATCTGCTATGCCTGGCCCTGTGCTATGTGCTGTAAGAATTGAAAATATGAATAAGCCGTGGTCTCTGCCCCCAACAAAGCCAGCAGTCATGAAGAGCAGAAAATACATGGAAAACAAGACTTTGAGACCAGTCTGTGGGAGTTCAGAGAAAGTCATTATCAATCTGGCATTAGGAGATTGGGTAGGAATTGGTGTGTAGCTCAAGAAATACCTTTTTGTATCCTTGAAATTTTGAACTGTATGCATATGTATGCTTATTCAAAAATAAATTAAAAAAATCAGTGATGGCACTCAGAGAGGAGGAATAGGAGAAAAAAGGAGGAGGAGAAAAGAAGCAGAGGATGGTGGACTGCTATCTGAGCTAGTGCCATGAGTGGTGAGGCTAAAGGCATAAGTAAGAAGACTGGATTGCAAAGAAAGTGAGGCTGACAAAATGAAAATCTTAAGTTTAAACTATTCTCTAAAAGTTTGCCTATGTTTGAATCTGTACTTATTTGACAGGAAGATATTAGTTTTCACCAATCAAGTTGGAATTCTTTTTCTTTTTCAAATGATAATCCTCAGTACTGGATGAGGGTGTAGTGAAATGCTCTTTTTTCTGTTCTACTTGAGAGAGTATAAATAGACAAAATTTATGGAAAGCAGTTTGGCAAAATGTATCAAGACTTTTCAAGTGTTCATACACTTTGGCCTAGTGATCACAGTAATGAATTCTAAGGGGAAAATGATCAATGTGGGTGAAGATGCACGCACAAAGATGTTCATAACTGCATTGTCTATAATGGGGAAAGATGGAAATGACCTAAATATCCAATAGGGAGGACATGGTTATGAACATTATGATTCATTCACAAAATAGGATATCATGTGAAAATTAAAAATCATGATTTCCAAGCATAACTGTCTGGAAAATTTTTATGTTATAATATTAAGTTCTTAAAAAAAGCAAGAAAATATTATATATACACAAACACATATGCCAATAAAATAGGAAAAAAAAAAGACTTCAAGGAGTAGGTGGCATTTAACTGGGTTGGATATTTGGAGATGGGGTAAAACTACAGGGGACAGCCTCATATTTGTTCACACAATCTCCATGTTCCTCTCTTTTGGTAACAGCACAACCATTTAGTTTTGTGGAAATTAATATACTGTATGAGTCAGAATCGACTCGACAGCAACAGGCTTTTGGTTTTATGTTCCCCTTACACATATACACTGGATACAACATTGAAGATTTAACAGTCAAAGTGCCTTGCCTTCCTCTGGCCTATGGGTGATAGAGTTAACCGACAACTTGACTGATGAGATTTTTGCTCTCTTAACCACACTGACATGAAGGTTGAGGATCTGGAAATCGGTTGCTCAAAAATTATTCATGCCCCTGTACTTCTTGGAAGTCCTTCAGGGTTCCACTACATGGTAGGTCTACTTTGGTTTGATGACTGCTGCCATAAGCAATAGCCAGCCATTGGAGATCTCTGGAGAGGGGAATGATGTAAGTAGAGCTGTGTCCACAAACAGTTAGAAATACTTTAGTTCAGAGCATCTAGGTTTGGTTCAGGGTGTCCTGAGTTTTGTCAACACGAGAAGCAGACAAAGGTTCTGGGCTTTTTGAAGAAGAGTGTTGAGAGAGAACGTTGAGTTTCAAGTGGTCAAGACCAGGATGCCTGCCTTGTGCCATCTAAGGAAGGCAAGTAGAGGGCAGAAGGAAGGGAGAAGGGTCTCGATCATGGCCTGTCTTCAGCCAGAAAAGTTTGGGGCAAGCAAGGGGTGGGGGAAGAGAAAAGGCAAAAAGTCCACCTTGAGGTCAATGTTAATAGATTTGCTTAGTAAATTCAGTTTCATAGGCAGACAGGCAAGCTTTATCTATAAGCCCATGCCTCTTACAAATCCAGGGCCTAAGCCTGGGGACCTGTGCAGCTGAGAGGCCAGAGAGTACAGAGGAATCTAGGAGGAGTAGGTTCAAGTCCCCTGATACTGCTAATGTGAAAGCTCTTGAAGAGTTCTCTCTTTTCTGAGCCTCAGTTTTCCTATTTTCTACAAGGTTATTTGCCTATTCCTTTGAAAGCATCTTCAATCATTTATTCAACAAATGCCTACTGAATACCTACTACTATCATTTACTGCTAGGGTAGGCTTGTACTGAAAAATAAGGAAGATTGGTCCTTTCTTACACCAAAAGGGTAGGTGGGCTGTCTGTGGTGCTGACCAGGGAGGATGGGGGACTCCTCACTTCTACGGTTATCCTCTTGTCTTCACCTCCTTAGGATCTGGGAGGCCTGAAACATCAGGCAGCAAAGAGGCTAGTCCTGACCACCGATCTGCTGTCGGAGAGACCTACAACTCAGGGGAAGATGCAATTGTCTGCCAACGGGCTTGCTTTGGCAGTCTTTTTCTAGACAAGGTCACTATTTGGCCTGCTGGGGGTTGAAAAAGAGTGAGGGGGAGGACAGGGATGGAGAAAATGCAGGCCTGTGAAATAATTCAAGACAGACTTTGTGCAAGCAAAGTGGGAGAACCGACTCCTCCTACAATTGTATTATTTTTTTAGGTGAAGGAAATAATTAGACATTTCAGAAATATCGATAGAGATTTACTGAGCATTGATTACATGTCAGGCATTGATCTAGGTATAGCGAAGATGGCAGTGTATGAAAGTCCCTTCCCTCATGGGTCCCTAGCTGGTGCAAATGGTTAACACGTTTGGTTGCTAACCGAAAAGTTAGAGGTTCGAGTCCACCCAGAAGTGCCTTGTAAGAAAGGATCGGTGATCAACTTCCAAAAAATCAGCCATTGAAAGCCCTCTGGAGCACAGTTCTACTCTGACATACACAGGGTCACCATGAATCGAAACTGACTCGATGGCAACTGTTTTTTCCCTTATGGAGTTCACATTCTGGTAGGGGGAGACCATGAAACAAATGAAAGCTATTAAAGAGTTACACAGCTTACATATTAAATAGTTAATATGACAGAAGGGGCTGGGGAGTGCTGGAGAGGGGTAAGGGGTGGTATGATAATTTAGTAAGGTGGTAAGGGACCAACTCCTTGAAAAGATCATTTCAGTATAGGGTCACCAAGATAATCAAAGAATAATGAATGCAGAGTGATTAGCACAGCATCTGACATACAGCAAATGCTCAATAAATTGCCATTGTTGTTGCTGTTGTTAATTATGTTCTAAGTTCCTTATCTAAACATGGGGGCATTAAGGCCCACATCATTACTGTTGCTGTTGTTAGGTGCACTTGACTCGTTTTTGAGTCACAGTGACCCCATGCGACAGAGCAGAACTGCCCCATAGGGTTTTCTTAGCTGCAATCTTTATGGAAATAGATCACCAGGTCTTTCTCATGCAGAGTCACTAGGTGGGTTTGAACCTCCAACCTTTCTGTTAGCAGCCAAGCACTTAACTGTTTGCACCACCAGGGTTACTGAATAGATTAAATTTGGAAATGTATATCAATAAATTTACACGACAAACACGTTCAACAGATGATCATTGAGTGCCAGCTATGTGCCAGGGAAAATACACATAAACAAGCATGTAAGTATATACTATTATGTCAGAGGGACTGAGACAGAGATTCCTGGGCTGAGGGGCTGTGCTGTTCTGAGCTATGCATTGGGAAGGCATGCCTGAGGAGATGGCCTTAGAGCAGAGGCAGGCAGGAAGCATGGAGAGAATCAGGCCAGGGAAAGCATGTTACAAGCAGATAGAACAGCAGGTATAAAGGCCCAGAGATAGGGGTGGGGTCAGCCATTAAAGGAGCATCAAGATCCTTTAATCATAGAGGGTCTTGGAGGTGACACTAATGACTTTGGGCTCTATTATAGGTGTTATGGAGTCTATGAGTGGTGTGAACAGTCAATCCATTTGGCTGCTATCCAAACAGTTGGAGGTTCAAGTCCACCCAAAGGTGCCTGGGAAAAAAGGCTTGGAGATCTACTTCTGAAAAATCAGCCATTGAAAACCCTATGGAGCACAGTTCTGCGGTTGGCAAGAGTCAGAATCGACTTGATGGCAACAGGATTTTTTATAGCAAAGGAATTGGAGAGTTTTGAGCAGGGAGTGCAATAACCTGCTTTACATTTTAAAGGGATAATTCTGACCACTGTGCGTAGGTAACATAGCATGTACCATTTTATTCATGTGAAAAATAGTAATAATAATTACCTTTGATGCATTATGTGATCAGCGGTAACATACATTAAGTGTCTGGCACTCACTTTAAAATATATTCATTAAATACCTGCTACGTGCAAGTAAGTTCAATACAGCAGTGTTGATAGAGACAGCCACTTCTTGCCCTCAAGGACCTTCTGATGGTTTTATTGGCACACAGTAGATGCTCAATAAATTATTACTATTTTATATGAAATAATATATGATATTGTGTTGCATGACTAACATAGCATTCTTATTTTCACCTCTCTTGCCCCAAAAGTGACAGTGGTAAAAACACTAGAGACTCGTTCCTGAGGAAAAGGAGGCATAAAAGAAAAAAGAATAAAAAGGAAGAAGAAGAAATAATGCAAAGGAAGCAGGGATATGCCATTTCTCATCACCACATCTTTCAATACGTACATGAGTCCTTGGGTCGTGCAAAGGGTTAATGATTAACATGCTTGGCTGACAACCAAAAGGTTGGCGGTTCCCCCAAAGATGCCTCAAAAGAAAAACCTGATGATATATTTCTCCCCAAAGAAAACCAGCCATTGAAAACCCTATGGAGCACAGTTCTACTTTGACACATACGGGGTCACCATGAGTTGGATTGACTCAACAGAAACTGGTTGTTTCATATGCCTCCTTGGAGGACTCCTATTCTGGTTTCAGGACAGCTCAGTGATCTATCCTCTCCTCTGTGAAGCAGAGTCCTCCCTGGGTAGCACCTGCCTGTCCTCCTCCCTGGCTCTTGGATCCGTCTCTCCTGAGGCACATCTCACTGCATTTGAGTGCCTATTTGTTCATGAGGTTCATTCTTCTCGCTCATTTGTGCATCCTCAGTGATCAGCACAGGGTCTGCCACGTGGCTAGTATAATAAACATTCACGGAAGGAAGAAAGGAAGGGAGGAGAGGAGGGAGGGAAAAGAAGCCAATTCTTTCGTCCTTCCTTTCCCAGTAACATTAAGCTCATTTCACCAGCAAGTGCTGAGTTTATTGATCGACATTTCTGAGGTATTGAACTGAGTGTCTATTGATAGAAATAACTGGCAAGCAGGCAGGCTAAGAGAGAAATGTGCTGACGGCCAGTAAATCATAGCCCTGGTATCGGAGTGCCTGTCTGTGCCAAGAGCGACAATCATTCATTTCCTGTTCCTTCACAGTTACATTTCTAGGGTTGACTGACAAGTTCATTTTGGGGATTCATCAGGCCCTTTATAAATAAACTCCCTTCTTATTTCATGTTTCTAACTGCACCTGGCACCCAAATGATCGGCTGCTGAGGACTCACAGAAACATTTCAAATTGCCAGCAACAGCTCAACATGGTAGTTAAAGGAAATCTTCCGGTTACTGTATGATATAATCAAGAGGACCCACATCCCCAGGCATCGCAACTCCATGCACAGAACCAAAGAGGATTTCATTCATTATCCCTTGCCCTTAAATAAAAGATACCAAGTGCTGAGCTATAAAATTGTCTATTGGCATACAAATGTGAAATGAAGTCCTCTGTCCAAGCTGTATGATTCTGAGTAAGTCACTGGACCTCTCTGAGCTTCAGTTTCTTGCCTAAAAATGGGATACAGTGTTAACAGTACTGCTGATAAGAAAGACCTGAGGTAATAGAAGTGAACATATTTAAAGCTCTACAGACGGGAGGCAGTGGTGGTTCAGTAGTAGCATTCTCGCCTTTCATGCTGGAGCCCTGGGTTCTATTCCCGGCCAGTGCACCTCATGCACAGCCACCACCTGTCTATCAGTGGATGCTTGGGTGTTGCTATGATGCTAAACAGGTTTCAGCAGAGCTTCCAAAGACAGACTAGGGAGAAAGGGCTGGTGATCTACTTCTCAAAATCAGCCAACGAAAACTGTATGGATCACATCAGTCCAATCCTCAACCCATCATGGGGATGGCACAGGACTGGGCAGCATTTCCTGCAGTTGTGCATGGAGTGCCCATGAGTCCTTCAGTTGTGCATGGAGTGCCCGTGAGTCCTTCAGTTGTGCATGGAGTGCCCATGAGTCCTTCAGTTGTGCATGAAGTGTCCATGAGATGGGGGCCGACTCCACAGCAGATAACAACAAGAACAAGAGGGGAAGGAATCTTCTAATAGTATCTCATTACATCTCATGACCAGCCTCATGACTGCTATAAGTATCTCCATCTTATAGACAAGGAAACAGCGCCTCCAAGAAGGGGAGGCTGATAAGTGACAAAGCTGGGATATGAACCCTGCTTTGCCTGAGGCAGCTGCTCATAGAAAGAAAATTTATTGTTAATCTTATTTGTGATTTTACTCCTGAACCTGGCCAAAAATTCCAATTCATGCCAGAGGCCTTGAGGTTAGTACAGGAGGAATTTAGTTTTCTGCTGGGCTTCACATAAACAAGGCCATTCCAGTGCATTTAGAAATAATTCTGCAGCCTCTTGAGTCATCAAAGCAAAGTTCTTAGAACTCAAATGCTTGGTATTGATGCATCTAATGTATTCATTGTTCAGTGTTTTTTTTTGCTAACAGTAGACACAGGTACCTTGACATTTGCATTATTATACAATTTCTTTTAAAGACTGTTTATATTTTGGAAAGGTTTTGAGTAGTTCTAATAACTACCCATGAAAGCAGCAGTCAAGAAATCAAAACGACATATTTGCGTTGGGCAAAACTGCTGCAAAAGACTTCTTTAAAGTGTTAAAAAGCAAAGATGTCATCTTGAGGACTAAGATGCGTCTGATCCAAGCCATGGTATTTTCAAACACCTCATATGCATCTGAAAGCTGGACAACAAACAAGGAAGACCTAAGAAGAATTGGTGCATTTGAATTATGGTGTTGTCATAGAATATTGAATATACCATGGACCGCCAAAAGAAAGAACAAATCTGTCTTGAAAGAAGTACAGCCAGGATGCTCCTTAGAAGGGAGGATGGTGAGACTTTGTCTTTCGTACTTTGGACATGTTAGCAGGAGGGACAAATCCCTAGAGAAGGACATCATGCTTGGTAAAGCAGAGGGTCAGTGAAAAAGAGGAAGACTCTCAACGAGATGGATTGGCACAGTGGCTGCAACAATGGGTTCAAACAGCAACGATTGTGAGGATGGCTCAGGACTGGGCAGTGTTTTATTCTGTTGCATACAGGGTCACTATGAGTTGGAACTGACTCGACAGCACTTAACAATAACTATCATCTTGGGCAGGAAAATTTCTCTGTTGAAAGATAAGCAGCCATATATGGTGGAGCTCTGGGGCTGAGGCACAAGACATTTCACTTTTATTTACTCAAGAGACACTAACTGAATAACTGCTATTCAAGGGTACTCAGGCACTATGGCCCTTTTGCAGCTTTGCTTAGAGTGGGGAAGATAAACTTTAATATGATCATAATAGTATTCATCAAGTGTTTACTATGCATCAAACAATGTGCTAAGCACTTAGCATGTGCTCTCTTCGGACAACCCCATGAAGTAAGAACTATGTTGCCCTCATTTTAAAACAAACAAACAAACAAACCAAAAAAACTCATTGCCATCAAGGCGATTCTGATGCATAGTGACCCTATAGGACAGAGTAGAACTGCCTTGTAGGGTTTCCAAGGAGTGGCTGGTGGATTCGAACTGCCGACATTTTGGTTAGCAGATGAGCTCTTAACAACTGCTCCACGAGAGGTCTTCCCTCATTTTATAGACGAGGAAATTGAGGTATAGGGAAGCACAAGGGCATGTGCAAGGTCCCATGGCATGTAAGTGGGAGACCTAGGATTTCAATGCAGGTAGGTGTGTGAGTCGGAATTGACTCGATGGCAATGGGGTTTTTGGTTTTAGGCTGTGTGAGGAGCATGATAAAAACCAAAACCAAAACCCATTGCTGTGGAGTCATTCCGACTCATAGCGACCCTATATGACAGAGTAGAACTGCCCCATAGGGTTTTCAAGGCTGTAAATCTTTGTTGTTGTTGTATTTTAAGTGAAAGTTTACATTTCAAGTTGGTCTCTCCTACAAAAACTTATATATACACTGTTATGTGACCCTAATTGCTCTCCCCACACTGTGACAACACACTCCTCCTTTCCCATGTCCATTCAATCAGCTCCTGACCCTCTCTGCCCTCCCATCTCACCGCCGGACAGAAGCTGCCCATTTAGTCTCATGTAGCCACTAGAGCTAAGAAGCACATTCTTCACGAGTATCATTTTATGTCCCACAGTCCAGTCCAATCTTGGTCTGAAGAGTTGGCCTCGGGAATTGTTTCAGTTCTGGGTTGACAGAGAGTCTGGGGTCCATGCTTTCTGGGGTTCTTCCAGTCTCAGACCATTAAGTCTGGTCTTTTTACTAGACTTTGAGTTTTGTACCTCACCTTTCTCCTGCTTCATCAGGGACTGTCTGTTGTGTTCCCTGTCAGGGCGGTCATTGGTGGTAGCCAGGCACCATCTAGTTCTTCTGGTCTCAGGCTGATGGAGTCTCTGGTTTATGTGGCCCTTTCTGTTTCTTGGACTAATAGTTCCCTTGTGTCTCTGGTGTTCTTCATTCTCACAAGGCTGTAACTCTTTATGGAAGCAAACTGCCACATCTTTCTCTTGCAGAGGGGCTGGTGGGTTTGAACTTAACCTTTTGGTTAGCAGCTGAGTGCTTAACCACTGGGCAATCAAGGCTCCTAGGAGCATAATGGTGTCTCTTAATTAATAGTTGGGCTCTGGGCATTGAGGTGAGGTTTTTATAGCACGGTGATGGGCACATGAAGATCCAGTGCACTCTCCTTTCTACTTTTGTATATGTTTGTAATTTTCCATAATTATATAGATGTAGATATATAAATATATATATACATATTTTAAGTGCAGTTTCCTGAGCCAGACAGTCTAAGCTTTTCACTGTGAACTAGGGATAATAATAAGAGTTCTTCGGTGGTGGAAAAGGTTAAATGCTCTGCTGCTAACCAAAGAGTTGGAGGTTCAAACCCACTCAGAGGCACCTTGGAAGAAAGGCCTGGCGATCTGCTCCTGAAAGGTCCCAGCCTTGAAAACCATAAGGAACGCAGTTCTACTCTGCACACATGGGGTTGCCATGAGTTGGAATTGACTCAATGGCAACTGATATATTTTTTTAGTATCACTTTCCTCATGGGGTTGGTGGATGATTAAATGACTTAATACAGATAAAGCATTTAAAACTTGTTGCATTGTAAGTCCTTCAGACTTGTTAGATATTATTTGTTCTAACAGCTAACAAGGGAAAGCCTGCAGTGCTTACAGGATTTAGCAATTGTGCCCATCCCCATATACTCCTGAATATAAGGCAACTCTCCCACCCATTTTCCTGAGAAGATTTTTAAGTTATTTGATCTGCCTGAGTCTATAAACTTTGTTTAGAAATGTAGATGAACCAGTCAGATATCTATTCATAGTATTTTTAATTTAGTCACCCACACCTATTTAAAATCACGTTACATAAGGTAATACAATAAATTTAGAAAAACTGTGTTTGCTCATTCTTTCATTTCAATAAAATAATTTCATTCTAACTGTTGTTGTGTGCCGTCCAGTCTATTCCAACTCATAGCAACCCCGTGTGACAGAGTAGAACTGTCCCATAGGGTTTCCTAGGCTATAATCTTTATAGGAGCAGATCACTGGGTTTTTTTCCCACAGAGCCGCTTGTGGGTTCAAACCACAGACCTTTTTCCGTTAGCAGCTAAGTGCTTAACCATTGCGCCACCAGGGCTCCTTTATTCCAACCAAAAACCAAACCAACCCTGTTGCTATCCAGTTGATTCCGACCCTATAGGACAGAGTAGAACTGCTGCAAGGGTTTCCTAGGCTGTAATCCTTCAGGAAGCAGAGTGCCAGATCATACTTCTGGTGGGTTCACACCGCGGAACTTTCAGTTAGCAGCCAAGCACTTTAACCACTGTGCCACCAGAGCTAGTTACATATAACCCTGATAGAGTCTAAGGTATTTCCCCAAGCAGTTGTTGTTTAAAATAAATTAGTTTAGAAAGTACCCTTCACCCTGACAGAGAACACAACAGAGAGTCCCTGATGGAGCAGGAGAAAAGTGGGGTGCAGAACTCAAATTCTAGTAAAAAGACCAGACTTAATGGTCTGACTGAGACTGAAGGAACCCTGGAAGACATGGTCCCCGGACTCTGTTAGCCCAAAACTGAAACCATTCCCGAAGCCAACTCTTCAGACAAAGATTAGACTGGACTATGGGACATAAAATGATACTCGTGAAGAGTGTGCTTCTTAGCTCAAGTAGATACATGAGACTAAATGGGCAGCTCCTGTCGGAGGTGAGATGAGAAGACAGACAGGGTCAGGAGCTGGTTGAATGGACACAGGAAATCGGGGGTGGAAAGGAGGAGTGTGCTGTCACAGTATAGGAAGAGCAACTAGGGTCATATAACAATGTATGTATAAATTTCTGTAGGAGAGACTAACTTGAAATGTAAACATTGACTTAAAGTACAACAATAAAATAAAAAAAAAAAAAAGAAAGAAAGAAAGCACCCTTCATTTGTAAGACATGGTAAGAAGCCATAGCAAGGTGATAGTTTTTTTTCACAGGTGTTTCTATGGGGTAAATGCTTCCCTTATACACAAACATCTACTGTTACCTGGTCTGAGGGTGGATGTTTTGGTGTTAAAGAGGCTAACGGAAGGGGACTGGCAAAACTGGGTGAGGCTGTTTGGAGCCTGGGGTGCTGAAAGCTTTGAGAGTGACTGGGTGAAAACAGAAGAGAGAAGGCAGATGAGGATGGGAGTCAGGCTGCACTGCTCCATCTTTGATCCAAGCCTAAATGCTCTTCCCTCAGATAAGCCTCTTAGCTCAAAGGTCACCTGCTCAACGTCATTGGGTGATGGCCTAACATTAGGGTTGCCAGATTTAGCAAATAAAAATACAAGACAGCCAGTTACATTTGAATTCAGATAAACAGCAGATACTTTTTTTTACTATAAACATGTCCCAAATATTCCAATTATCCACTGATTGCCTGAAATTCAAATTTAACTAGGCGTTCGGTATTTTACCGGGCAACCCTGCCTTATGTGGACTGTACCTCTGCTCCTTCCCCTTCTCCTGCCCTCCCAATCTCCTTTACCTGCTTTTTGTTCCATGACAGGTGTACCTTCCAAAGCCTAACAATTTATTTTATTACATTTATTATTTATTTTCCACTTTTTCCCATTAGAATATAAATTGTGCAGGGGCATGGATTTCTACCTGTTTTACTCATTGAAGGATCTCCAACATCTATTAAAGCGCGCGTGCACGCGCGCACACACACACACACACACACACACACACTCACCTTAGAATCGCGCTATACAGATACCTTGGTAGTCTTCTCTTTTTTTCTTAACACCATTCCATGGATTTTTCTGCACACTCTCTTTTTCTGTTCAAAAATGTGATTTTCATGGCTACTTAATATTCTATTTCAATATTGCCCAAGTAAATTAACCAATCCCCTATTAGAGAACATTTGGGTGTTTCAACTTTTCTCAGGTATAATTAATGCCCTGGTGGACAGTTTGGCAGGATTACAGGAAGTTTAGGTTTTGCCCACTCTGAAGCAGGATGTAGGTGCAATTCTGGTTTCACCCTCTTATAGCTGTGTGATCTTGAACAAGTCACTGCCTTTCCTAGCCTCAGTTTCCCCTGGTGGTAAAATGGGCTGCTAACAGACCTATCTCCTGGGGTTGTTTGAATTTAATGAGATGAAACATCAAGGTTCATAGCTTGGCTAGGCTCAGGGTGATCAATCAGTAAGACCTGCTGTGATTATTGCTATTAGAATCATTCCATCCCCCAACTCTCTCACCAACTCTCTAACTCATTAGGCCAAAATCTATAGGTTTCCAAGCAGCCAGAGTATCTCCCTTCCCAGGTCCTTAGTTCCCTTCTCTCCCTCAAGCCAACACTCACGTTAACTTCTGCTTATTCAGAGATACCCAGCTCAGTCTGAAGGTTTTCTTGACACCAACTCCCTCCCTTGGTTGTTGGGTACCTTTGAGTCGATTTCAACTCATAGCCACCCTGTAGGAGAGGGTTGAACTGCCCCGTAGTGTTTTCTTGGCTGTAATCTTTTTTCTGCGTGACTTTTTTTTTATTGTGCTTTAAACAAAAGTTTACAGTTCAAGTTAGTCTGTCATACAAAAATTTATACACGCACTGCTATGTGACCCTAGTTGCTCTCCCCATACTGTGACAGCACACTCCTCCTTTCCACCCCCGATTTCCCGTGTCCATTCAACCAGCTCCTGTCCCTTTCTGCCTTCTCATCTCGCCTCCGGACAGGAGCTGCCCACTTAGACTCATGTATCTACTTGAGCTAAGAAGCACGCCCTTCACGAGTATCATTTTATGTCTTATAGTCCAGTCTAATCTTTGTCTGAAGAGTTGGCTTCGGGAATGGTTTCAGTTTTGGGCTAACAGAGTCCAGGGACCATGTCTTCCAGGGTTCCTCCAGTCTCAGTCAGACCATTAAGTCTGGTCTTTTTACTAGAATTTGAGTTCTGCACCCCACTTTTCTCCCGCTCTGTCAGGGACGGTCTGTTGTGTTCCCTGTCAGGGCGGTCATTGGTGGTAGCCAGGCACCATCTAGTTTTTCTGGTCTCAGGCTGATGGAGTCTCTGGTTTATATGGCCCTTTTGTCTCTTGGGCTAATATTTTCCTTGTGTCTCTGGAGTTCTTCATTCTCCTTTATCCCAGGTGGTCTGGACCAATTGATGTACCTTAGATGGCCGCTTGCCTGCTGCTATTTTGTCCCTCGAAGTGTTTGGTTGTATTCAGGAAATTTCTTAGCTTTTGGTTTAGTCCAGTTGTGCTGACTTCCCTTGTAGCGTGTGTTGTCCTTCCCTTCACCTAAGATAATTCTTGTCTACTATCTAGTTAGTGAATACCCCTCTCCCTTCCTCCCCACCCTCATAACCATCAAAGAATGTTTTCTTCTGTCTTTAAACCTTCTTCTTGAGTTCTTATAATAGTAGTCTTATACAATATTTATCCTTATGTGACTAATTTCACTTAGCATAACGCCTTCCAGATTCATCCATGTTATGAGATGTTTCACAGATTCATCTTTGTTCTTTATCGTTGTGTAGTATTCTATTGTGTGGATATACCATAATTTCTTTATCCATTCATCCATTGATGGGCAAGTAGGTTGTTTCCAAGTTTTTGCTATTGTGAACAGTGCTGCAATGAACATGGGTGTGCATATATCTATTTGTGTGATGGCACTTACTTCTCTAAGATACATTCCAAGGAGTGGGCCAGCTGGATCGTATGGTACTTCTATTTCTAGCTTTTCAAGGAAGCGCCAAATCGATTTCCAAAGTGGTTGCACCATTTTACATTCCCACCAACAGTGTATAAGTATTCCAGTCTCTCCACCACCTCTCCAACGTTTATTATTTTGTGTTTTTTTGATTAATGTTAGCCTTACTGGTGTGAGATGGAATCTCATTGTAGTTTTGATTTGCATTTCTGTAACAGCTGATGATCGTGAGCATTTCCTCATATATCTGTTATCTTGGCTGTAATCTTTAAGGAAGCATATTGCTACCAGAAGAAGAGTAAGATTTATAGATGGGATGGTTTGGCACAGAATTGACAAGGGTGCCAGTTTCTATCAAGTGAGTAGAATTGCTCGTGAAGTCAGTTTAACTCCTTGAGTCGAGTCACTTTTGGTACTCAAAAGTGGACTGGGGCTAGCCCCAGTTTTATTATCAGTGCCACTAGGGTTATACCTGAGGCTATAGAGTTAAAGAATTTTGTGATTGATCATTGTCCTGATTGTATGAAGTTAAGTATAATGGCTATTATGAGTAACATGGATGCAGTAGCATGAGTTAGGAAATATTTAGTGGCTGCTTCTGTTGATCATGGATTAGAGGTTTTGGTTAAGATAGGAATGACAGCAAATATGTTTATTTCTAGACCTATTCAGGCTAGTAATCAATGGGAGCTAAATATTGTAATTATCGGTCTTTCTCCTGCAAAGAGGCTGGGTGGATTCAAACCACCAAGCTTTCAGTTAGCAGCCAAGCGCTTAACCATTGTGACACCAGGGCTTGGTTAATGTTCCTTTTCCATGAGCACACTTACCATCTTACTTTACAATGGCCTGGTTTGCTTGTAAAGTGACCATCTCAAGAGCAGCAGCTACTGGCCTTCCCTACCTCCTTTCCAGGGAATGTTGACCAAGAGCATTCTCCTGGTTGACGCTGCTCAGATACCGGCTACAGAGGGAGACTGATACCAAAACAGAAATGTATGCACAGGTTTCTGTACAGAAGACTTGTGGGGCGTCTTTCTTGGGCTTTATTCTGCTTTTTCAAAAAGAACTGAAGAGTACCGAATGGAATGAATGGTAACTGGACATTTGATGGTGACCAAAAGAGTTGCAAATAGCCCTTTTTAAAAAGACAATGACTTCAAAAAAAAAAAAAGCCGAATGGCAACAATAACATAACAATAGGAGCCCTCCCCTGCTGTGTGTTTCACACACACTATCCGTAATTCTGACAACAATCCTGATGATAGATACAATTTATTATTCTTATTTTACAGATGGTGCAAACTGTTAAATGCTCACCTACTAGCTGAAAGGTTGGTGGTTCAAACCCACCCAGAGGCACCTAGTGATCTGCTTCCAAAAGCCCACAGCCTTGAAAAACCCTGTGGAGCAGTTCTACTCTGCACACATGTGGTGAGTCCAATCGACTCAACAACAACTAATAACAACAACAAACAGAGGTTCAGAGGGTTTGTGACTTGTGCAAGTTAATCAAAGGAGGAGATGGGATTAGAATACAAGGTCTGTCTCACACCATAACCCCTGCAACACACAGGGACTTGGTGCTCTGCAATGGTTGCTAGGATGTGAACAAGTGGCTTTTCAGAAGTGTTTTTGGCCATATTATTTATTTATTGCAAAGGTATTTTACCTCCGTGTAAATGCTTGGGCAGAGTTCTCTGAGATCCAGCACATTCTGAAAGCAAACCTAATACATTCAGTTTGCACTTTCTAAGTACCGGGGACTCAAGTTTTGGTTAAGAATCCATGGGGACCCTCAGTCTCTATTCTTAAAGGGGCAGGAGTGAAAGCCAGGAGAGGAGAGGTGAGTCACAGTTGGATCCTGGAAGGCTTTCTAAAGTTGGTGGCACCCCATAAAGACCTTAATAAGTTAGACATAGTTTCCACAGAAACAAATTCACCCATGTTAAACAAATGAAGATTGAATTGATTTTCTGCTCAGGTCAATAAATAAGATAAATTGACCAGAAAAGAAAAATACTGATCAAGGTGCACTGAACATCAACATTTACTAAGAGCAGAGGGAGGAGAAACATATATATCAGAAAAATGGAAATGTCAATAGAGCATTAGGGCAGTGGCTTGGTTTCCAGTTAAGGTCTGTGTTTGAGGTTTAGTATTTCAGTGAGGTCTTTAAAAAGAGACAGAGAGTAGAATTAAGCTATTACAATAAAACTTCATTTAGTTGGACTGATTGCTGGGAAGGCCAATTGAAAATAAAAAGTCATTGAACTAAAATGCACAGATATGAGACAGCAGAAAGAGCACTGTATTCAGAGTCATGAGACCTAGGTCAGTGGCCTGTGACTTCTTAAGGGCAGAAAATCATGCATTATTAACTTTATATCCCCTTTGCCCAGCACAGAACCTCACATGTAGATGGAGTCTTAGATTGATTTCTGTGAAGAGCAGACCTCGAGTCAAAGATTTGGGTACCTGTAGTTGATTTGGGAGCCCTTGTGTGCAGTGGTTATGTGCTTGGCTGTTAACTGAAAGATTGGCAGTTCGAACCCACCAGCCTCTCTGCAGGATAAAGATGTGGCAGTCTGCTTCTCTAAAGATTTACAGCCTTGGAAACCCTTTGGGGCAGTTCTATTCTGTCCTACAGGGTCGCTATGAGTTGGATTTGACTAGATGACAACGGGTTTAGCTGATTTAGGAGTACCCTGGGTGGCACAAATGGTTAAGCACTCAGTTACTGACCAAAAGGTTAGCAGTTCAAGTCTACCCAGAGGTAACTCGGAAGAAAGGCCTGGCTATCTACTTCTGAAAAATCAGTCACTGAAAATTCTACGGAATGCAGCTCTACTCTAAAACACCCGGGTCACCATGAGTTAAAATTGACTCAAAGGCAACTGGTTTTAGTTGATTTGGGAGGTGACCCCAGGAAGCATGTGACAGGACTGGGAAATGAGACAAAGAAAGGAGGAATACCAATAAGGGTGTGTTAATGAGCAGGTTACCATGGTGGGCAACGGGCTCAATCTTGCTGGGACCCCTTTGAAAGACTATGTAGAATACATCCCCAAATCTTTCTACTAAAGGGTAAGGAAACTGGGTATTTTTCCACCAACTCCCCGTCCCTCATTTGTTGAGGGTCATGCCTAGGAAAATTGCCTCCCAACAACCCTTATGCATGGAGATTTAGGAACCTGAAGTGAGTTCATGAAGCTGCAGGTGATTGCTGCCAAGAACCAAGGGAAGATGGGAGGGACAAAGACAGGCATCAATGCTAGCAAAAGTGAAGTCTGTGCACTGTGACCACTGTCAAGTCATTCACTCTCTGGGCATCAGCATTCCAACTCTAAAAAGTGAGGTTTGGATTTTCACATTCTCTCCAAGACTGAGTGTCAATAATTCTGAAAAAGCAGATGGCGGTACATAGAACCGAGGATTAGAAGCCCTACAGGAAACTGTTTCTCACACAGATAAAAATGATCTATAATGAGCATTCCACTTGTTTGCTTTTAAGTGTGAGCTTTCAAGGGTTTGAACACGTAGCCGGAGATATATATGTATATCTATATGCACTGAGGCATTGTTTGTAACAGCGAAAAATTGAAAGCTACTTAAATATTTTTTAATCAAGACAGAGCTGAATAACATTGGTGTATTCATATACTGGAATGTTCTCATGCAGTTAAAAGGAATGAACTGAATCTGTATGTGCCAACATGAGTAGAGCTCAAAAAACATTTCTGAGTGAAAAAAAAAGCAAGATGCCAAATGTTATATATAGTAAGGTATCATTTTAAGAAAACAAAGACACTATTGGGTAGGTTACATGTATGGAAGAGTACTTTTAAAGGACTGCAAAATGACAACACAAACTCATTTAAAGTTATTTTGGAAAGATAAAAACCATATTTACATGAGTGGCCACTTCTGGGGAAGGGAAAGCAGGAACAAAGGAAGGAGGAGATAATCAATGATGAACGTGGGCTGGGGGGTAGTTGTTATGGCTTGAACTGTGTCCCCAAAAAATATGGGTTGGAATCCCAATCCCTATACCTATGGATGTAATCCCATTTGGGAATAGAGTTTTCCTTGTTACATTAGTGAGACCATATCAGTGCAGGATGTGTCTTAAACCTAACAAATTTTGAGATATAAAAGGAGTAGATTAGGCACAGAAGCAAGCAAGCACAAATGAGGGAAAGATAGATGCTAGGTGGTGATTTTCAAGGAATACTCATAATAACACTAGAGAAGCTGTTGTTGTTACATGCTGTCGAGTCAGTTCCAACTCAGAGTGACCCTACGTACAACAGAATGAAACACTGACTGGTCCTGCACTATCCTCACATTTTTTGTTATGCTCGAGCCAATCGGTGTAGCCACTGTGTCAGTCCATCTCGTTGAGGGTCTTCCTCTTTTTCGCTGACCCTCTACTTTACCAAGCATGATGTCTTTCTCCAGGGACTGATCTCTCCTGATAACACGTCCAACATGAGACAAAGTCTCAACACCCTCACTTGTAAGGAGCATTCTGGCTGTACTTCTTCCAAGACAGATTTGTGTGTTCTTCTGGCAGTCCATGATATATTCAGTATTCTTCATCAACACCATAATTCAAAGCTGAGACAATAATTTTCCCCCAGAGCAGACAGAGACAGCCTTCTCCTAGAGCTAGTGCCTTTAGACTTCTAGCCTCCTAAACTGTGAAAAAAATAAATTTCTGTCCTTTAAAGCCACCCCCTTGTGATACTCTGTTGTGGCAGCACTAGGAAACTAAGAGTAATAAAAGTGAGTTTAGCTTTAGTGATGCTGTTCTAATTTATAAAAGCAGAACTGATTACTGTATATTTGAAACTAAAATTAAAAAAGAGAAAGAAGTCTAGTACACAGTCTGGTATCACAGGAGGCTATGCAGTAATGTGGAAAGAGTTTGCAAAATGGAGTCAGAAAGATCTAGTAATTCTAGCAAATAACTTCCCTGCTAATAACTTCTGCCTCCCCAGTTGCAAAATGCGATGCCGACCTCACAAAGATGCGTGCAGATGGATGTGGTGGCCTCCATCTGGAGCATGATTTGTATTCACCGACTGTTTGTTCCCTGCTCTCTTGAAAACAGGACATGCACTTTCTAGCTGTATTTCTTATATTTAAAAAAAAAAAAAATCATTCCTTTACTGAGTGGAAAGGTGAAGTTCCTGCCTAATCCCCATGGAATCAGGAATCTGATCTAAAGGACTCTGAATTAAGGAGATTTTTAATGTTTTAACTGCTAGGGTGTCATCAGCTTTGGAACTGAACAAGGTTTCAGCTGAACTTTAAAGTGAGTTTTTGCCACACTTTGTGGTACCAATGAGTATTAACAGGGTGCCCTTCCACAATGACCATAACAGGCTGTGGTGTAAAGTCAAAGGGTCACTCTATGGGCCTGAGTTAGAACTGCTGAGTTTAAGCACCATCAGGAGAAGCTGCTAGGACAGACAGACATCTTCTGCAATTGTGCCCTAAGCTTTCTGGGCCTTGTCCTTTTACCTAGCCCGTCCTCCACCTGGAATTCTATCCCTTCCCCCAATGTTCACATGCCCACATTCTGTTTTTCTCTGTGTAGCCTTCATGGATAAACCCCCTGTCTTAGTTATCCAGTGCTGCTACAACAGAAATACCACAAGTGGATGGCTTTAACAAAGAGAAATTTATTTCCTCACAGTTAAAGTAGGCTAAAAATCCAAATTCAGGTCATCAGCTCCAGGGGAAGGCTTTTTCTCTCTGTTGGCCTTCTCCTCTTTGGTGTTCTCCCAGACTAGGAGCTTCTCTGCACAGGGACCCCGGTCCAAAGAATGCGCTCTGCTCCCAGCACTGCTTTCTTGATGGTATGAGGTCCCCAACTCTCTGCTTGCTTCCCTTTTCTTTTATCCTGAGTGATAAAAGGTGGTACAGTCCACACTGCAGGGAAACTCCCTTTACATTGGATCAGGGATGTGACCTGGGTAAAGGTGGTGTTACTATCCCACCCTAATCCTCTTTAACATAAAATTACAATCACAAAATGGAGGCCAACCACACAATTCTGGGAATCATGGCCCAGCCAAATTGGTACACATATTTTTTTGGGGTCATAATTCAAACCATGATACCCCTCTACCTCATAAAAATAATAATGCTTATGATGGTGATAATAGTTACCATTTATAGAGTACAACATTAGTTAGCAGGTATCATGCTGGGTTCTTGATTTCTATTATGTCATCTAACCCTCAGGCAACCCTCAGAGCTAGGCATCTGTAATCCCCTTTCATGTATGAGGACTCCAAGGCTCGCAGAGTGTGGAAGGATGTGAACAGGAAAAGTGTCACTCTTTTCCAGGGGCTTTGCTTTTTGACCCCCTCTTCCATTACGGTGGTGCAGTAGTTAAGAGACCGGCTACAGACCAAAAGGTCAGCAATCTGAATCCACCAGCCGCTCCTTGGAAACCCTCTAAGGCAGTTCTACCCTGTCCTATGATGTCGCTATGAGTCGAAATCAACTTGACAGCAATGGGTTTGGTTTTGGTTTTTGGTCCATTACCATGGCTTCCTCATCTATGGTTTGTGTCAATACATGATCTGTAGACAGAAATCTTTTTCAAGGATGTTCCTTGCTGAAGGCTGTTTTCCTGCTTAACCCTCAGAAACAGAAAGCTTTAAAAGTTAAAGTACAAGTCAGAGAGAAAAGGTAGAGCCCCATGAAATTATCTAAAGGAATAAGTAAGAACCATTCTTCAAAGAGGGGCAGTGGTGGTTCAGTGGTAGAATTCTCGCCTTCTATGCAGGAGATCCAGGTTCGATTCCTGGCCAACGCACCTCATGTGCAGCTACCACCTATCTTTCAGTGGAGACTTGCATGTTACTGTGATGCTGAACAGATTTCAGTGGTGCTTTTAGACTAAGACAGACTAGGAAGAAAGGCTTGGCGATCTACTTCTAAAAAATCAGCCAATGAAAACCCTATAGATCACAATGGTATGTTCCCTTTGTGCATGGGGTTGCCAAGAGTTGGGGTTGACTCAGTGGCAGTTACCAACTGTAACAACAAGAATTCTTCAAGGAAGAATTCCCAGAATGTAGACAAAGCAGGAGGCCCACCTTCTATACCAGCTAATCCCACAGGACAGATGAGGAGGAAGATCCAACATCTGACCAACGGTGCAGCACCTCAAGGTTATACCCAATATGTATGTGTGTGGAGGTGTGTGGACAAAAGCCTCAAAAGGTCATCCCAGGTTGCAGCACTTCCCAGAATGATCTCCATCACAAAGGCCCAAGGGATTCTTTTTTACTCTGCAAGTCCAAGAAGGAGCTAAGAGCTGACTAGGTGAGTTCTGTAGTAGAGAAGCTCTCTCATTACCAGTCAAAGTGTCCCTCACCTGCTCCCTGTCTCCTCTCTCTTCCCCCTGCCCTCTCCCTATCTACCTCCTTTTGTTTCTTGGGTGCCAGAAGAAAGAAGTGTGAGGAGACAATAAGGCTACTCTGTGAAGCAACCAGGAGCCAGAATCTTTTCTTTAGGGCCTCTTCTTTGCTATTGTTTGCTCCTGGTTTGCCAGGGGGTAAAGCGATTTACCACATCTCACGAACAACTTCATTTTTTTAAACTTGACTTCCTTAAAACCAAGATGGCAGTGTGAAGAAATCTGTTGAAGTTTAAACATAGAATCAGTGGATACGGCTGCAATTTGAACTGAGTTCTGACTCCGAAACCTTTTTTGGGACTATCAAGACTGTGTATACGTGTTTCTGTTATAAAGCTCCATTATTATTATGGCAATTTTACTTTAGCTCCCTTTATATGTCTATATTTATGTACATCAATGATATCATTGAGAGCAGGACCCAACTTGGGTTCATCTCTATGTCTCCTTGGCGTGCTTAGCATCATGCCAAGAATATAGTAAGTGCTCAGTCAGTAAATGATTGGGGAACAAATGGATGACCCACGGGTTATTTGTGTGTGCCGACCCCTAAGCTTCCCTTCACATGACACCTCAGAGCAGACAGCATGGTGATGTGGAAAGGGCTGCTCTCACTTGCCTCCAGGAATCTTCCTGGAGCACAGTTCACTCCTCTCCCTCCAAGTTTGGCCTCATGAATGCCTGCTAATTGTTCATGTCCCAGATGAACTGAACTTGTGCATGGAAGCCTCCCTCGGTCTCCCATGGTTGGTGGCTTCTGCTGGGTGTTCAGGGCCCTATCCCTCCACTATCCTGGCCAGCATTGCACTAGAGTGTGGGTGGTGTTTGTCTGTGCCTCTCATTAGACTGCAAGTGGCTGACGACAGGAGTAGCAACGTTCTTGTTTCCAGTGTGGCTCTGGTGCCTCTCACAGAGCCTGGCATGAAGTAGAGGTTGAATAACTCTTTGGGACCTGAGTGTCCCCAGGACGCAGGAGCATCTGGGTTAGGGCTGTCATAGGTGTTGACACTTCCATAGGGACTGACACTGTCATAAGTCCACACAATTATTTCTTATTAGGACACAGGCGGATTGGAATATAACCATAAGGTAGCACGCAGGACTGCAGGACACCACTCAGAGCTTGATCAGACTGTTCATATTAAAGAGGCCATATTGTGTTGTAGCCGTGCAGTGTCACCCAGGAAGTAGTCTGTCTCCTCTCCAATATGGACTATGTCACTTACAAGTTGTAGGACTTTAGGCAATATACTTAAATTCTCTGGGCCTCAGTTTCCTTATCTGTAAAATGAGAATAATAAAATCCCCTCTCAGAGGATTAAATAAGTTAATGCAGGCAAAGCACTGGGAATAGTCTGGCATAGTGTAAGTGCTATAGAAATGTCAGCTATTATGAATCTGCCCATGGAACGGTGTCTATGTCTGTTCCCTACAGCAAGAAGGCCTGGGGCCATTTCCATTTTTTTTAATTCACATGACAAAACAGGATGACAAAAATAAACACAAGTTTAAGGCTGCGTGATGAACATCTTTCAGTTCTGCCAGTGCATTTTTATGGTAACATGGTAACGTCCAAGCTCCCTGTGTTTGTAACTCTCAGTGACTGTCAGGCCCAGGCCACATGCCCTCTAGCTCCTTGAACTTCCTCCTCTCAGTCTCCCCCAAGCCCTCTAAAGGTCCCCCTAAGGTGCTATCTTTTGCAGAGAAAGAGGAGCAAGACCAGCCTCCTTAAATCCTCCCCCTCCTCAGAGGCCTCATGCCACAAACTCTTTCCTTGTGGAGCCTTGGCTATTTCAGGAAACTGAAAAGCCAGCCCAGGGAGCTAATCTTGGGCTTCACTTCTGGGGGGGGCTGGGGTAGGTGGGGGTTGGCAGATTTTCCTGTATAGGAGAACACGTGTTCCTTTTGAAAAGTTCTAGGGGAAATAAATGTACAACCTATTGTAGGCTGCGAGAAGCCACCAGCGGGAGTTGATGCTATACAAAAGGGGCATTTGTAACAGCACAAAACACTTAGCACTTTACCAAGACCTGCACAGGATATATAAAAGGAGACGAGGGCCATTGACTCTGCCAGGAAAGCAACGTGCCCTGAATGCAGGACGGCCAATCACACTGCCCAAACACACAGTCTTCATCCTCAAAGATGCCACCGGCTCCTCCAGTGCAGGAGAGAGCATTTGAACGCAGGTAGGCAGAGGCCAGGCCTGTCTTCTTTCTGGACCTCCCACTCAGGTACTTTTCTTTGTCTTCCTAAGCAGACAGGCCTGCCCCTAATATTTGCAGTGCCCTGGGCAAAACTACAAATAGAGGCAAATAGATTGTGGTGGTTGTTAGGTGCCATTGAGTCAATTCCAACTCATAGCGATCCTATGTACACAGAAAGAAACATAAACATTATAGCCAAGAAAACCCTATGGAGTGCAGCTCTACTCTGTAACACATGGGGTCGCCATGAGTCGGAATCGACTCGACAGTAAGGAGTCTGTTTTTTTGGTTTTTGGACTCCTTGGAGATCTGGACCAGAACATGGCCGGGGAGAGGGAGTGGCAACATTCGAGGTGCCCAGGGCACCCAGATAAGTTTGGGAAGCACGGGATAAGTGATTCCCTAGCAGTTTTTTAGCTTTAAGAGCCTAGAAATGAAATGCCCTCACTGAGGAGACATTTAGGAAATGGTTTCTGCTCTTAGACCAAACCTGTTTTTCTAAAGCTCTTGCCTGTTTCACCTTTTCACTTTTGCCCTCTCTCCACTGTGACACAGAAGAAGCAGATCCCTGCCGTCATCCAAGTCTCTGTTTTCTGCCTAAGTCCAGGGAGAGACCTCCTGTGTGCCAGGCCCTGTGCTGGTTGCTGGAGGTAAACAAGAGAGGCTGCATAGAACCTGCCCCCAGGGAGCTCAGAGGCTAATGGGGAGAAGACACTCGGGTCCATGTGAACTCACTAAATAACACATGTGATAAAGATCAAAGTGGATGACTGGCAGAATAGATATCTAGGGGCAAGTCCTGGGATGTCAGCCTATAAGGGAAGGGGAGGAACCTTTTTATTAAATATTAGAAAAGGAAATAGCAGCAGAACCCTGTATTCAAACATTTCTTTACGTGAAATCTGGACATAAGAAACTGAAGAGTGCAGAGCTGCTCTGCTGGGTTAAAGCAGAATAGGGATAGGGTATAGAGATTTCAGCCCTCCAAACCTCCCCCTCTTTTCCTCCTATCTTAGTTATCTAGTGCTCCTATAACAGAAATACCACAAGTGAATGGCTTTAATAAAGAGAAATTTATTCCCTCACAGTTTATGAGGCTAGAAGTCTGAATTCAGGACACCAGCTTCAGGGAAAAGCTCTCTCTCTCTGTTGGCTCTGGCATCAATTTTTCCCTGGTCTAGGAGCTTCTCAGTGCAGGGACTCCAGGTCCAAAGGACACACTCTGCTCCTGGCTCTTCTTGATTGGTGGTAATGTGGTCCCTCTCCTCTGTTCGATTCTCTCTTTTATATCTCAAAAAAGATTGACTGAAGATACAACCTAATCCTGTAGACTGAGTCCTTCGTCATTAACATAGCTGCCTCTAATCCTGCCCTATTAACATTATAGAGGTAGGATTTACAACACATAGGATAATCACATCAGATCACAAAATGGTGGACAACCATACAACACTGGGAATCATGGCCTAGTCAAGTTGACACACATTTTGGGGGGACACAATTAATGCATAACCCCTCCCATCTAAAAGAAGCCCCTCAACAGAATGCCAAGTTTCTGGCAAGCTGTATTCCTAACACTTTTGCTCTAGTCCAACCTCTTGATTTAGAGGAAGAATTATGTGCTAGGTGCCCATCATCTGCTATGGACTGTCAACTTGTAGGAGATGGGGCCTGAATCTTGTTCCTCTTTGTACCCTGTAGCCAGCATGTGGTAGCCACTCAGAATGTGAGTCGAAATAGATTGAAGGAGGATGCCACCCCAAAATGCAAAGGGACTAC
Organism: Trichechus manatus latirostris; assembly: GCF_000243295.1. Classification (NCBI taxonomy): domain Eukaryota; kingdom Metazoa; phylum Chordata; class Mammalia; order Sirenia; family Trichechidae; genus Trichechus; species Trichechus manatus. The sequence continues at coordinate 4,619,478 of NW_004443952.1, read as the reverse complement.
GTGAGGTCATTCAGACAGTTAAATGGCATGTTAGAAATCCTTTTTTTGAAAGTCAAGGAAAAATATGGATGAGAAATCCCAGGAAAGACAGAAACCAGAGAGAAAAAGGATGCATAAGAACCTAAAAATACTTTGAAGTGAGAGCCTTATATTATTATGTCAATAAATATAAATATCTATATGCAAAAGAAAACTCATTGCTGTCAAGTTGATTCCAACTCATGATGATTCCATGTGTCACAGATATAGAGCTTTTTTAATTTCTCCATTTAGTGTTTTTCTATGTGGTTTCTTAACTTAGCATTTCTCCATTAATTATCTTACTGACTTATAGTCATAGTTGCTAACATTTATTGGGCAACCATTATACAGTCCTTACTAAAAGTTTTGCATTGCACCCAGGGATGGATTACCCAATAAGCAATGTAAGCACTTGTTTAGAACACCAACAAAACAGAGGCACCAGTTTTCCGAAGCAAAGACTGAGAGATGCCAAGCAGACAGGAGACAAGGAAAAGTGAGCACCACAGTGGAAGGGAACTGGCAGGGAAATAAATGAAACTGACACCAGCTCTGGTGCGTGATAGTGTGCCGGCCAGATATAAAGTTCACACAGGGTCATGAGGGTGCCCACTTGCAAGGCTGTTTAAGCTATGAGGCCCCTACCACTTCAACACCTTCATTGATATCTGTCTCCTATGGCCCTCTCCCAAGTAGTTGAAACTCCTTATCTTGGTGGGTCTATTGGGAGTATACTATTTATTTCTAATAAACAAGAGGTGAGGGTGGGCTGTCAAGTTTAACTCTTGTTACATTTATCCAATATGCAACTGGAGCCAATATGAGTGGTTACTGGGAGGGAATACATTATATTAACAGATAACAGTTCTCTGATCCATTTTGAGAGAACCGTCTCGTACATTCACGTATGCTGATCCAGCAGCTCCATCCAGGAGAGCTGGCAATGCTCTTTGCCATGATACAAACACAAGGGTATGCTTTTGCACATGTCCTGGTAAACAACCAACGGGAAGTTCAGTCCCAGATGACGCGCAAAAGCAGGGGAACTCGAATAAGTCGACCTTTGCAATTAATTCAATCAAATTACTTTTTTACTGTATAGCATTTACGTACAGAGTTATGTCCTAAGTTTTGTAAACAATATTTATAATTTTAACATTAAACTATGTTTGGCATACACATGGATGCCATTTAGCATACATTTATATAATACTTGGGTAATGATTTAATATAATACTAACTGTGATCATTAAGGTTGTGTGTCAACCTGGCTGGGCCATGATTCTCAGTGGTTTGGCAGTTATGTAGTTTGGCTGTCATATAATGATGTAATCACCTCCATGATGAGATCTGATATAATGTGATCACCTCCAAGATGGGATCTGCTGTAAGAAGCCAATCAGTTGAAAGGGAGGTTCTTGGTGGTGTAGCCTGCATCCAGTGTATGTAGACTTTCTGGCAAAGCTCACTGGCTCCTCAGCATCTGACCTCCAGTTCTTAGAACATGGGCCAGCAGCCTGCTGTCTTACCTGCCAATCTTGAATTCATCAGCCTTCACAGCTGTGAGCCAGCAGCCTGTCATCTGACCTGTGGATCTTGGGTTTGTCAACTCCTGCCGCTATATAAGTCAGGACAAGCCTCCAGCCTGACGCCCGACCCACGGACTTGGGACTTGCCAGCCTCTACAACAGTGTGAGCCATTTACTTGAGATAAATCTCTCTCTATATATATTTATATGCTTCGCTAGTTTTGCTTCTGTAGAGAACCTAGCCTAAGACACTAACTTAGCAAAAGTCCAAAAAAATACTAGAGATATTAATATTTATCTAACAAGAAAAGTTTTAACTTATGTATCAAGTGAGTTTCATTTTTTATTGTCTGTTGCGTGGGACACAGTGCTTGATATTACTCTATATATGCTAATAAATGAGATATTAGGCACGTTGTTGTTGTTAGGTGCCACTGAGTCAGTTCCAACTCATAGCGATCCTATGTACATCAGAAAGAAACACTGCCTGGTCCTGCACCATCCTCACAATCGTTGTTATGCTTGAGCCCATTGTTGCAGCCACTGTGTCAACTCATTTCATTGATGGTTTTCCTCTTTTTCATTGACCGTCTACTTTACCAAGCATGATATCCTCCTCCAGGAACTGATCCCTCCTGATAACATGTCCAAAGTATGTGAGATTAAGAGGACGCAAAATTCAATATTTATTTATCATACAAAATATGTTCCTGTTTTGCAACAATGAGTGTGTTTCTAAATTTGTCTTCCAAGGGAGCAACAAAGGGGATGGATATACCTGAAGAAGAATGCATGGAAGATCCAAGAAATTAGTGCAGGCTTATCCTGATGTCTTAAATACAAACCTTTACAGAGAAGTGTAACAATTTCATTCTTACATGAGAACTAAGTTTACAGATTCAGGAAAGACAAATGTTACTCATGTAGGCATGTATCATTCCATAATAGAAGATAAAATAAAATGCATTTTCCTAATTTTGAAATTGCTTTATGCATAGCCCTAACTTTAATGACCACAAACTGCACAACAGAATGCTCATTTTCCTTCCCAAAGAGACTCAAAAACCCTCAACATACAACAGTAGTTCCAGAAAGACTCGATTCATTATCCTTATTATGTATAGAAGTAGATATTTTTCGGCAGCTTAATTATGATGAAATTATTGAAGAATTTGTAACAGCAAAGAATAGAAATGTTTTTAATTATAACATGTTAGAGATGAAAGATCTGTCTAAAAATAAAATATAGTAATTTGTTGTAATATTTGTTTTTTGGTCATTAAATTTTATTTTATGACATCTTTTCATTTGTTCATTATAATTATAGCATTTATTATGAAACAAGCATAAAAATTGTAGTATGATCCATTTAAAGCAAAATTGGTGAAAGTCAATTTTTCATTGTGGGAGATCAACAGAATTTTACATTGATTGTTGAAACTACTAAGTTCACGGACTAATATTCTTTGTTGCAGAATATGTGGAATATTCTTTTTGTAGAAAATGTGGTATATAGGAAAAATCTTAGTATCCTGTATCCACTAAAAATTTTATAATCCAGTTCATCTCATTCCGCTAAAATGGTATACACCACTTTTGCGTTCAGTTGTTAATATTATAGTCACATTTAAAAAGAAGTTATCTTGTGGATAGCTAAGATACACACATACATAGGCATATATATATACTTACTGCTCACTTATTGACACAGGTTCCAAAGACCAAGCTGTTATGTGAAAATCAGTGTTAAGTGAAAATGGAGGATGATCGCTTCAGGTTGCAAAATGGAAGATGACTATATCATTACATAACTGCTAAATTACATCATTACGTAACTGTCAAATCACTGAGAATCATGGCCCAGCCAAGGTGACACATAACCTTAACAATCACAGCCAGCATTACTCTTGCCTCGCACCTCAGTGTTGGTTACTGCCAGACATACATCATTAACGTGCAAAACAGTTGGATAGTAGATTTTTTTAACATTCTCATAAATGCCAAATGTCAGATCACAAGATAGTCAATAAATGAGGAGTAGGGGTGTGTGTGTGTATAACTCACATATCCGGTTCAAATGAGTGAGTAAGCAGAGGAGGGGGCACCACAGATTATCAATGTTTAGGGCCCTCATATGTCTTAATCTGGCCCCGATTGCACCTAATCCTCAGAGTAACCTTATCAGTAGTTGCTATGATTCCCTTTATACAGATGAGAAAATTGACACTCAGAGAGGTTAAGTGACTAGCCCGAGATTACTCAGCAATGAGGAAGTGAAATATGGATTAGAACCCCCACATGTAATTGCTGATAGTTTAACAAGGGAAGGTAATGGGCTCAGTAATTTGTAGGACCAGTTCCCTTACCAATTGACCTATGGTCACAGAATGGGCTAATGCATTCTCTCACTGCAGTTTGGAAGCCTGTACCCACGCTCTCCTTGGATGTGTGTGTTGGGGGGCAATCCACCTCAGTCTTCAGTCTGGGTCCCAAGCAGTAACAGAGAATGAGTGACAGCCCCACAAAAAGGTCTCTGAGGCTGGCTCCAGGAAGTCACAGCTGACCAAAATCCCAGCCCAGGAAAACCTTCCAACTCTGTTTAGGAGTGTGCTGTGCCTTCATCTGGAAAAGCAGGCTTGCCTTCATGGGCTCTCCCATTGGCACTAAGCTTGGCTAAACGGGGACCATATTTCACCCTAAAAGTGGCTGTTATTTCAGGAGCAGAGTGTGATTAAGAAAGACAGATGGCGGGTAATATCTGTTACCAACACCTGTACTGTGCACAGGGATCTATTTGGCAGAAAAGGACTTTGTAAGAGTAAGATCATTACCATTTGAACTAGAAAACAGAATGTGGTAGAGGTGGTGAAGAACAGGAGGGGAGGGGAGGAGAAGGAGGGTGACACAGAGGTGCGGCAGTAAGGCACCCAGAAGTCCTGTGCTGCAGGAGCTTATCTTAGTCCATGAACTGGAGGACCTGGGTCCTAAGCCCCAGCTCTGACACTAACTGACTAAGGGGGCTGGGGAAACCCTCCCTGGGCCTCAGACTCACCATCTATAAGATGCCAATAGCCTCAAAGGTCTTGTCTTTCTCAGTTACCTGAGGCTTCAGGAAGCACCCCTTGGAGACAGCCTCACTCAACAATGAGACTAGATTCCTTTCTGTGAATATCAGGAACTGAATTATTAGCTAAGTGCTGATAGCATCAGTTCCCTACCCCATTTAAAGGGCTGTGGAGCCTCAAAATCAAAGCATTAAGGCTTGCAGACCAAAGTGTCCTGGGCAATGGAAAGGGTCCAGGCTATAGAGCTGGATGGACCTTGGTCCCAATGCTTCTACAGATCCTGTAGGTTAACAAATTTGAGTTAACACTTTCAGAAATGGAAGGAAAGATAAAAGAACCTAGGATAAGACAAAACCAGACATTAGGGTTAAACAGATCAGGAAAAGAGGACTAGCTCCGCCACTTGTTTGTGCTATCAACTTGGGCAAGCTGCATTTCTTCTACAGCCAGCCTGTCTCCTCATCTGTAAAATGGGGATAAAAATATCTACCTCTTAGAGCTATTGTGAGCATTAAATGGGATTTAATACAAATTAATGACTTGTAAATGCTGAGCACAAAGCCTGGCATATAATTAACTGAATAAATAGAGGCTACTATTTCCATCTTCCTCCTCATCAAAAACGTCATCATTTTTCCATCAGCATCATCATCACCATCACTGCCATCTTTAGCCTGCATAAGGAAGCTCGCTTTCTCTCTCTCTGTAGTTTCAAATCTCTAAGGGCTCTCACAGAGCAGAGGGGGACCTGCTTCTGCTGTGTGGTCCCAGAGGGAAGATCTAGGATCAACAGATACAAGCTATAAAGAGAGGTGGGAAAGCGCAGAGTGAGAACTAGTAGGCACTAGGCATCTCCTATTCATTTGTTCATGTTGTTGTTGTGTCAAGTAGATTCCAACTCATAGTGACCCTATAGGACAGAGGAGAACTGCCCCATAGGGTTTCCTAGGCTGTAATCTTTATGGAAGCAGACTGCCACATCTTTCTCCCGTGGAGCCACTGGTGGGTTTGAACCACTGACTTTTTTCTTAGCAGCTGAGTCTTAACCATTGCATCACCAGGGCTCTTTCATTTGTTCTTAGTAGCCATTGTTTTAAAGCCTGGGCATACAGAAGTGAATACAACGTAAATATATAATATTATATAAATACATACTATAATGTTAGGCAGTAATAAGTGGTATGAAGAAAGTAAGGCTGGGGGAGGGGAGAGCAGCAGCTGCATGATGGGTGTGGTGGCAACTAGTTTAGAAAAGGTAGTCAGGGGACGTGACATTAAGCACAGACCTGGGTGAGGTGGTGGAACCAGCTACTTAAATGTCTGGGAGAAGGGCATTCCCCAAAGGGGACTGTAAGCTCAAAGGCCCTGACGCAGAACTGGGCTTGGGTGCTAGAAGGACAACAAACAGGCCAGGGATTGGAGTGGAGTGAGTGAGTGGGTGCTAGGACATGACTGAAGTAGGCAGGGGCCAGATCACAAAGGGTCTTATAGGCTATGGAGAGGACACTGGATTCATTCTAAGTGTGCTGGAAAAGCCACTGGGGTTTTTGAGCAGCGGAAAACAGGATCTAATTGTTATTTTAAAATGATAATTCCAGCTGTTGTGTGGAGAAGGAGCTGTGGTAGGAGTGGGTAAGAGGGAAGCAGAGAACAGTCAGGGGGCCTCGGCCGTCTCCCAGTTGAGAGATGAGGATGGTTTGAACCAGGGAGGCCGAGTAGGGGTGTGGAGACATGTTTGAATAGTACATCAGGGATTTGGCCTGAGTAATAGGGCGTGTGTTAGTGCCATTTCCAGGATGGGGCAGATGAGGGAGGAGCAGGTTGAAGGGATAATAAGAGATCAGTTTCAGACACGTTATACTGGAGATGCCTATTAGCCATCCAAATGGACACATTTATGAATTGGGCTAGAGCTATGTGGCATTTAAAGCCATTGCACTGAATGAAATCACCACGAGATTGAGTGCGGAGGATGGTGCTTCAGTGACCTCTAACATTTAGAGTTCAGGAGGTAGGAAGAAGCCAGCAGAGGAAAATGACCAAGAGCTACCCGTGGTGTCAGCAGAAAACCAGGAGTATGTGCTGTCTTACAGGTCAAATAAAGAAAATGTTTCTAGCAGGAAGGAGTGACCAGCTATGTTACACAAGCTAAAGGGTCCGGGTCCAGCAAGTGGCGACTGACAATTGATCATTGGATTTGGCAAAATGAAGGTCATTGAGGACCCTGCCAAAGAGGTTTTAGTGTAGTACTGGAGAAGGAGCCTGGCTGAGTGAATCAAGGGGAAGGAAGGCACAGGACTGGAGGTAGTGAATATAGACTACTCTTCAGAGGTGCTATGCTGTAAAGGAGGGTAGTGAATCAGAGTACAACTAGAGGGTTCCAGAAAGAGGTTTTGTTTTTGTAAGATAGGAGATTTCGTACCATGTCTGTGCTGATGGGCATGATCCAGTAGAAGAGAGTAATTGCCAGAGCAGAGCCTGTAATGGGTCCAGTGCCTCTGTGCAACAGCATCCTAGATTTTGTGACACTTAAGCTGATGCAATTTGGAGAGGCCTCTTTAAGAAAAAAGCATACAAAGCCGTGCATTCAAAATTGGGTTTAGAAGTGAACGTTTATTTAGTATAAAAAAAGAAGTCACAAGGCACTGACATTCTGAGATCTCTTCTGAGATCTCTTAGGCCAGTATTTCTCAGCCTTGACACAAATGACATTTTAGGCCAGATAATTCTTTGTTGTTGGGAGGCAGTCCTGTGCATTCAGGATGATTAGCAGAATCCCTGGCCCATATCTACTAGATATCTCTCAACTCAGTTGTGACAACCAACTCCATATGTCTCCAATGTCTCCAGATATTGCCCAATCCATCTCTCCTTGAGAACCATTGCTTTAGGCAATTTACTTGAAATGCTTAGATAGAAATGTTGCTTATTACAACCACCATCTCCAATATTCTACAACCCCTAGCACTTACAGGAACTAGGCAAGTTGAAGGGGCCTGAGGCTTGGGTTTCCTTAGCTTCCACTCAATCTCATTTAATACTCACAATAAGATAAGAAAATGGAGGCTCAGAGAGTTTAAGTCACTTATCCATTGTCACACAGTTGGTAAACAGAACGTGATCCAAACTGAGGAACATTCTACAAAATACCTGATAAGTGTCCCTTGTAACTGTCAAGATCATGAAAAAAACAAATGAAAACTGAGAAACTGTCACAGACTACAAAAGACAAAGGAGGTACAATGACAATGCAATGTGTGTCCTGGATTAGCTCTAGGAACAGAAAAAAGATTACTAGTGGAAAAAGTGGTGAAATCTGAATAAAGTCTGGAGTTTAGTTAATAGGAATGTGCCAATGTTGGTTTCTTAGTTTGGGCCAATAAATCGTGGTAATATTAGAGACAAATAGGTGAGATGCATATGGACACTCTCTGTTCCATTATCTTTGCAACTTTTCTGTAAATCTAAAATTAGCTCAAAAGAAAAGTTTGCCTAGAAACAAAAACACCAACAACAACATCAATAGCACCATCATGTGACTGACTCCCTCGTGGAATTCTAACTCCAGGAAGCTTTGCTCTCTTGCCATGTTCAGGGAACTCAGATCTGTAGGACATTATCTTGTATTCAATTCGACTGTGTCTAAGGCCTCTGCTTTCTGCTTTTACACCTGCATGTGTCCTCCAGCCTAGAGGCAGCCCTGTACAGTAGAAGAGACAGCTTTGAATCCAGGCACACACTGGTTGAGTCTCGTCTAACTGTGCATCTGAAGAGAAGTCACTTTCTGTCTCAAAGCTTTGATGTTCTGCATCTTTAAAATGCAACCAATAATTTCTCTTTCTCGTAGGGCTGGTGTGAGACTCAAACAGGTGACAGAGACAAGCATAGCACTTCGCACACAGTAGGTGCTCAGTAACACAAGTCTCCCTTCTTTCTTCTTAAGAGCTAAGAACCAGGTGCTCACCCAGCCTTTTTCTTTTGGACAAGAACCTTTTATGTTTAATTTACAGGCTGGTTTAGGTAGCTGAATTTTAAATAATTCACAGCTTTGCTGTTAATATTTGTAGTTGTTGAATTTCTCAAATAAAACATTTAGGGATTTCTTCCCCGGCCCCCTGCCTCCCAGTCTATTTTACCCGGAGAATGATTTGTTTTCTGAAATCTAGGGCTCGGCTGCTCTTTACTTGCTTTTCTGCATCTAATACAGTCTATTGCTGTGGCAGAGGTGAGAGATGTGAGGTTGGGTTTTGCTGGGAACAGATATGCAGGCAGGGATGCTGATTCATCCATGGCTGGGGCTTTGGAGATGGGTTCTTTTTTAGGGGTTGAAAGGTTGTCAAGAGCATGAACTTCTGTATTAGAGCTAGGCTTGAACTTAGCGCTGCCATTTTATTGCTGAGAGATTTCATGCAGGTAACTTAACCTTTCTGACCCTTTGTTTCCTCAGACACAAAATGGGAATAACAACACTCTCAGTTTGCTTTGCCTGATGTGCTTTTGGATCTTTCCTATGGTCGCTGCTTCTTTTATTCTCTCCCAGCCTCAACCCCTACCTTGTACATTTGCTGGGACAAATAGAATCCCCACTGGCTTTGGTCTCCTCTGACCTTGGTTTAGGCTATTTCCACAAGAATGCTGGCTTCTTCTTGGATCCTACAAAAACCCCACTGGCTTGGTCATTTCTCCATACCCCTGGGTTTGGAGAAGGGGAAGGATGATTTGGGCACGCTGTGGCATTCTCTTGAAGGAGGCTCCAGCTCCCTCTCGTAGATGCCGGAGGGTCTGAATCGAAACACAAGGCAAGCTTCACAGGTGCTAACTGTATTGTTCAAAGAATATACTCCCTTTTATAGCACTTATATTTCATTTTCTACTGCCAAAATGGAGACACATGCTGGGTTTCTGCATTCGTAATTGGGGAAGAACAGATGGGAGAGATGCAGTTGGAAGTAATACTGTCATTAAAATAATCTATACTGCTCGTAACTCTTGGGCGTGTGCGAGAAGGTGAGTGGCACCACGTGGACTGAGTTCTTCATATCCGTTCCTCATGGAAATGATCCATTCCTTATGCCTGGTAGGGTCTGAAAATTCACATTCTCTCTTAGTATACTTCGGTGGATGTGTCTCTAGCTCAGGGCCCAGAAGATGAGAAAACCAACAGATTGATGGCCAAGTTTTCTTAAGTAAAGAGCATTATGGGCATTTTGGATAAAGAGAACAGCACGGGCAAAGGTACGGAGGTTGGGAAACATGGAGTGTTTTAGTTCAAGTAAATCTTCAATGTTTTGAAGGCCTACAGCTCTGAACTACCAGCCATTTTATCCAGTCTTTTATCCTCTTCTGGCTATACAGCTCAATTCTAAACTAAGTTTATCCCAGCCCCTGTTGTTTGATTAATAATAATGATAGTAATAATAATGATGTTGTTGTTGTGTGCTGTTGAGCCAATTCCGACTCATAGTGACCCTACGGGACAGAGTAGAACTGTCCCATAGAGTTTCCAAGGCTGTAAATCTTTACAGAAGCAGACTGCCACATATTTCTCCTGTGGAGCAGTTGGCAAGTTTGAACTGCTTACCTTTTGGTTAGCAGTTGAGTGCTTAAACACTGTGCCACCAGGGCTCCCTAATAATAATGATAGCATAATAATAACATCATTTGTTAAATAATATAACTATCCTTTACTGAGGGCCTACCTTGTGCCAGACACTGTAAAGTGCCTTGTTTACATTATCTTATTGACCATCATCAGAAGCCCATCAGTTAGACACTGACCCCCCCAGTCCACATATGAGGTACAAAGAGCTATCACCCATCACTGAGTGGCACAGCCTTCATTGGAAGGTGCGCTCTTCCCACTAGTTACATTGCCACAGCATAATTGTAGCCCCTAACGGACAGCACTGTGGAGATATTTAATGTTCACTGGCTAATATAATCATTTTCACTGTTCTTCAAGGTAGATGCCAAGATGCCCATTTTATAGATGAGTAAACTAAGGTTCTTAGAGGAGAAATCTCTGGCCCAAAGCATAAAACCAGCCAAGGGCCATAGTTGAGTTTGGGTCTCAGATCTGCCTAATATGAAACTTTCTATGCTCTCTTGGGATAATGTGGCCCTCAAATTCACACAGGTGAAGTCTATGATTAGGGGACAGCTCCTCAACCACACCCTTCAAAGTGCCAGGTGTTCTTTGCAAGCTGTTTTCTCTGAGATGCCATATTTTGCCAAATTTTTAGACTGCCCTTCCTTCCCCTGGAGAGCATTCTCCCTCCCCTCAGACACATCAATCCCACTGTTAGAAGGTGAATACCTGGGCTGATATCTTATCACGTCTGTAGCAGCAGGGCCTTAGAATTACTAAAAGGCCAAGGAGTGGTTCCCGTGGCTGTGACCACACTTCTTGGTGAAAAGCCTTTATACTAGCAGACTAGCGTGGCAACACAGGGTTTAGAACTTGATTTTACACCATTTACTCCTCAGAGGTTACCTTATTTAACTCTGTTGCCCACTCCATCATTGATCACCCACCATCAATGAAAAGTGCCAGCAAACCCTTAGGTTATCACGGCAAGATCTCATCTCCACTGAAGGAACTTTTGGGTGTCTGAAGTAGGAAGGCCAGGAGGGAGCAGAGGAAATTTACTGAGTAGCTGCTTTGTACAAATTAGGTCAAAAATGTCTAATCACAGTCCTGCAAAATAGGGACTTTATTATTATTCCAAGGAGCCCTAATGGCACCAGCTGCTCCACCGGAGAAAGATGTGGCAGTCTGCTTCTATCAAGATTACAGCCTTGGAAACCCTAAGGGGACAGTTCTACTCTATCCTATAGGGTCGCTATGAGTCAGAATCAAATTGATGGAACTGATTTTTTTTTACTTATTCCCATTTTAGAGACGAGGAAACTAGGTTTAGAAAGGTTAAATGACTAGCCCAAGGTAAGTGGTGAGTAATAGAGGCAAGATTTGAACCATTTGCACCCAAGATATACTGAATCAGAACCTACATTTTAACAAGATCCTCAGATGATTCTTATGTATAATAAATGTTGAGAACCACTGCTCTACTGGTGGACACTGGTGACACAGTGGTTAAGAGCCTGGCTGCTAATCAAAAGGTCAGCAGTTCATATTAACCAGCCACTCTTTGGAAGCCCTATGAGGCAGTGCTGGTCTGTCCTCTAGGGTTGCTACGAGTCAGAATCATCTTAACTGCAACGGGTCTAGCTCAACTAGTGGTTCTCAGAATTGGTTCCTAACCAGGAGCATTAGCATTGCCTGGGAACTTGTTAGAAATGCAAATTCTCAGCAAGGGTTTGAACTGGAGGGAACCAGTTTGAAGCCCTGATTTGAACCCAGTTGTTTGGTCTGTATGACTTCAAAACCTGGACCCTTTTGGTTACGTCACATTTCTTCCTATACTAAGAAAAAGTAGATGTTGTCCTCCTCCCTGTTTCACCTCAACCCCCACTGCACCCCTCCTCCCCTTTTTCACTGATTCAAGATTTCGCAATAGTTTAGGAAATGTCTTTGTCCCAGCCCTGTGGGCACTAAATGTGCTAGTTTCTCTATGGACCAATAACCAACATCATGATAAACGGAGAAAATATTGAAGTTGCCAAGGATTTCATTTTACTTGGATCCACAATCAACGCCCACAGACGTAGCAGTCAAAAAATTAAAGGACGTATGACATTGGACAAATCTGCTGTAAAAGACCTTTTATTTTTATTCTTTTTAAAATGTTTCCTATTTTTTTAATTTATTATTTTTTTATTGTACTTTAGATGAAAGTTTACAGAATAGTTTCTCATTAAACAGTTAGCACACATATTGTTTTATGACAATGGTTAACAACCCCATGACATGTCAACAACTGTTCCTTCTCAACCTTGGGTTCCCTATTACCAGCTTTCCTGTCCCCTCCTGCCTTCTAGTCCTTGTCCCTGGACTGTTGTGTCCCATTAGTCTCGTTTTGTTTTATGGGGCTGTCTAA
>NW_004443952.1:4569485-4606763 GCF_000243295.1 Trichechus manatus latirostris | reverse complement strand
GTGAACCTCGGGAGTGACTTCATTACTGAGCTAAAAGGGTGTCCAGGCACCATACTCTCAGGGTTTCTCCAGTCTCTGTCAGGCCAGTAAGACTGGAAAAGACCTCTTTTAAAGTGTTAAAAAGCAAAGAGGTCACTTTGAAGAATAAAGTGCGCCTGACCCAAACCATTGTATTTTCAATCGCCTCATATGCATGCGAAAGCTGAATAAGAAAGATCGAAGAATTGATGCCTTTGAATTACGGTGTTGACAAAGAATGTTGAATATACCATGGACTGCCAGAAGAATGAACAAATCTGTCTTGGAAGAAGTACAGCCAGAATGTTTCTTAGAAGTGAGGGTGGCGAGACTTTTGTCCTTTGGACATTTTATCAGGAGGGATCAGTCCCTGGAGAAGGACCTCATGTTTAGTAGACGGTCAGCAAAAAACAGGAAGACCCTCAACTAGATGGATTGACACAGTGGCTGCAACAGTGGGCTGAAACACAGCAACGATCATGAGGATGGTGCAGGACTGGGCAGTGGTTCGTTCTGTTATACATAAGGTCGCTATGAGTTGGAACTGACTTCATGGCACCTAAAAACAACTTTAAAAAGGCATGGCCTTCTCCTAGGAGCTTGTTAGCAATGCAGAATCTTAGACCCCATCCCAAGCCCTCTGAATCAGAGTAAGTGTTTTAACAAGATCCCCAGGTGATCTGTATGCACACTGATGACTGAAAAGCACAGCAGAAGAAGGTGGAAGAGCAAGGTAAACTGTGTTGATCAGTCAGTTAATTACTTAATTAATTCAGTAAAATTAACTGAGCAACTACTTTATGCCAGGTACTGTGTGAGGCCCTGGGACTCTGGGGTGAACACAATAGATATGGTGAATGCTCCAGACCTGCCTGGATAGGCAACGCATCTGGACCTCCCAGAGTGGAGGGAAGGGCTGCTCATTGGCCTGGGGAGCAGGGATGGCTTGCTGTAGGCAGTGACTGGGAGTGGAAGGTAGAGAGGGGCAGTGTAATTAAAAGAACTTCCTGCTACATGACCTGACTGAAGGCAGGCAGATGGGTCAGGAGGCTGTTGCAATCATCCAGGCTAGAAATGCAAGCAGGTCCTTATTCCCCACCCTCTCCTGTAAGTCAATGCCATCCTGAAAAACCTGCTTTAAAAAACACCAGGTGGAGCAAATAACTGCCAAATCCCCTTGCCTCCTCTCAGTCTCCCTTGCTCTTGTCTCATTTACATTCTGCCTCCAAATGTCAATCTTCCATCTCGTCTCCCTCTATGTTTTCTCCCACTTTCATTGTTTCCTTCCCTAACACTCCCAGGGTACATCCATTATGGGGACTATTATTCAGTCATTAGAAACCATGTAGACTAAGACTGTGTAACAACACAAAGCAAGCTTAGGTTATAACAGGAAGTGGGGTGCAAACTGTATGGACATATGATTACTGCCTTTTAAAAATAAAAATAAAACACTATAGTTTAAAAACACATACACACACGCACACACACAGCAAAACTCTAGAATGTATCAAACAATATATTGGTGTTTGCTTGGGGCCTTTAAAATGTATTTATTTTTTCTATTTTTTTAATGACTAGTGATTTGTTTTATAATTGGGAAAATAAAAATATTTCACAAATTAAAAACTGCTGCTATTTATTCACTTTGTCACATTGAGCAAGTTCTTTATCTTCCCTGAGCTTTGGTTTTCTCTTCTGTCAAACAGGCCAAACACGGTGGTTTTTTGTTTAAGTTTGGCAAGCCTGACTTTGACAATGCCCTCCTACCTTTTTGTATTTTATTTTATTTTTACATTTTATTATGGTGAAAATATACACAATAAAACATAGGCCATCTCAACAATTTCTACATGTACAATCCAGTTACACTGATTACCCACCCTCACAGAGTGTTTTGAGGAATAAATCAGATCACACTCAGCAAGTGTTGGACATAGAGCCTGGCATGAGAGAAAAATCTAAACATATAGCAGTCATTATTATTGCTGGTGTGATCAACTCCCAGCTTATCTGTTCAGTACAGCGTTGGATCAAAGACCGGGGGCAACTAATTTTGCTCCTAACTGTCTACGTGACCTTGGCGAGTTCCTCCCCATCTTGTTTCCCCAATTATTGAACATAAACACAGCCTCCTTACTCAACTGAACTTATTGTCACATGTATAAACGGAACACCTCAACTCCCCTGGAATTCATACTATGAATACTTTAAAGATGGGGTCGCCATGAGTCAGAAACAACTCTACGGCATGTAACAACAAACAACAACAACAAATATTCTACTGGACAAATACTGAGACCTCTTTCAAATGTCCCTTACCCTCTGAGGTCTGCTGACTGATTTGCTTCCTGTGGCTGCTGTAACAAAGTACCACACACTGCGTTGCTGAAAACTACAGAAATTTATTCTTTCACAGTTCTGGAACCTACAAGTCCAAAATTAAGGCATTTAGCAGAGCCATGCTCCCTCTGATAGTTCTAGGAAGAATCCTTCCTTGTTCTCTTCTTGCTTTTGGTGCTTGCCAGCAATCCTCAGCTTCCCTTAGCTTGTAGCTGCATCATTCCAATCTCTTTCCATCTTCATATAGCCTTTCAATAAGGACATAAGTCATTGGATTTAGGGCCCACCCTAACCCAGTACTGACTTATTGGAACTAATTACATCTACAAAGACCCTATTTCCAAATAAGGTCACATTCTGAGGTTCTGGATGGGCATGGATTTTGGGGGACACTGATCTCCTCCTGTAAAGATTTACAGCCTAGGAAATTCTATGGGGCAGTTCTACTCTTTCCTACAGGGTTGCTATAGTTGGAATTGACTGGACAGCACACAACAACAATACAACATTCAACCCAGTACGCTGATCTATGAATTAAAGGTCCACCTTCCCCTCTCTGCTGGAGTCATGATGTCTCATTCTTGCTCCCTAAGAGCAACAAGGCCCTGCTTTCCCTACTAACCATGGAACAATTCTTGGAGAGTTTTTTAGATGGTGGCAATGTAAAGAATGTCATTTTGATGTGTTAGAAATCGGGGTGGGTGTGGTAGTTCCCAGTCCATGGCTGGCATGCACCCCTCTCCTTGCTCTTTGCCATTTAGGTCTTAAAACTGGCAAGCTTTGTCTCAGATACCACACCCTTGGTATCCCTCCCAGCACTGTACAGTGGGAGAGGGGCATTGGATCAGATTCTCTCTAAGGGCCATTTGAGCTCTAACAGCCTCTCCTCCCTGGGATGGCAGCAGTTTCCATGGATTAAAGAAGATCTTTTTCCTGGGCACATGGTACTGCTTCTGAAGCAGCCCCTCTCCAAGGCCCCCCAATAGATCCACCAGGCTCAGAGGAGCCGGGCCAGCTGGCTCTGCTTACAGGGAAGCACTCAATAATTTTAATGGCATAAAAGCCAAAGAGGTGTTCAACAGTTCCTATAAGAGGCAACATTAATAAGGAATGATTTTAAAGGGGAGAACATGAATGCAGCAGGTGGAGAGAGAAAAAGAAAGTGAAGAACAGGAACACCCAACTTTCATGATCCTTGAAAAGATCCTATGTCAAGATCCCACCTGTCTCTTTTAAGCCTCCTTCATGCTCATAATGTCTTCTTGCCTTAAATGTGCATGCTTTACTATGTTCTAGGCACTATGCTAAGCCTTTGACCATGCATTGCTTCATTTCACCCTCACAACTAGAACATCAGCTCCAAGAAGGCAGGGGAGTTTTGTCTGGTTTCTTCACTGTTGCATCCCCATTTTTGAGAATAGCACCAGGTCCCTTGTATATATTAAGTATTTGGTGAAATAATGAACAACTCTCTGAGGTTGCTACTATGACTATATTTTACAGATGGATAAACCAGAGCTCCTTGAGGTTACATTACGTGCCCAAGGTCATGTCCCTAATAAGGAGTAGATCCAGGATTCTGGTCTATCTGATCTCAAAGCCTGCCTATTTCAGATCATGTGTTCATTCATGGGCTATACTTATCCTTCTCTGATTTCCTGTTCAAGCCATCCTTGTCTTGTGTATTGCTGCTCTAGGCCTACCTCCTTCTTTAAGTTTTCCCTAACCACTTCGCTAGGAGATAAGACTTCTCTACCCATTGCCATCAAATCAATCCTACCTCATAGTGACACCACATGTTACAGTACTCTGCTCCATGGGGTTTTCAAGGCTGTGACCTTTCAGAAGCAAATCACCTGGCCTTTGTGCCTCTGGGTAGGTCCGAACTGCCAACCTTTTGATTAGTAGTCAAGTGCTTAAGACTTTGTACCACCCAGTGACTCCTAGAATGCCTCTAGGAGTTACATTACCCATAGTCCCCTGTCCTTTACCAAGTCAAAAGCCACCTTCCCCAAGAAAGCCACTCATTATCTGCCCTGAGCTGTGCCTGAGCACTTTTTACCTGGAATTACTATTATTTACTACTATTGTTTACAAAGTGCTGCCTACAAGAAATTATAAGCTTCTCAAGGAAGGCCTTGCATCTCATTCATTTCATGTACTGCCACAATGCCTGATTCAAGTGTTTTTTATTTTAATGCTAATCATATATTTTAGTTAATCCAATATATCTAAAGTATTACAATTTCAAAACGTAATCAATATGAAAAAAAATGAGATATTTTGTGTTCTTCTTTCACATTAAATCTTCAAAATCCATTGTGTATTTTATTAATTTGAATTAGATCACATGCCAAGTGGACCATTTGGACCACATGTCAAGTGGTCAATAGCCAGCTGTGGCAAGTGGCTATTATATCAGGTAGTGTAATTACAGACAGTCAATAAATTTTATATATAAACACACAGTTTATGCACAAAAACAACCTACATACATGCCTCTAGCATTTAGTAGAACGTGTACCAGGTATGTCCCTGAGCTGTGGAAATGGTTAATGCACTTGGCTGCTAACTGCAAGGCTGGCAGTTTGAGTCTACCCAGAAGTACCTCCAAAGAAAGGCCTGTCAATCTAGTTCTGAAAAATTGTTGCTGTATGCCGTCGAGTTGATTCCAATTCATAGTGATCCTATAGGAGAGAGTAGAATACCCCATAGGGTTTCCTAGGCTGTATTCTTTTCAGGAACAGATCAACAGGTCTTTTCTCCTGCTGAGCCACTGGTAGGGACAGAGAAGCCAGCAGAGATGGGGGAAGAGAGATGCCAAGCCACATGAACATTGCCCAGGAGTAGAAGCTCAAAGAGATGAAGGACTTCTTCCCCCAGAGCCGACAGAGAGAGAAAGCCTTCCCCTAGAGCTGGCACCCTGAATTTGGACTTCCAGCATTTCCTAAACTGTGCGAAAATAAATTTCTGTTGTTAAAGCCACTGATTTGGGTTATTCTGTTATAGTAGCAATAGATAACTAAGACACACACCATGAGGTTGCCACGAGTCAGAATCGACTCAACAGCAACTGGTTTAATCGGTATCATATAGACCCCTATTTAACCATTAGAACCCCAATTATTTTTTAATAGGCATTACTTTATAGAGCAACTTTAGGTTTACAGAAAACATCGTGGGTTTTTAATCAATACTTCTTTCATACAAGACTAGTTTAACCCTTGGAATCACAGATTCAGAGGGAATTTTGGCAATACCTGTCAAAATTTAAAATATTTTAAGGAACTTACAAACAGTCAAACAAGGTCACAGAAATACATGTATGAAGCCGTTTATTGTAGCATTTTGTATAAATGCGGAAAACTATAACAGCTTAAAGGCCTATACTTCATGCGTGATTAAACAGATCATGTTACATCTGTGCTGTGGAATATTAAGCAGCTTTGGAAAAGAACATCGTGGATCTGTGTGAAGCGACATGGAGACATCGTAAAGACGTTGTATTAAGTAGAAAAAGCAAGGATCAGAAAAGATATGCAGCATTATCCCATTTGGATTAAAATTTGCCTCATAAATGCATGTCAGCAGTTCTGGGAGCACGTGCACCAAATTGCTAAGAAGTGGGTACTTCTGGCATGGACTGTAAGTTTGAGAAGTGAAAGAGATTTCCACTCTTTTGCTCTGAAAATGCTTCCTTCATTATTATTATTATTATTATTTTAATTTTGGTAACTTTAAACGATAAAATCACAGGAGAGGAAGGAGGGAAGAGACTTACCAGGGCAGAGGCAGTGCAGCAAGGGGTTTCTATTTGGTGAGTATCCATCGTCTGCAAGAGTGTGTTAAGGTCTTTGCATATACTCCTCACTTACACTTCATAACAGAACCTAAGACGTAAGAATCAGCGTTGCCACTTTATGGATGAGGACATTAAAGCTCATATTAAAGCACAGTCTGCCTAAATCTCAAGCTTGGGCTTTTCTTTCCTACAGCGTTACACTTAGAATCTAATCACAGTCCTCATTTTGTGAATGAGGACATGGGGACTGGCAGCTGCTGAATGTCATGTGCAGGCTCACCCAACTGTAGGTCACCCAACACCTGGAAACTCCCTCCTGTGCTGCATCATCCTCTATTGCTTCTCATATCCTGAGGCTATCACCTCAACCAGCCCATTAGCTCTCTGGAGGGCAGGGGCTTTGCATTCTGTTTTGTTTTGTGTATTTGCCCCCAGGTTTGGGCTGATCACATTCCCAACCAGTAAAACCAGTTGTCATCTAGTCAATTCTGACTCATGGCGACCCCATGTGTGTCAGAGTAGAACTGTGTTCCATAAGGTTTCCAATGCCTGATTTTTCAGAAGTAGATCACCAGGCCCTTCTTCCAAGGCATCTCTGGGTGGATTTGAACTTCCAACCTCTAGGTTAGCAATTGAGTGTGTTAACCACTTGCATCACCCAGGGACTCTGATCACATTTCCAGACACTTCTGAACTCCATACTGAGAGGTTCACTCCTGGATGGTCCCAGTCAGCGCTTACAGAGCTTCTCTTGATACCCTTGCCTTTAGAGATGGAGCTGTCCTGGCAAAATCACACTGCCAAGAGAAAAGCAGCACCATGTGCCCTTTTTGAGAAGAGATGGGTGAGCAGTGTGAAGCTGTAGAAAACTTTGTAATTGGACTCGCTGTTCATTTATCAGCATGGCATAGAAGTCCACCAGCCTTGAGATTTCCTCCCTGGGGATGGAGATTCTTTCAGTGTCTCTAATGGGTGGCTGGGCTACACTGGGGATGGGCAATCTCAAAAGCAACTAAAAAAAACCAAACAAACAAACAAAAAAAACCCCACTGCCGCTGAGTTGATTCTAACTCATAGCGACCTTACAGGACAGAGGAGAACTGCCCCATAGGGTTTCCAAGGCTGTAAATCTTTAGGGAAGCAGACTGCCACGTCTTTCTCTCACGGAGCAGCTGGTGGGTTCAAAACGCCAACCTTTAGGTTAGCAGCAGAGCATTTAACCACTATGCCAACAGAGCTCCTTCAAAACACATAGAGATCCCAACAGTTTATGCAGACAGCTTAATGATTACCACCCTCCCCCACGCTCCAACTCAGATATTTCTTTTCGGTGCATATTTTTCTTTGGTATATTCTATAGCCTGCACAGCATCATCTGCTCTTGTACAGATCCCCTGCTTCCTCCTTCTTCCTCTTTTTGTTCCCTGCCTTCCTGTTACCAGGTCCCATTTCAACACTTTTGCCTTCATAAAACAAATGCAGGTAATTTTGGCATAACCTATTTGAATACTGAACCCCAGAACTACACTAAGGGCTTTATATGCATCGCTTTTTTTAAACTCTTTCACAGACTCCGAGAGCTGGGTATCCTTTCTTATTCCCATTTTATAGATGAGAAAACTGAGATTTGGAGAAGTCAACTCACTCACACAAAGTCACCCAGAGAGTGACAAAACTGGGATTTGAACCCAGGTGTGTCTGACTCTGGGTGATGCAAATGGTTAACCCGCTAGGCTGTTTACTAAAAAGATGGAGGTTCAAGTGCATCCAGAGGTACCTCAGAAGAAAGGCCTGGTGATCTACTTCCAAAACCACAATTTCTTAATCATATTATTAGAGACATTGAGTTAGTTGCACACAGCTTACCATATATGAAGGAGATAGCTATAAGATGATTACTATATTTTTTTGAAAATAATGAGCCCATGTAAATAACACACCCACACATATAACATGCATTGTGTTATATGAGCGAGGAAGTTGGCAGTTGGCCCAAAAAACATATAATAAGCATGTTATTTGTGTAAAAATACAATATTCAGAAATAAAAGCAAAAGCAGGATTCATAGGATAGCAGGGAAAAAAGAGAGAACAAAAACCAACAGACCTCTGAGAACAGTGAATCGTGGTTTACAAGGTTTAGGTATATTAATTAGTTAGAATCTAGCAAAGAGGTCAACCTGGACAGTCTGTCCCTGAGCGGGCTGAACAGAAGAACCAAAAGAAAACAATTTCAGTTGTTCGCAGATTGTCCAGCAAACTCTGACCGTTTAGCTGAGGAGTGTAGGTGGCAGGCTGTCTCTGACAGCTGCAGGGTCCTTCCATCCATCAGCACCTCTGCTTTAGTTGGGCTACATCTCCACCATCTCTCTCATCAGAGCCACTCTCTAGGGTGCACCACTTCTTATCTTCCAAAAGATGGATTTGGACTGCTAAAGTAGATAATGCATGAGTAGCCCTGAGATTGTGGACCTGTCTCATGGTCAATGTGGCCAAAAAGGTAGAGCTATTATTAGCCTTACCATCGTGGGGCTTCTGATTATTTTTAAATTTACTGTTGCTAACAGGGAGCTGGTAAATCTTGTTCTTCTGGTTTTCAGGTTACTTCTTCAGCCAGCTCCACTAACTCACTTGTGTAACAACACAGTAATGAGTATGCATAGAGTGCAGTGCTTGGATTGATCAGCCCCATCTATTAGAATTGTCTTGGCCACAGTGAATTGATCAGTTACAACAGAAATCTGTACCAGACAGTCCTCCCTTCGACACTGTGTCTGGGCTCTCTTAGGCTCTAACTCCTTGCAAGGCCAAGTGCTATCTCCCCTCTAGACATAAGCATGTCAGGGTAGGGGGTCTTTTCGGATGCATCTTTGTTTCTCACATAGTCCCTACCCCAGGATCATGCTGTGGCAGACACTTAGGGAGTGTTCTTGGAAATAAGTGAGTGATTGCAAGCACCATTGTACTGTCCTGTTGCCAAATACAATTGGCTGTCAGTGCAACAGCACCCTGAGGTGTGTTTTTCCCAGCTCGGAAACCACACAGACCTAGCTCTGGCCAGAGATCTCTCCATACCCCTTTCATGACTATGCAACAATGCACCATAACCTCCTTGCTTTCAACTTGCTATAGCTCAGCATTTCCCAAGACACTATCCTTGGTCTCCCAGCCTCCGCTCACCTCCAAATACCACTAAAACAGTGACCATTTATTGAATTCATACTATGTGGCAGATGCTTTGCATGGAATACTTTACTGGATCCTCACAACAGCCCCATAAGTAGGTGTATTAATATCTATTTTACATATGAGGAAACTGAGGCTCAGAGAGGTGACTTTAGGAGCCTTCGAGAAATAGCTGAAACACTAACCCAGGTGTGACAGACATCAACGTCCAGAAGTTTAATCATTACACTATATTTTATCTTCAAATAGTGACACTGATGAATTTTGTCAGATATTGAAATGAAATTGTACGTATAGATTTGAATACTCATGGGCAGTCATACAGCGCTAAACTCCCATTTACTCACAAGTCTTCATGGTAGTGGCTGTTCCTTCTCTATCCTTATATATACTTCAAGTATCTGCAGTAGATACTCAACCCTTCCATGTGCAAGGCAGAGTGCCGGGTACTGCTCAGGGTGAAAAGTGGTATATGATGTAAATCATGTTGTTGTTGTGTGCCATCGAGTTGATTTCAACTCATAGAGACCCTATAGGACAGAGTAGAACTGCCCCATAGGGTTTCCTAGGCTGTAAATCTTTACGGGAGCAGATAGCCAGGTCTTCTCTCCTGAGAAGCCACTGGGTGGGTTGGAACTGCCAACCTTTCAGTTAGCAGCCAAGCACTTAACCATTGCGTGTGCCACCAGGGGTCTTTAGGTAAATCATACCCCCCATGAATTTACAAAGAAACAGAGATATTGGTGGGGGGGAGTAAGAAAAAAGAAAGCTATATTAAAGGACTTAACTATTAGAATACCCTTAGAGAGACAAAGGCTCTTTGGTAAAGGAAACCGACGTTTATTGAGTAGACACTGTGAGCCCGATACAGTATTAAGTGTATTAATTACAATGGTGGCCATTTTTAAGCATGTTATGTACTATGGACTTTTCATATATTATCTGTCATCCTCACAAGAAGTCAGCAAAATAGGAATTCTTATCTCTACAGATGAAAAAACTGAGGTACAGAGAGGTGGAATAATTTTTTTTCATGGTACAGAGCCATTATGTAACACAGCCAAAATTAGAATCCAGGTCTGTCTAGGTCCAAAGGCTCTGTTCTTTCTGCTAGACACCCTGTCTGCATTTCTGACATTTCTCACCTAATCCTCTTCTCCTTCCAATTAGATCCACCTTATTATCCCCATTAACAGGTAGAGAAGAAGTGGCAGAACCTCAGAGATGGAAAGGACCTTGAGACTAGGATGTTTGGACAAAATGAGGAAGGCTTTGTGGGGTAGTGACCTGAGCTGGCCCTGGAAGGGCTGGTAGGGTTTTAGTGCACAGAACCTGAGAAAGCTTCTTGGGAGAGAGGTCTTCATGAGCAGAGGCATAGAGATGTGGATATGTGGCACACACGCGAAAAAAAGAAAAAGCCACTGGCTGGTGTGGCTGCAGTCTTAGCTTGCTGTGAGGGGGACATGGCTAGAATCCTAAGTTAGACCTAGAACGTTTGATTATGGTAGACTGCTTGCTTTGAATCAAGGGTGTTGACCCTGTGGAGTCAACCCTCCAGGAAGTAAATGCTGAGAAGAGGAACTGAGTCTATTTTGTTGTTAGCTGCCATCGAATAGGCCCCTGACGCAGGGAGACCCCATGTTGCAGAGTAGAACTGCTCCATAGGATTTTCTTGGCTGTAATCTTTATAGAAGCAGTTTGCACCAGGCGTTTATTCCGCAAAGGTGCTGGGTGGCTTTGAACTGCCAAGCTTTGGGTTAGCAGCCGATTACAAACCGCTGGTACCACCCAAGCTCCAAGCATATTTTAGGGGGACACTAAGAAAGCAAGACCACTTGCTCCAACCATGAAACACACTTGCTCCCCAAACATCATCTCTGTGCAGAGTTTCAGAGTGTTTTGTAGGAATCTCTGCCAAACCTAGGGAAATAAAGTCCACAGCGCCTTCAGGAGACGAAGTGGCACTTGTTCCCCACTTTCTAATCTGATCAGCCCTTTGCTGACTAATTGAATTATGCTGGCCCATAAACTGATAGACAGCTGCTAAAAATGGTTATTGCATTATTAATTCACTCTAGCAATTTCACATTAAACCTAAACTGTTAATAATTTCCCCCCTTCTATTTCTTCCCTCTTAATTAGACTATTTAAAACTTTGAAGGAATAGTCTTCCCATGCTAAATGGAGGCATCGGGCAAATTACATTTTTGATTGAATACTTCTCTGATAGGCCAGCAAATGAGATGGTTGAGTTGTTAATTACTGTCAGAGTTCCACACGATGCCTGCTAATGAGGCAGTCAATCTCAGCTGTCAGTCCCCGAATATTAATGGAGGCCAGTGGGATGTCCTGGGAAGGATGTTTGATAGGGGTCCCAGGAGCCAACTGGACATGGAAGGTCAGTGACTTCCTGTTGCTATAGCTAATGGGGAACCTGTGATGAGTGTGGAAAGGGGTGGGCAGTGGAGCAGAGGAGAGATAAGCCAGAACTGATTCATGGCACCAGGTGGGTACCACTGAGATGGCCCATTTGGTCGATGTCCAGTATTTGTCACTACTGACTTGGCCTTGGAGAACTTACTAGAAGAGCTGTGTTTTTGGAGGTTCTTGGGAGCTGAAAGGTATGAGAAGGTACCTGATGAGCAGCTAGGAGAAGCTATACATCTTATGACAGAGTGACCCAGCTCCAGGGTTCAATGTTGACTGACGTCTTGGGATTTATGCCTGAGTACAGCAGCTGTCATGTTGGTGAGGATCAAGGGAGATGTCAGATTTCATTCAGCAAGACTGGAGGTGGCAGAGAGGGGATTCCATCTCAGTCTGGGCATCAGGGAACCCTATATTTAGTCTGAGACAAAGGGAAAGCTCAGTAGAAGGGCAGAGCAGGGACAGAAATTGGATTTGATTCAATAAATATTTACTGAGCACTTTGTATGCATGTTAAGGACTTCAAGTTCCCTGTGCAAACTCCCAAGGCAGAAATTTTTTTGGATTTATCCTTGACCATTACTTTCACAACTGTCCAGTCTTCCTCCCCTCCATTAGACTGCTTACTAAGTTTCACAAATTCTCCTTCAGCCATGCATCAGGAATTCATTCTCTTCTCCACCCCATTTCTCCTCCCTGAGTCCCAGGCTATTTCATCACTCACTGGGTTACTGTCCCACTCTAATTACTGGTCAGAGACCTTCTGCTGGCCTGCAAGGACCTGCACTGGTACCACAATGACTTCTCCAATGTCACCTCCTTCCATTTCCCCAGGCTCACTCTGTTCAGTGAGATTCTTCCTCAAGCACACCAGACATGCTCCCTTCCTCACTTCTGAGTTATGCCACCCAGTAATGAATGACCCCTAGCCTTTCTGAGTTTTTGTTTCATCATCTGTAAAAAGTAGTATACACCTGCTGTGATGAACCTAGTAAGGTTCTGGCACACAGAAGATGGTCATACGCCACTTTCCTTCCTGAGTGTCTCTTCTAGAAGCTCATCATTCATTCCAACTGATTTGAATCTTTACTCTTGGGACCTCTGCCTATCTGCTATTCCTTTGATTCCATTCATTTTATGATGAAGTAGACATGGGTTACAGATGGCTGGAGTTGGCATGGCAAGGCTATGTTCAACTGTCTTAATTATCTAGTGCTGCTATAACAGAAATAACACAAATGGGTGGCTTTAACAAACAAATTTATTTTCTCAGAGTTTAGGAGGCTAGAAGTCTGAATACAGGGTGCCACCTCTAGGGAAAGGCTTTTTCTGTCCATTAGCTCTTGGAAGAAGGTCCTTGTTTCTTTTGAGCTTCTCCTCCTGGGCAATCTTCATGTGGCTTGGCATCTCTTCTCCCCATCTCTGCTTGCTCTCTTGCTTGTTTAATCTTTTATATTTCAAAAGAGGTTGACTTAAGACACATCCTACATGGATATGTCTCATTAACATAACAAAGAAAACCCATTCCCAAATGGGATTATAACCACAGGTATAGGGGTTAAGGTTTACAACATATATTTTTGGGGGACACAATTCAGTCCATAACATCAACATCCTAGCATCGGGTTGAGGGGGCTGATCCTTAAAATGGGGACTTCCCTCCAATCACATGGGAGAAGGTTCAGTGAAGGCAGATTCTTTTTTTTTTTTATTGTTGTAGTTTAAGTGAAAGTTTACATTTCAAGTTAGTCTCTCATACAAAAATTTATACATACAATGTTATACAACCCTAATTGTTTCCCCTATACTGTGACAGCACACTCCTCCTTTCCACTCCTGATTTCTTATGTCTGTTCAACCAGCTCCTAACCCTCTCTGCCTTCTCATCTCACCTCTCATCTCACCTCTGGATGGGAGCTGCCCATTTAGTCTCATGTATCTACTTGAACTAAGAAGCACACTCTTCACAAGTATCATTTATGTCCCATAGTCCAGTCCAATCTTTGTTTGAAGAGCTGGCCTCGGGAACTGTCTTAGTTCTGGGTTGACAGAGAGTCCGGGGGCTATGCTTTCTGGGATTCTTCCAGTCTTAGTCAGACCATCAAGTCCAGTCTTTTTACTAGAATTTGAGTTCTGCATCCCCCCCTTTCTCCTGCTCTATCAGGGACTCTCGGTTGTGGTGAAGGCAGATTCTTAACATAAGAGGAACAGTGGGCAGCAAGTTTGTGAATTTGTACAGGACTCAAAGCTGACTTTTAGGCTTTATTCTGCAATATTGTGGTGAAATGTTTGACAACTTGTTAGGTACAAGACACTGTTTTAGGTACTAGGACACCACGAACCACAAAACAGGCAAGATCTCTGCCCACGTGGTGCTTATATTCTAATTTGGGAGACAAAGAACTAACAATAAGTAAATAAATCTAATGATTTCAGATAATGATAAGAAATATGTAGACTATATCTCTTACAGGATAAGATGACATGGAGGGATGATGGGACAGGCATATGCGAGGTTGGACAATGTCAGTGAAATAATAAAGAGGTAGATTTGAGCTGAGACCTCAATAAGAAGAAGCCAGCTAAATCAACATTGGGAGGAGAGCATTCCAGGCAGAAGGAAGAGCAAGTACAAAGGGCCTGAGAAGAAAAATTGCTTGGTGAGTTCCAGGAATAGAACTAAAGCCAGTTTTGCTGAACAGTGCTAAATGAGGGGGGGAGTGTGATAGGGTGTTTATTTAGAGATATAAAACTTTGGAGGCCATGGAAACAAGGTTAGATTTGATGCCAAGGGCAATGGGAAGCTGTTGTGGTTTTAAGAAATGGAATGACATGATTCACTGCATGTGCTTTTTAAAGAGTACCATTGAGCAACTCTTATCTGTGAGACCCAGTGCCAAATGGTGGTGTACAATGATGAATTAGATAGCCACTAGCTTCTTAGAGTCTGTAGTCTGATGCAGAGATGGACACACAGCCAGGTATCTGATATAATACAAGGACAATCAGAGTGCTAGTGGACCCCAGTGGCTGCTCTTTCCTTCTCTGGAGTAATAGACATTTTAATGTGGCATCTGCCTGCCCAGAATAAATATGGCATTTCCCAACCTTCCCGGAAGCTGGGTGTGTCCCTGAGGCTACTTTCTGGCTAACAGGATATATGCAGAAGTATATTACAACAGCTTCAGGGTCTATTTCTTAAAGACACAGTAGCTTTGCAGTCTGCTGTTCTTCCCCTGCTTCCATTCTACTGCTTGGAACATGGAAGACACAATTGGAAGATGTCTTGGAAGACACTGCTGAGAACTAGACCTCAGGGATGGAGGAAGAGAAAACTGACAGGAGTCGGGAACTGTAAGCCTTCATGGGGAAAAGAGCTCCTGTTCCAGTCCTGGGTTCCTACCTCTGAACTTTTACCCGAGAGAAAAATACATCTCCATGTCATGTAGAAACACACACATACACCCATTGCCATCGAGTGGATTCCAACTCGTAGTGACTCTATTATTTTGGATCTCTGCTATTGTCGAATAACTTAATCCTAAGAGTTACATGTGAGGCATCGGTGGTCCAGTGGTAGAATTCTCACTTTCCATGTGAGAGACCTGAGTTTGATTTTCAGCCATGCATAGCCACCACTCATCTGTCAGTGGAAGCTTGCGTGTTACTATGATGTTGAAAGTTGCTCTTGAACGTAGAGTAGCTAAAGCAAAAGGAAGAAATGATGAAGTCAAAGAGCTGGACAGAAGATTTCAAAGGATGGCTCGAGAAGACAAAGTAGAGTATTATAATGACTTCTGCAAAGACCTGGAGTTAGAAAACCAAAAAGGAAGAACACACTTGACATTTCTCAAGCTGAAAGAACTGAAGAAAAAATTCAAGCCTCGAGTTGTAATATTGAAGGATTCTATGGGGAAAATATTAAATGATGTAGGAAGCATCAAAAGAAGATGGAAGGAATACACAGAGTTGGTCAATGTTCAACCGTTTCAGGAGGTAGCATATGATCAGGAGCCGACGGTACTGATGGAAGAGGTCCAAGCTGCACTAAAGGGAATAGTGAAAAACAAGGCTGCAGGAATTGATGGAATACCAATTGAGATGTTTCAACAAACAGATGCAATGCTGGAAGTGCTCACTACTCTACGTCAAGAAATTTGGAAGACAACTATCTGGCCAATTGACTGGAAGAGATCCATATTTATGCCTATTCGAAAGAAAGGTGACCCAACTCAATGTGGAAATTATCAAACAATATCATTAATATCACCAACAAGTAAAATTTTGCTGAAGATCATTCAAAAGCATCTACAGCAGTACACTGACAGGGAACTGCTAGAAATTCAAGCCAGATTCAGAAGAGGATGTGGAACAAGGGATATCACTGCTGATGTCTTATGGATCTTGGCTGAAAGCAGAGAATACCAGAAAGATGTTTACTGTGTTTTATTGACTATGCTAAGCCATTTGACTGTGTGGATCATAACAAATTATGGATAACATTGTGAAGAATGGGAATCCCAGAACACTTAACTGTGCTCAGGAGGAACCTGTACATAGATCAAGAGGCAGTAGTTTGAACAGAACAAGAGGATACTGCATGGTTTAAAGTCAGGAAAGGTGTGCGTCAGATTGTATCCTTTCACGATACTTATTCAATCTGTATGCTGAGCAAATAATCTGAGAAGCTGGGCTATATGAAGAAGAACCGGGCATCAGGATTGGAGGAAGACTCATTAACAACCTGCGTTATGCAGATGACACAACCTTGCTTGCTGAAAGTGAAGAGGACTTGAAGCACTTACTGATGAAGATCAAAGACTACAGCCTTCAGTATGGATTACATCTCAACATAAAGAAAATCCAAATCCTCAAAACTGGACCAGTCAGCAACATCATGATAAATGGAGAAAGGATTGAATTTATCAAGGATTTCATTTTACTTGGATACACAAACACCCATCAGTAGTCGAGAAATCAAATGACACATTGCATTGGGCAAATCTGCTGCAAAGACCTCTTTACATTGTTAAAAAGCAAAGATATCACTTTGAAGACTAAGGTGCGCCTGACCCAAGCCATGGTGTTTTCAGTTGCCTCATATGTATGCCAAAGCTGGGCAATGAATAAAGAAGACAGAAGAAGAATTGACGCTTTTGAATTATGATGTTGGTGAAGAATATTGAACATAGCATGGACAGCCAAAAGAACGAACAAATCTGTCTTGGAAGAAATACAGCCAGAATGCTCCTTAGAAGCAAGGATGGCAAGACTACATCTCACATATTTTGGACATGTTATCAGGAGGGATCAGTCCCTAGAGAAGAACATCATGCTTGGTAAAGTACTGTGTCAGTGAAAAGGAGGAAGACCCTCAATGAGATGGACTGACACAGTGGCTGCAATAATGGGCTCAAGCATAACAACAATTGTAAGGATGGCAAAGGACTGGGCAGTGTTTCGTTCTGTTGTACATAAGGTTGCTATGAGTTGGAACTGACTCGATGGCACCTGATAACAACAACAACAACAACACCACCATGATGCTGAACAGGTTTCAGCAGAGCTTCCAGACTAAGACGGCCTAAGAAGAAAGGTCTGGCAACTACTTCCAAAAATCAGCCAATAAGAATCCTATGGATCACAACAGTCTGATCCCCAACCAATCACAGGGATAGTGCAGGGCCAGGCAATATTTTGTTCCATTGTGCATGGGGTAGCTATGAATCGGGAACCATCTCTACAGCAGCTAACGATAAGCTAGCAGAGTTACATGTACTAATAAAGGGTTTGTTTTTTTTTTTTTAATGTTTTTGTTTTTTTACAGGCATTCAGAAGAAAAAATAACTAATTCCAGCTCCTTTAAGATAAATTGCCTACACTGACTCTGAGCTCCCCTCCTGGTTTCTTCTCATTACTTGTTCTCCACACCTTCCAGCTCAATGTGGCAGAAATGGGTAAGACTGGCTTCCTCTACAACGTTAGGATGGTTGTGGTTGTTTCCTTGCCTCCGCACTGGCCCACTTCAAGCAGACAGGAGAGGAGCCAGGGTGAAGGTGCGCATGAGGCAGTCGGTCCCTTCCCGCAGAGAAGTAGGAGATTCTGTCTCATGTTTATGAGACAGGCAGGCCAAGACAAGTTTGGATTGGAAACAAGGGCACTTAAGCAATTAAGCCAGAGCATTCATTTCACGAGGGGAGAAGGAGACGGAGAGGAAAACAGAATCTAACAAAACAGAGATGGCAACCCTGTTGAAGCTATTACTTATTGGAAAGGATTGTTCTTGCATTTTATTAAGGAAAAGAAAAAGGCCAAGGGAAATTCAGCATTTACTAAAATAGCACCATTTAAACGTAATAGGTGGAACATACTAATTATGTTGGAATTCACGTGAATCTGTACAGGATGTTAGAAAGGGCAAAAAGAATGTTGAGAGGATGATATGGACATTTTAATCAACTGTTCTGGACTGAGGTCTCTGGCTAAATAATGTCTTCAGGCAGAGGTTACAGTCAAAGAATGTAACAATGGGTACTTGTTTCTGCATCTTCTGCATCATGGGGAGCTCTGGGGGCTCCTAGCAGAGGGACTGGGGTGGTCAGAGGCACTAAGGGGGCTTGGGAAGCAGTTATTTAAGAACAGTCCGGATGTGCTTCAATATTTTAACAATCACCAAAGTGTGCTGTTGCATAACCTGCTATCAGCCCTGCTTCCACAAACGAGAGGCATTGCTCCAAAGAGGTGCCTAGATGCCTTGGATCAAAAAAAGCCCCATTTCTTTTCTCAACAGCCGCAGAGGTGCCAGTGCTCTGTAAGTTTTCTTTCAAGCCCCCTAACGGGCCCTGGAGTATCCATCAAGAGCAATGCCAGCTGCAGCTAGTGCGCACAAAACACTTTGCAATTAACAGAGCTGAATGTGCCATTAAGACAACCTTATGAAGAAGGCAATACCCCCAAGTAAGCCTTGGAGCGTAATGAAGTTAGTCAGGCTGGTAAACACCTAAGTGATGGCCTTGTAAAAAAATGGCTTTTGAATTCGTTTAGCTCCGCAGACTGAGGTATGGCACAGACAAACGATGGCTGTTCCATTATTTTCTGCTGACATTTATATGCACTCCCATATAAGGCGGCTGTTAGAAAAATAGGTTTAGTTACCAAGAGTCAAGCTGTTATGCTTTCACATTCTAGCTTTTTTCCTGTTCTAGCTGAGCAAACTTGGGGAAGTTAATTAAATTCTCTGAGCCTTGATTTTTCTCATCTGTAAAGGGTGTGGGGAGTAGAAATACCTACTGTGTTATCAAACACACGCTTCTAGCCCTCACCTTTTAAACAAATCCAAGAAGGCCATTCCACCATGCAATACATTGGGGAATTAAAGCTGAAAGAAGTCACTGCTCAAGAGCATGGGTTTTAGAGCCATATGTACCTGAATTTGAGTCCCGTCTCTGCTATTTGGAGCACTGATGGCGCAGTAGTTAAGCATTTCACTGCTAACCAAAAGGTCAGCAGTTCCAATCCACCAGCCACTCCTTGGTAACCCTATGGGGCAGTTCTATTCTGTCCTATAGAGTCACTATGAATTGGAATCAACTCAACGGCAATGAGTTCTCTGCTATTTTACTAGCTGTGTGATCTTGGGCAAGTAACTTAACATCTCTGGGCCTCATTGTCTTCATCTTTAAAATGGGAATAATACTGCCTACTTTATAGAATTATTATAAAGATTAAATAAGGTAATGTATGTGCCTACTCAACAGAAGACCAATAAGCAACATCATGATAGAGAAAATATTGAAGTTGTAAATGATTTTATTTTACTTGGATCCACAATCAATGCCCATGGAAGCAGCAGTCAAGAAATCAAACGATTCATTGCACTGGGCAAATTTGCTGCAAAAGACCTCTTTAAAGTATTAAAAAGCAAAGATGTCACTTTAAGGACTAAGGTGTGCCTGACCCAAAGCCAAGGTGTTTTCAATTGCCTCATATGCATGTGAAAGCTGGACAATGAATAAAGAAGACAGAAGAATTGATGCCTTTGAATTACGGTGTTGGTGAAGAATATTGAATATATCATAGATGGCCAGAAGGATGAACAAATCTGTCTTGGAAGAAGTACAGCCAGAATGCTCCTTAGAAGCAAGGATGGCAAGACTTTGTCTCACATATTGTGGACATGTTATCAAGAGGGACCAATTCCTGGAGAAGGACATCATGCTTGGCAAAGGGTCAGCAAAAAAGAGGAACACAAGATGGCTTGACACAGTGGCTACAACAATGGGCTAAAGCATAACAACAATTGTGAGGATGGTGCAAGACCAGGCAGTGTTTCGTTCTATTGTACACAGGGTTGCTATGAATCGGAACTGACTCGACGACACCTAACAACAACACTCAATAGAAGGCGCTCAGTAAATATGAGGTTTTTAAGGATTTTCATTATTCCAGAAATATGTCCCTTCTCTGGTTACAACTGGACTGTGAGATGAACCAGGAAAAGAATAAGATTCCCAGTCTTACAGTCTAAAGTACCAGTCTTGCCGCCTGGCAGAATAAGGTTCAAATTCTTTATCTAACCTTTACCACTGTGTGACCAGGACAACTAATGCTACCTCTTTGTGTCAGTTTCCTTATCTTCACAGTAAGGATATGGTAACTCCCCTGCCTTGGAATATACATGCTCTATTTGGTTGTTCTGAGCATTAAATAACATATTGCTTAACATGTTCCAGGCACTGTCCTTATATTTTATAATTTCCACTCATTAAATTCAATCTTCATATCAACTCTTTGAGTAGGTACTATTTTTATCCCCATTTATAGATGAGAAATTGAGAAGGAGATCCTTAGTAACTTGCCCAAGGTCAGGTGGATAGTGGATGACATATCTGGGATGTGATCTAGTTTGGCTGCCTTTGCTTTTAATCACCGAGCTGTGTGGCCATTACCACCACCACTACCACCACCATTACCACAACCACAGTTACAACCACCACTACCATCACCACCATCCTCATAATCACCGCCACAATCAAAAGCACAACCATTATCATAACCACAATTACAACCCCAGTCACCACCACTACTACCCTTATAATCACCACCACAATCATAATCACAACCACCACTACCACAGCCTAGTAACCCACAACCACAATTACAACCACTACTGCCATCACTACCACCACCATCACCACCACAACCATAATCACAACCACATTAACCACATAAATTAGTGGGTGCTTCTTAGGTGCCAAGCATTTTACATGCATAGCCTCATTTTCTTCTCACAACACTCCTGTTAGGTGGATTAAGTGACTTGCCCAAGGTCATTCAGTTAGCAAGTGTCAGTGCTTGAACTTGATTCCAGGCCCCTCTGGCCCCAAAGCACATGCTCTTACTATTAGATTACTGAAACTGGGAAAGCACCCAGCACACCATCAGGCATATAACTGACATTCACCAAAAGCCATTTCTCTCTTCCAAGAATTTTCAAGCTATAAAGGTTGGGTTTTCTGACAGCCCTTGAGCACTTTGGTATCAATCTTTTCCCCTTGTCTAATTTGAAGGCTGAATTGGTGGCTTCAGATAACAGATGAACCCACACACATCTCCACCTTGTTCTCATTTAGCACAACTCTGCCCAAGGCTTGGCACCTTGTTTATGTCTTTGGAAAAAGAGGAATGATCAGCAAAGGTGAGTGGCACAGCCCCGCCTATCTCTTTTGAGGCTAGACAAACTGTTGGATGTGAGAACTGATTGACAGGGAAGTTAAGACTCTAAAGCCGTTGCCATTGAGTCAATTCAGGCTCATAGAGACCCTGTAGGACAGAGCAGAACTGCCCCATATGGTTTCCAATGAACAGCTGGTGGATTTGAACTGCCGACTTTTGGTTAGCAGCCATAGCTCTTAACTACTGTGCCACCAGGGTTCAATATAAGAGAGGGTCTGAAGGCCCCATTATCGTTTGGTTGTATGTGTTGATTTCTAATCTTATTTAATTTTATAATCATAGCCTTAGTAACTCACAGGACAATCTTGGGTGCAGCCAATTCTAAGCCATCCACCTTGTTTTCCCTCATTTGATCCATCTTCCACACTGAGCCAGATAATTATTGTAGAAGGGAAATCTAGCAATTCTCTCTCCTCCTTAAAATCCTTCTGTGGCTTTTGATTGCTCTCAGAAAGACCAGACTTCTGAACATAACCTATCAGGCTCTTCATGGTTGGCCCCTGGACCAACCATTTTCTTCACACCTTCCTTCTCCTGGATGCTCCCTCACTCCCGGCCATCAACCTCTACCCCAGTCACATAGAATGACTTGGGTTTCCCTGAACATATAGGTTGTTGTTTCCCCTTTGCCTTCTAGCTCCTGCTTTTCCTCCAGATCTCAGCTAGGACTCTATCTTCCTCTGAGAACCCACCTGGACCGTTCAAATCTGGATAAGGTGCTATTCCCTAAACCTTCCTTCACTGCCACTATTTCATCTCCACAACAAGGCCAGCAACTGGTTGTAGTCCTCTATCACCAGCTCATGCTTGATGCATAGTAGCTGTGTCCTCCACAAATATTTAATGGTTGAATGAATAAACAAATGAGCATTTCCAAGGATTAAATACTACATTATTTTTAGGGGGTTGTTGTTATTGTTGTTAGGTGCTGTCAAGTCGGTGCCAACTCATAGCAACCCTGTGTACAAAAGAAGGAAACGCTGCCCGGTCCTGCACCATCCTCACAATTGTTGCTGTGCTTGAGTGCACTGTTGCAGCCACTGTGTCAATCCATCTCATTTAGGGTCTTCCTCTTTTTTGCTGACCCTCTACTTTACCAAGCATGATGTCCTTCTCCAGGGACTGATCCCTCCTGATAACATGTCCAAAGTATGTGAGATGTAGTCTCACCACCCTTGCTTCTAAGGAGCATTCTGTTTGTACTTCTTCCAAAACAGATTTGTTCGTTCTTCTGGCAGTCCATAGTATATTCAACATTCTTCGCCAATACCACAATTCAAAGTTGTCAATTTTTCTTTGGTCTTCCTTATTCATTGTCCAGCTTTTGCATGCATATGAGGGTAAGAGTAAAACCAGTGGGTAGAAAAAACTACATTTAAGTTTTCAGGCAAGATAAAAGTACAAATGAAACAGGAAATTTTTGTTTTTTTAATGATTGTTCTTCTTTGGGAGCCCCGGTGGCACAGTGGTCAAGAGCATGACTGCTGACCGAAAGGTCAGCAGTTTGATTCCACAAGCTGCTCCTTGGAAACCCTATGGGGCAGCTCTACTCTGTCCTATAGGGTCGCTATGAGTTGGAACAGACTAGACGGCAATGGGTTTGGTTCTTCTCTGATGACTAATTGATCCTGATTTCATAAATCTTTGTTAGTTCCTGCTGAATTACCAAGCTGGACTCAACATCTGTGAGATAAATATGACAAATTTTCTGCCCTTAAGAAACTTATTGGGTAATGGAGGAGGCAAATACACCAAAACTAACCTCTCAGAACACATATCAATTGTTTGAGGACCACTATGTACCAGGTCCTTTTCATACATCATTTCTAATTTTCTCGGCAAACTGTAAGATAGGTGTTGGTCCCATTTTTACGGATGAGGAAACTGAAGCTCAGGGAGGCTTAATTAGGTAATTCTCCTTTGTTCACTCATTCAGTGGAGTGGTATAAATATGAACTGCCACTTCTGAAAATCTGTGCTCTTTTTACTATACCACCTTAATTCACACTCCACTGTGCTGTTAATAAGCTTGAATAGAAGGTGGTACATTTGCAATCATTTTTATGCATATTACTTCATTTCAGTCTCACAAAGCACTGTGTATGGTGTAAACTAGGATGCTATCACAATCCTCCATTTGCAAACAGGAAAACTGATACCCAGAGAGGCTTAGGTGAACACTGTCTCAGGTCATACATTAATGCAAACAGGAACAGAACCCAGGGATGGCAGGGCTGTCCACAAGAAACGCTGACATTTCTTTCCCAGAGCAGATCAATGACACTGCCCAAGAGCTGAATGACAGCAATGTCACAGATCCCCGGGGACCTCAACAATACCCTGTGTCCCCAAGCAGTATTTACATTAAGTTTGCTTTCTGGTCTTTATCCATTGCTCCCTTTCAGCTGATATCTGCAAGGACTCTGAAGACCATGGCCAGCTCTCAGCCCTGTTTGAGGACAGCACATTGGCCCAGACCACAGCACATTGTCTGGGCCTCAGTATATTACTGCAATATTGTTTTCATTACTTTAAGTACACACGGGGATAATTCTAGAGGAGAACTGATCATCTCTCTGAAATATTTCTTGCTGTTAAAACAAAAAAATAAATAATAACAAAAGGAATATACCCAGAAAGGGATTCCCTCTGCCCCTCTGTGCTTCTCTAGGTTGTATTTCCTTAATTTAGCAAGCATTTACTTTCTTTCCTATGTACTAACAGGAGCCCTGGTGGTGCACTGGTTAAGCACTTGGCTGCTAACTGAAAGGTTGGTGATTCAAACTCACCAGCTGCTTTGTGGAGAAAGATGTGGCAATCTGCTTCCATAAAGATTACAGCCTTGGAAACCCTGTGGGGCAGTCCTACTCTGTCTTATAGGGTAGCTATGAGTCAGAATTGACTCGATGGCAATGGGTTTTTTACTGTGTGCCAAGTACCGTGATAACATTCAAAGATACAGAAACGAATAAGTTCGGGACCTTTCCTTTAAGGGTATCTGCGCTATTAAAAAGGCATATGTAGGAAAAAGCAGCACTAACAAGAAAGGTAGTTTAGCACAGTGGTAAAGACCTTGGGCTTTGTTGGTGAGTCAGCTATGGGTTCAAATCCTAGTTCTATCACTTACTAGCATCACATCATTTGTCCAATGACTTAACCTCATAGAGTCACAATTTTTTCATTTAGTGTAATAAAGATAAGGATAGTACCCAACCTCATGGCATTGTTAATGGATGAAATGGGACAGCATACGGAAAATCTTTGTATAGTGGCTAGCAAACAGTAAATTCTCAATAAAAATAATCCCCCCTCTTCTTTCTCCTTCTCTTCTCCTGGCCCTCCATAGGACTGTCAATCCCTCAAGGACAGGGATTTTATGATTTTCTTCTTTATAGCCCCCATCTTTTGGTAGACATGATTACAGCCAAGAAAACCCTATGGGGCAGTTCGATTGGACAGCAGCCAACAACAAGAAGTGTATTTTAGACACAGTTATAGTCAGAAATAAAATCATTCATGTTATTCCTTTTTTATTTATTTTTTCCCCACTTTGACCAAATTAAAAAACAAAAACAAAATCTCTAGTGGAAGTTTACTGTATACAGGCCCTGTGCTGAGTGCTAGAGAGAAAGATGACTAAAACATTGTCCCTGCTCTCACGCAGCTCATAGTCCGCAGTGCCAGTGTGAAGGGAAGAAATAAGAAAAACAGCAATTACTAGCAAATAGAAGAAAACTGAGGCTACTAATCTGAGATCAGAAGACTTGGTTACAGCATACTGTTTAGCCCTGTATTTAACCCTGTTTGCCTTCTTAGGACTTTGAAGTCCCTTTTCAGGAAAATTATTATAATCTGGGGTACTGGGACTTTGACCTGATTTTTTTTTTTCTGCCCAGAATAGTTTTACAGAAGCATTTCAAAGATAGTTGAGAATTTCTGTATAGCTTTCACCCAGCTTCCCCTAATGTTGACATCTTACATAACCATCATACATTTATCAAAATTATGTTAATTTGGATGCAGACTGCCTTTTCATTAGAGTACCCTCTAATGATACCAAATGGCATCAGAATTAGACATCTAATTTGCAACTAGTGGATATGAGCTACCAAAACAGAGCAAGGTACTCACCCACACAGCATCAATAGTGAAAACACTGAAGTAGGAAGAATACAGGCCCAGTAGACTAAAGACTTAGATTCCAATCCTGGCTTTGCTACTAAAAGGCACTGGGTCTTTGTACAAATTGTAACACCTTTCTGATACTCCACTAAAAAAAAAAAAAAGAAAAAATACTGGGGCTGAGGGCTGGGGACCATGGTCTCGGGGAACATCTAGGTCAACTGACATAACATAGTTCATAAAGAAAATGTTCTATATCCTACTTTGGTGAGTAGCATTTGGAGTCTTAAAAGCTTGTGAATGGCCATCTAAGACACACCTATTGGTCCTAACATGTTTGGAGCAAAGGAGAATGAAGAAAACCAAAGACACAAGGAAAATATTAGTCCAAAGGACTAATGAACCACACCCCCCATGAGCCTGAGCCTAGAAGAACTAGATGGTGCCCAGCTACCACCATGACTGCTCTGACAGGGATCACAATAGAGGATCCTGGACAGAGCAGGAGAAAAATGTAGAAAACAACTGAAATTCACAAAAATAAGACCAGACTTACTGGTCTGACAGACACTGGAGGAACCCCTGAGACTATGGCCCCTGGACACCCTACTAACTCAAAACTGAAGCCACTCCTGAAGTCTACCTTTCAGCCAAAGATTAGACAGGCTTATAAAACAAACAGTAACACACGTGAGGAACGTGCTTCTTAGTTCAATCAAGTATACGAGAATAGGCAAGACCTTCCCGAAAGCAAAGATGAGAAGGCAGGAAGGGACAGGAAAAGGAGATGAATGGATGCTGAGAACCCAGGGTGGAAAAGAAAAGGGGGAGGATGCTGACATATTACAGGGTTGCAACTAATGTCACAAAACAACTTGTGTTTAAATCTTTTGAATGAGAAACTAATTTGCACTATAAAACTTTCACCTAAAACACAATAAAAAATTTTTAAAAAGAAAGAAAAAAAAATCTAACTAGATAAGCCACAAGAATTCTAAATTCTAAAAGTCTAAAAGTCTATAGAAAATTCTAAAAGTCTAAAATTCAAAATTCTAAAAGTCTATAGAAATCCAAGGAGGAGAACACACACACACACACACACACACTGGCCCAATGTGGTCCTGCCGCTCTAAGGATCCCATTCCCTAGCCAGTGGAGTGTGCCAAGTTGGAGGAAGATTTCTACCACTCAGGCCTACAGACCTGAGTATTGGTAAGTTAAATTTAAACCTTGGACCGCCTCTAGCCACGGCTACTCCTGTCTCTGATCTCCCATATCTGGACCCCCTGACTGATACGTTGCCTTCTGACTCCTGACCTTCCAGTCTCTTTTTGGGGTCTGTGGTTTCTCATCCTCCTTGTGAGTTTTCTTGACTTGGTACTTGGCATACTAGAATAGACCTCTTGAATACTAGACCTAGACATCTTCCTAGGGGCCAGGATACTACCAGCTCTCCCCTGCCTTCAGCTTCAAACTGCTTATCCCACTATCACTTTTATTTGAGAAATATGTGCCTGCCATTAAAAGCTTGGGTGTGGAGTTATTGCTCATTTGCACAAGCACGTGCATGCACACACACATACACACACACAGCCCATAAAGAACAGCTCGTGAGGGCTTCCCTGAGAAGGTCTCCTTTCTGTACATGAAGAAGCTAGTCGAGGGACAAGTGGTGTGACATTTAGAGAACACTTCTAGACTCCATGAAGAACAAATAAGATTGAAACAATGAGAGGCCAAGTTCAGCCCAACACAAAGCAAGGACTTCAGGGAATGACCAGGTGGCCTTAGCTCAGAGATGACGATGGCAATAGACTGTATATCTGATGCAGTTGACTTAAATAATTGTCGAACGGACAATAATGACTCACCGCTGTTATATTCATGACTCTCCTCTTCCTTGTCCCATTTTCACACCCTCTCCTGGATGGACACAAACTACAGGAATGTCAGCCCATTTCCACTGCTGAGTTGAAACCAGAATTATAACTAGT
The DNA here is from genome assembly GCF_000243295.1 of Trichechus manatus latirostris. Classification (NCBI taxonomy): domain Eukaryota; kingdom Metazoa; phylum Chordata; class Mammalia; order Sirenia; family Trichechidae; genus Trichechus; species Trichechus manatus. The sequence continues at coordinate 4,579,136 of NW_004443952.1, read as the reverse complement.
ATGCTTGAATTTCTTAACAACTTTAAATGTATACTACTGTGTACCAAGTTCTATTTCCAGTAGGTATGAACTGGGAGTAAAACAAGAAGCAGGTATGGTCCTAAACATCAAGGAACTCACACACTGGAGTCACCAGGCAAATGGAAATATACATAAGTATAAACCAGCTGTTATCAAATTGATTCTGACTCATGGAGACTCCATGTGTGTCAGAGAAGAATTGTGCTCCATAGGGTTTGCAGTGGTTGATTTTTTCAGATGTAAATTGCTGGGGCTTCTTCAGAGATGCTTCTAGTTGAACTCAAACCACCAACCTTTGGGTTAGCAGCTGAGTGCTTAATCATTTGCACCACCCAGGGACTCCATATAGCTCTTAAAAAAGAAAAACAAGGTAGATTCACCTTCTTGACGCACTTATGATTGTGTAGTTCTGCACATCAAGATCATCAATGCTTCGCTAATTTCTTCAAGATAAAATCCATACCTTCCACATTCCTTCTACTGAGCATATATTTTATCAAATTCCTATGTATTTATTATTTGTTTAGTATTATGCTTAGTGCTGGTGTCACAGTCTCAAGCAACACATACACACACACACCCATCCCTCCTCCCTGCATCTTATTTGTTTGCAGGTCTTTGTCTCCCTTCAACTCACCCCATCCCACCTCTTCCCTCATGAAGCCTTTTATGAACACCCCAGACCCCAGTGATTGCTCCCTTCTATCCCTTCTATCAAGAGTTTCTACCATCCCTGAGGCTGCTTGCCAATTCATGTGGAACCCAATGTGAGAAAATGGAAAGTCATCCTCTGGGAGATTCTGTGGACATCAAAAGCATCTCTGAACTAGGCAGTGTCTATTTATTTCCACCACCTCCAACTTAAACCCCTCTCTCCTTCTCTCACTCTCTTTTAAAATTCTCTGATAACAATTATTGGTTTTCTGTAGCCAGCGGGCAAAATTAATAAATTCCTCAGCTGCACAACTTTCTGGAAACCTAATAATGATCTTCGACTTTTGGCGTTGGGATGAAGGACAAAGACAATAAAAAAGAAGCAGGGAAGGAGAAGGCAATGGGGGCCAGGAGGGGGATCAAACCTATCTACTTCTGGAAGGCTGGTCAGTAAGGTCAGGGATTTGAGCCTTTGAGTAAGAGAGAAGATCTTCTTAGGGTAAAGGGCTTAGGGTGGGAAGGTTGTGGGGAAGGAAGTGGGTGGGGTAGACAAGAGTGGTGAGTGATCCGGGATCTCTGCAAACCAGACGATTGATATGCCCCCTTTCTCTGCAAAGGCTTTCCTCACACCGCCCCGAACTTCATACCCTGCATTGGGACCACAGACTTCAACCAGCCTGAGTGACCGAGTGCAAGGATGTATTGTGCCAAAAATGAGATCACCTTTATATTTCAAGGTGGGAAAAAAAGAGGATCAAAGTTCTCCCACGTGTATTAAGCCAATGCAGGATATGGGGAGAGGAGATGGATGATGCCAGAAGATACAGAATTACCATTGCTATTTCTCTGAGGGAGACTCTCTGATGTATATCTTAGATGGTGGAGTATAAAGGGGCTTTGGAATCAGACAGCTCAGTGTTTGATTCACTGAACTATCACCTGCCAGATGTGCAGCATCAGAAAGTCACTTAACTTCTGGGGATCTTAGTTTCTTACTGTGTGAAATGGGATTCAAACCCTCTGCTCATTCTGTCTCTATGGCCTATTTTGAGGAACAAATGAGATAATGAATGTGGACGTCTTATAGAGACATCTGAGTTAGGTTGACAAGGTTGTTATTTCTTCTGGGAAGATACTTCTCACTTCCCAAAGGGACCACATTGCAGATCTCACTGAGTAATTAACGTGTAAACAACTTTGATTTTCCATCTCGATGACTTTCTCTCTCTCTCTCCCTCTGCCAATTTGTGTCCCAGATCTCAAGACTCTCTCTTTCCTGAAAGCAGTGGGGAGGGGGAGATATGCTGCATCATTTTGTTATTCTTGAAGATATCCAGACAGAGATTTCTTTGGCCTAAATTTGGCCAGCAGAGAAACAGACTCACTCTCAGTCAAATAATAAAATTTTGAGGCAGATTATATTTTTAAATTCCTGGTCAGATCAAATAATTTTTTCCCATCAACCAATGGAGAGTAAGTTGGCAGCTGGATGTCCCATCACCCCAGACACTTTTGTGTGTGTGTGTATTTTTTCTACAAACAAAAAGAGTCTCCTATATAACAACAATACAACCATCAAAATCAGAAAATTAAGTTATGTTACTACCATGGAATCCTTGGAACTCATTCAAGTTTTGCCAGATGTCCCAATGATGTCCTTTATAGAAAAGGATCCAAGTCAGAAGCATGTGTTGCCTTTAGATATCACGTCTTTTCATCTTCTTCAATCTAGAAGGTCTTCAGTCTTTCATGACTTTGACAGCCAATCATTTTGTAGCATTCCCTTTGATTTGGGTTTGTCTGATGTTTCCTTATGATTATATTTAGGTAATACATCTTCGGAAGGAATATCACAGAAGTCATGTTTCTTTCTCAGGGTGTCTTATCAGGTAGAACATGGTTTTGATTTGTCCCATTTCTGGTGATGTTCACTTTATTCATTCAATTAAGGTGTTGTCTGCCCATCTGCAAGTAACTCTTCCCACCCTCTGTAATTATTAGGAATTTTGTGAGGAGGTAGCTGTAAGTTGGAATCTTCTTGACAGCAATGGTTTCATTTGTGTGTTATCTTTAAAACTATGTAAATATCTCTTTCCTTATTAAACATTCAATATATTCATGTATTAATTTATATTAGTACTGACTAGTGGTTTTCTACTTTATTGACTGGCTTATAAAATATTACTATAATGATTTATTTCAATACTCAAATTGCAACAAATTTGGCCAGAGCTTCTTCAAGTTGACTCCTGTGTCTTTGGATATGTCCCCAACTTTCTGACCTGCTTTCTAACACAATAAAATGTTCCTATTTCATTTTTTATTTTCCTTGCCCCAGCGTTGGAATCAGCATTTCTTCAAGGAGCCCTAATTCCTTTTAGTGGAAATGGTGTTTAGAAAGCAATATCTGGACACTAGGTGTACTCCTTACTATTGGGGGAGTGGCTGCTCCCAAGCCCTCTCTTTTGACAGAGTTTTGTTTGGGTGCATGTGTGTGTGTGTGTGTGTGTGAGAGAGAGAGAGAGAGAGATACAGAGGTGTGTATTTTGGTTTCTTTTTATATTATTACAACTGTAATTAGATTAGCTCTTCTCAAAATATATCCAGGAAACTTAATAAACATGCTGTGAAAAAAGAGATCCAAGTCATCTCAGTTTTGCCAACACTGGATTTCTATTAGGCTTGAATTTACCCCCGTGCTTGGTGGCCATTCAAAAGGATTATGTAGCACCTATTTATGATATGTCAGTCTCGGCTCTAGCATTATTTGTTGCTTCTAAGTGCTAGAACCAATATATTTTTTAAAAATTTACTTGAGGTGAGATGAGAAGGCAAAAATGGACAGAAGCCAACTGAATGGACACGGGAAATCTGGGGTGGAAAGGAGGAGTATGCTGTCACGTTATAGGGAGAGCAGCTAGGGTCACATAGCAATGTATGTATAAATTTTTGTCTGAGAAACTGACTTGAACTGTAAATTGTCACTTAAAGCACAATTAAAAAAAATTGACTTGAGTTCTCTACAACGTATTTATCATAACTGTTTGAAAACATGTTAGAGAAATACTGATCCTCTCTCTCACTCATAGACTCCTGCTTTATGGAATACTGATATCTCCTCTCCTGGGGGAGGGAGAAAAGATGATGAACTAAGAGTGTGCCAGAACCAGTACAGGAGGTAGAGCCCAGGGGAATCTATTATGAAGATACTGGCCCTGTCTGGATGAATCTTATAGGTTGGAGTAGCTTGAGATTATAATCATGAATTTTAGGGGTTCCCCGGGCTAAATCATGCCCAATTCTAGCAGGTGTTATCATCTGTGATGGTTAAGATTGTGTGTCAACTTGGGTGGGCCATAACTTTCAGTGTTTTGGCAGTTGTAAAATATTGTGATCACTTCCCTGTTGAAATCTGATACATGATCACCCCCATGATGGAACCTGCTGAGTGGTATCTGTAGGGGCGGGGCCTGTGGCAGCTCACCACCCTTTCAGTCTTCATTTCCCCACCCTCCTCTGCCTACTTCCTTCCTGCTTGGCTCACCAGGGCTTTTGCTTGTTCCAGATCCTGCAGCTGATTCCGGTTTGTCTGGCCTATGGTTCTTGGGACTTGGGCTAGCAGCTTGCCAGTGGTCTTGCCTGCCGATCGTTAGTCTTCACAGTCTGTGGCAGCACTGTCCTCCAGCCTGCGAATCTTGGGTTCACAAGCCCCTGCGGCTACAGGAATCAGGAGAATTCTTTCCTGCCTCATGGACCTGGGACTTACAGCCTCTAAAAACTGTGTGAGCCATTTCCTTGATACAAATCTCGCTTTACTGGTTTTGCTTCTTTAGAGAACCCAGCCTAAGACATCATCCAAGTAGCTAGGCTAGGTAAGGAAGGCTGCAGCCACTCTCATAGCTTCTTGGTGGGTATAGTAAGAATTTCAGGGGTTACGGAGGCTTTATTGTTTCTTTTCTTTTCAAGAATTATCTCTTTCTCACTCTACATGGTTCTGGTGGAGACAAATATATAAGTACTCTGCCCTGACCACAGCATATGCCAGACTTGACCAATCATATTACCCGATACCCTTTATCAGTGATTGTCCCAGGAAGGGAGATATGCTTCCAGCTGGGCCAATCAGAATCCGTCCCTGGGATTTTATACAGCACACAGAGGAAGATAGATCCTTTCCGTTTCCTTCATGTTCAATATGTACAAATGTGTCTCCAGAGCTCCTGGTGCTCATGTCCCATACCTTATGTAGGTGCCAGAAATAATGTGGTCAACACAGAAACAGGAACTGATATAAGAAAGGGTGGGATAAAGAGAGAGTCTGTTTCTCTAGAGACTGCCATATGTGAGCCCATCGCAATCGTGATCATTTCTAGTCATGTGAATCAATGCATTTACGTTTGTGGTTAAGATAAGTTGGAATTGGTTTCTGTCACCAACTACTCGGAGAATCTGGTTTCTAAGTAGAAAAACTAAAGAGAAAGAGAGAGTTTAATCAATAGAAGAAAGCCCCTCAATAAGCTGGAGTGTTGAGATCCAGAAATGAGGCAGAGAAAATTTCCTTAGCTAGAAGAGGGACACATCCTTGAGATCAGCGGGAAAGGGTTAGATGTTGATTAAGCTCAGTTGTTTAGTTGCTGGTAGAAGTTCAGGTGTGTGGGAATCTGTAAGTATGCAATCACCAACAGGTTAACTATCACCCCACATTCCTCTCTTCCACTCAAGAAAGCTTTCCACCATGCAAGAGAAGGTGACTATTTTACTTGTAACTTGAAGCCACTGTAGTAAAAGCAAGCAAACAAACAAAGCCAATACCACCAAAAGATAAAATATTTTCAAACTTGCATACTTTGACTATAATTAGTATTATATTTCTTGCAAGCAGGGATGGATTATCCAATAATCCAGGTAGGCACAGGCTTACTTGTGCTTACATACTAATCTGTAGTGCACAATTTCACATGGGTTTCACCACATTGATGTGGTGAAAATAGGTGAAATTGTGCACTACAGATTAGTAAGTAAGCACATGTAAGCCTGTGCCTACCTTGCTTACTGGTTAATCGACCCCTGCTTGCAAGTCATCTAAACACTGATCTAGACATATCTGTAGGCTGCCATCCTGTAGTTTCAAATATTGTTAATCAGAGTAACTGGAGTAGTTTGACCCTTTTTAGTGCTATATTTCTTGCAACTTACTCCAGAAGTGATCTGGACAAACCTATGGGTTAAGCTACTATAATTGAGAACTACTGCATCCACTGAAATAACAGTAGATGTAAGCATTCCATGAATTATCTACAACTAATAGTGTACTTTAACTGCCTTTTATTCTTAACGCTGTTGAACATTTGAGAGGAATTGAGAATTGTATAAAATATACCAACTATCACTATCACTGAATGGATGGTGTCTATGTCTGACTACTCATTCTAGATCCACTGCAGACCTCACTAACCAATCCTGACGTCTTTCTCATTGAGCCTACATACAGCCTCAACATAGTGTTTCAGAGAGTGTAAGATTGGCCTACAAGATGCAACTCATTTGCTATTGTTGATTGGCGTAAAAGTCCTTGGGATTTGTCCCTGTTCCTTTCCTGGTGAAGAAGAAATGGCCCCAGGATCTGGCAAGGCCACAAAGGACCCTGGAGCAGCCTTGAGCATCTGGCACTCTATTTCAGAATCCCTGCTCTCCCATTAAGAGGAGGTGAGATGGTGATAAGAGGCACAAGCTATAAGGCCTCAGGCTTTTATCTATGGCAATGACATGGGCAGCGTGACATGCAGGGTAATGAATTGCCCTCTTTGCAGAAATGAATAAGTTGTGGTCGGTGATGCAATGATCAATTTGCTCCATCACGTTAAGCTGCCCATTCATCATCCACACCTGCTGTCAGGAGCCCAGGGCCGCTGATATTGGCCTCAAGTCTCTGCCTCAGCCAGCTGAGCAATAGCCTTTGGTGCTGCCTCCCCAAGGCTCAAGGCTGTCTTTGATTACAACTTCTGATGAGAGGCCTGATTTCTGCTCACACAGGTGACTTCAGAAAGAGGGATATCCATGGTAACCTGGGCCAGTGAGAGGTATCTACTAAAAGATGAAGGGCCCCTGGACAGGGACCCGGGTGGCCTGTCTCACTGTCCCACACTGTGACCTTGGGTCAGTGTCATGTCATCTTTATGTCTCAGCTTCTCTGTTTGAAAAGGAAGGAATCGGGGAGACAATCTCTCAGATATTCTCCAGCTCTGACAAAATAAATCCTCCACAAATATCTGTTAGAGGAATAACAGTTTGTGAGTTTTAGCTCCCCCATCCACTGGGGCAAATAAGATGATTTATTAACTGTCAGCTGTTTGGTATAAACGAATCAATCCATTAACCCATCATGATAACCAAAAAGAAGTTTTAAGCAGTACAGTTTACTGAAGAGGAAACTGGTGCCTAGAGAGGTTAAGTGAGGCACCCAAAGCTACACAGAGAAGTAGTCAGGATTAAATCCATATCTGCTTGACTACAAAACTCTTGCTCTTTCCACTGGGAATCTTGGATAGAGAACAAGCCATGACGACGTTCTAACAAAGCCAATTTCCTGATAGTTCTGCAGTTATCTGGTGCTGGTAGGGCCCGCTGCCTTCTCAGAGGAGGGCACGGAGGCACAGGGGGCCCAGGATGAAATGTTAATTCTCGTTGCCAGTTTGAAATTTCAAGCCCCTGTTTGGGACTCGAGTTACAGAGTCCAGACAGCTGGCCAGCGAGAATGTTGAGAGGCTTTCCAGTGTCCTTTGGGGTAGCTGCTACCTATGGGATATTTACTTTTTTGTTAGTGTCTGGTGCTCTGTGTTGCGCATCTTATAAGGGCCAGGCCCTGTGCTAGGGACTCATCACTGTGTGGAAGTCCTCTATCATTTAGCCCTCATAACAATCTGATGAGGTTAGCTGTTTGTTTTGGGATGGGAAAAATGAAGCTAAGAAGATAAATTATCTGCCCACAGTCAGCTAGCTCATTAGTGGCAGAGCTTTAACTCAACTTTGGATCTATCACCTGGAGGATATTTCTGGCAATTCCAGTGTAGTGGAGCGGGTAGTGAAATGGGCTCAGAGTCGGAGGTCCTTGTTGTAATCCACGCTCTTGACTCACCTACTGTGTGAGCTCAGATGGGTCATTGTTCCTTCTTCCAGGCCATAGTTTCCTCATTTGTAAAATAATAAGAATCCAAGTAACATGAGCTACCTTTTATTCACCTCTTATTATGAGTGAGAACTTAGGATGCTTCATCTTATTTTAATCCTTAAAACAACCCTATGATATAAGCATCATTATTCTCATTTTATGGGCTAGATAACTGAGGATAGAAAGGACATGTAACTTATCCCAGGTCACAAAGTTGGTAAATGGCAGGGCCAGATTCAAACTAGACCTCTCTGGCCTCAAAGTCCGAATTCTCAGCTACTTAGTTATTCCAGAACAATGCCTTTCAATTTTTAATGTGCATATGAATCACCCGGGCTTCTAGTAAAAAAATGCATTCTAATTCAGTGTGTCTAGACTGGGTCCTGACATCCAGAACGAGTGAGAAGCAGCCCTCCATCGGTGAAAGATAAGTACTTGTGTCTGGCCTACTGTGCTGATCAAAAACACCCCCCTTTGGGAAAAACCTCTCTCCCATTTACCTCCCTGCTCCCTGCTCTGCACTGGGTCTGGGATAGCTTCAGCGACTGCCGAGTCCCCTGGGCCAGAAATAGGACCTGTCACATGCCCTGAGCCATTCCCTGGCCTTGGAGAGGGAACGAATTAACAAACTGGTGAAAAAATAATCTGCTAGCTCCCCTAAGCCAAGAACTCAGGGTAGGTGCAGCTCCTTTGCCTAAGCACAGGCATAAGGGGTCCATGGACTTTGAGTGCGTTCCCCCTGTATGGACTTGTGTGGGCCCGTTTCAACAGCGTATATAACTGTACAACAAGGTATATAACTGAAGTCTAACTTCAACTGTTTCAGCTTTGAAGTGGTAGGTTCATGACATACTCTGACCATTAAGCAGGGTCTTCACCTACCCATATCAGAGGCCTGAGGACTAGTGGCTCCACTCATGCCACCTAGCCACCTGCAACAAGGGCTCAAGAATAAGTGGTGCGAGAGGTTCCGGCAAGATGGCGCTCTAGGCAGAAGTACCATGCCGTCCCTCCACAACAAAGATCTGAAAAACTAAGCCAAACAGAGAATGCAACAATCCTGAAACCCTAGAACATCACATGAAGAGATAAAGAACTCAGCCGAGCACCAAATGGAGTGAGAATACTGAAAGAGAACAGAGAGCGAGGAGAGATTCATGCAGAGGTCCCCTACCAGCTAACGCAGCACGGATCCACCATCTTGGACTCCTATCGGGCACCAGCAAACAGGGGTACAAGAAAGCAGCCTCATGGAGAGTCCAGTGGGAGACAAAACAGCTGCTTACCTCCACACATAACATCTCCCCGCTGCATCCTGCCTACCTGCACTGTGCGCTTGACATCACACCACCAAGCAGTGCAGGCACGGCCTACTGGAACCGGCCCAGCACTGATTACCGACCTGCCCTGGCAGCTGTAGTGAGTGCCACAAACAACCCGTCCCAGTGTCTCCTCTTCAGCTAGACCTGCCCTGCTGTACCGTATCTGAGTGACTGAACCTGCCAGTTGGAGAAGGAGGCGAAAAGTATTGAGCGCACAGACGAGCAAACAACAAAGAACACGCAGTCTGCCTGCTCAGACATACTCAAATTTTTTTTCTTAAAAAAAGGGATGAAACAAACAAATCTACAACCAATAAACGAGAGAAATATCTACTGAATGCCCTGAAAACAGCAAACAATATCAAAACGTTTACAAAAACAGGACAGGATGGTTCCAGTAGCGTCCAAATTAAAATACCAGATGACTCTCTTCTGGAAGAAAATGCACTAGAAGTACCTGATAGGGAATTCAAATCTCTAATACTC
>NW_004443952.1:4555838-4562091 GCF_000243295.1 Trichechus manatus latirostris | reverse complement strand
TGTTAACCAATGTCATAAAACAACATGTGTACTACTGTTTCATGAGAAACTATTTGTTTTGTAAGCCTTCACCTGAAGTACAATAAAATATTAAAAAAAAAAAAAAAGAATAAGTGGTGCCCCCCAGCCCTTACAGCCAACAGCACTGGGTGCTCACAGGCCGGCTGCAAAACCCACCAATCTACTCACTCTAGGGAACAGGGACACACTTTCCTCCTGGACACACGGGGGTGGCCGTCGGCCCCCTGCCTTGCTCAGTGTGTGTCCCCTGCTGCAGCTCGATGCCTGTGCCTACCCCAATCACCTATGCCTGTCTAGGACTGTAGGTGAGAGCCTGCACCACACACTTGGTGGCTGAGTACCTGGACACCTGAGCTAAATCCATATAGGAGGAATGGATGGACTCCTGGGCTTACATAGTTAGTGGCAGGTCTGGCCACCTGGTGGCAGGACGTTGGAGTTTCGGGGGAGCCGGTAATTGGGCTAGTTCACACAAGCACCCTATTTGGGCATATCAAAACAAAACAAAATAAGAAGCTAGGACACAGTAACCAAACATAAAATAAATAAATATAATAACTTATTGATGGCTCTAAGACAACAGTCAATATCAAATCACATAAAGAGGCGGACCATGATGGCGTCAGCAAGCTGTCAAAGTAATGAATCCAGAAATTTTCCAGAGGAAGTAAATTTCCTGGAATTGCCAGAGGCCGAATATGAAAGATTAACATACAGAACTCTTCAAGAGTTCAGGAAGGAGATCTGGCAAAATGCAGACCTAGCAATAGAGCAACTTAAGAAGATTAGAGAAGAGTGTGATGGCAAATTTAACCGGCTGCAAGAGTCCATAGAGAAGACAGCAATCAAAAATCCAGAAGATTAACAATAAAATTTCAGAATTAGACAACTCAATAGAAAGTCATAGGAGCAGAATTGAAGCAATGGAAGTCAGAATTAGTGAGTTTGAAGGTAAAGCACTTGACACCAATTTATTTGAGGAAAAATCAGATAAAAGGGTTAAGAAAAAAATGAAGAAACCCTAAGAATTATGTGGGACTCTATCAAGAGGAATAACCTATAAGTGATTGGAGTACCAGAACAGGGAGGTTTAACAGAAAATACAGAGAGAATTGTTGAAAATTTGTTGGCAGAAAACTTCCCTGATATAATAAAAGATGACAAGATATCTATCCAAGATGCCCATTGAACCCCATATAAGGTAGATCCCAAAGGAAAGTCACCAAGACATATTATAAGCAAACTTGCCAAAACCAAAGATAAAGAATTTTAAGAGTGGCTAGGGATAAACGAAAAGTCATCTACAAAGGAGAGTGAATAAGACTAAGCTGAGACTACTCAGCAGAAACCATGCAGGCAAGAAGGCAATGGGATGACATATATAAAGCCTTGAAGGAAAAAAATTGCCAGCCGAGAAATATATATCCAGCAAAACTGTCTCTCAGATATGATGGCAAAATTAGGGCATTTCCAGATAAACAGTTTAGGGAATTTGCAAAAACCAAACCAAAATTACAAGAAATACCAAAGGGAGTCCTCTGGTTAGAAAATCAGTAACATAGATAACAACCTGAGACTAGAACACAGGACAGAGCAACCAGGTATCAACTCAGATAGGGAATTCACAAAAATAAATCAAAGCTAAAACACTGAAAATAGGGAAACAGATGTCAATATGTAAAAGATGACAACATCAAAACAAAAACAAGGGACTAAAAAATATAGACATAGATTTTTCATATAGATTGGGGCCTGAGGTTCTGCATTTATAATAAGCAGGGAATGCCAATGCTATTGCTCCAAAGACCATACTTTGGTAGTAAGGTTCTAGAATCTAGATCAGGGGTTGGCAAACTTTTTCTATAAAGCACCATATAGTACATATTTTGGCTTAGCAGGGCAAACAATCTCTGTTACTCAACTCTGCCATTGTAATGGGAAATCAGCCATTGAGAATATGTAAATAAACGCTATGTTCCAATAAGCTTTATTTACACAAAGCAAGCGGTGGGCCGAATTAGCTTGCCAACATCTGAAATAGTTTCCAGATCAATTAGCTTCCATAAGCCCTATTAATTGTCCTTTCATATGCACAACGTTGAATATTCTAATACAGTGGTTCTCAAAGTGTGATCCATGGATTAGTGGCATGAATATAAACTGAGATTTCATTAGACATACAAATTTGGGGGCCCTAACTCAGACCTACTGGATCAGAAAATCTGGGAGTGAGCCCAGCAATCTGTTTTAATAAGCCTTCCAGGTGATTCAGATGTGCGATAAAGCTTGAGAATCACCAAGAAAGGATTGGCATTTCCAAAAGATACATGGCATTTCCCATGTAGAGGAGAATGAGAAGACAACAGATAATGGGGATAAGAACACAAGGCCTGGTATCAGGCAGACCTGCACTCATATACTGACTAGCTCTGTGACCTTGGACAAGTAACTTACCCTCTCCAACTGAACCTCCATTTCTTCATTTGCAACAATAACAATAAGATTATAAAAGTGTCTGTCCCTTAGGCTGAAGGGTCAATGAAATGAAATGATGTTGGTAAAGCATTTGGCGTAGCCGTCAATTCACAGTAAGTGCTGATGAAATGGAAGTCATTATCAGCTGTATTAAAAAGCCCTGGTGGCGCACTAGATAAGTGCTCAGCTGCTAACTGAAATGTCAGTGGTGTGAACTCGCCAGCAACTCCATGGGAGAAAAGACCTGGCAATCTGCTCCAGTAAAGATTAAACCCCACTGCCATTGACTCTATTCCGACTCACAGAGACCCTACAGGACAGGGTAGAACTGCCCCATAGAGTTTCCAAGGCTGTAACTCTTTACAGGAGCAGATGGCCACATCCTTCTTCCACGGAGTGGCTGGTAGGTTCGAACTGCTGATCTCTCAGTTAGCAGCTGAGCACTTTAACCACTGCACACCCATGGCTCCTTCTGTAAAGATGATAGCCTAGTAAACCCTATGAAGCAGTTCTACTCTGTCCTATAGGGTCACTATGAGTCAGAATCTACTCAACAGCACACAATAACAATATCAGCAGTATTATGAGGACAAAGTCTCTAAATACAGATAGGCTGGTATAAAAGGTCACCTGCAAGCAACTAGGATCTTAAGGGTTTGAGGGCAGAAATGGTGGGTGGGAACAAATATGTTGTGACCAAAAATACTGCACAGCCCTTGGCTTAGCTGGGACCCAGTCAAGAGTTTTAGCACATCCCACTCCATTCTTACATGTACTCCAACTCTAACTAATGAATGCTTGTCAGTAGTTAGAACAAACTCTGATTTGGATCTTCTGAGCAGGGTGCTGGCCTGAAGGACACATTCTATGATTGAGGATCTGTGAGAGGTGGAAAAAGCACAAGCTTTGCATCTGGGTGGGCAAGGATTTGAACCTCCTTCTGCTCTATGATCTGCTAATGTGTGGTCTTAGGCAAGTTGCTTCACATTTCTGAGGTTAAGTTTTTCTTTAAAAAAAAAAAAAAAGCGCCAGAGTCTGAGTGCCACCCCAGAGCAACTGAATCAGAGTTTCTACAGGTGGGGACATGACATCAATATTTTTAAAAAAGAAATTATCTTTCCATAATTTCAGGCTTACTGAACAATGGTAAGAATAAGAATAAACTCTTACCAACATTGTACTGGAGGTTCTATCCAGGGACATTAGGCAAGAAATATACATAAAAGACATTCAGATTGGAAACGAAGAAGTAAAATTGTCTCTAGTCACATATACCATGATCTTGCAAATAGAAAATCCTAAGGAATCTACACACACACACAGACACAAAATTAATACTAATGAACAAGTTTATCAAGGTTGCAGAATATAACGTCATTATAAAAAACAAGGATACATCTATATACTAGCAGTGAATATCCTAAAAATTAAATTTAAGAAAACAATTTCATTTACAATAGCATCAAAAGGAATAAAACACTTAGGAATAAATATAACAAGTAGTGTAAGACTTGTATACTGAAAACTACAAAGCATTGTTGAAAGAAATTAAAAAAAATCTAAATAAATGGAAAGATATCCATAGTTCATGGATCTAAAGACTTAATATTGTTAAGATGGTGATACTCCCAAGTTGATCTACAGAGTCAACACAATTATTAAGATTTTACTACATTTGCTTTCTTTCTCTTCCTTTTTCTATCTATCTATCTATCTGTCTATCTCTGTCTATATTTACTTATCTATATCTGTACCTACATATGTGTCCAGTGTGCACACATGCATATTATTTTCAGAACTGTTTGAAAATAAGTAGCAGACATGATACCTCTTTATCCTTAAATAATTCAGTGTGCATTTTCTAGAAAAACAGGACATTCTCTTACATAACTATAATACAGTTACTAACATCAGGGGATTATCAGTGATATGATGCTATTATTGAATCTACAGGCCTTACTGAAATTTCTTCAGGTGCCTTGTTAATGTTCTTTACAGCAAAAGAAAATCCCAGATTATGCATTGCATTCAGTTGTTATGGTCTTCTTTCTCTCCTTAATTTGGACAGTTCTTCTGTCTTCTTAGTCTTTCATAACTTTGATATTCTTACAGAGATAGGTAAGTTATTTTGTAGAATGTTCCTCAGTTTGCATCTGTCTAATGTTCCCTTGAGATTAGATTTAGGTTATGTGTTTTTGGCAAGAATACCAGGGAAATGAAGTTGGGGCTTTCTCAGCCCATCAAATCAGGAGGCACCTGATGTTGATTTGTGACATTACTGGTGATATTAACACGATCATTTGGTTTAAGCAGCATTTACTGACCAGTTTTCTGCACTGTAAAGTTATTATTTTTCCCCTTTTAATTAATATGTAACTTGAAGGGAGATAGGTTCAATCTACGTAAAAATCATGTTCCTCTTTCAAACTTTCCCCAAGTAGTTCTACCATACATCACGGTTTCTTAAGTCTTGTCAGGCTATATTAATGTGCAACCTGAGAGCCACTGACCTAATCTGTCCTGAGGAGAAAAGACCTGACCTCTCGGAAGAAGAGACATTTAAACTGAAGTCCAAAGGATAAGTAGTAATGACCTGGGCAAAATCAGGGATAAGGGGCAGATATTCTGAGTTCTGAAAAGGCCTGGAGCCAAGTGGGCACAAAAGTTAATAGAGCAGAAATAAATGAAACAGAGAATAGAAAAACAACAGAAAGAATAAACAAAACCAAAAGTTGGTACTTTGAAAGGATCAACAAAATCGACAACCCACTGGCCAAATGACAAAAGAAAAACAGGAGAGGAAACAACAAATGAAAGGGGGGACATTACAACAGACCCAACTGAAATAAAAAGGATCATAACAGAGTATTATGAAAAACTATACTCCAACACATTTGAAAACCTAGAGGAAATGGATAAATTTCTAGAAACACACTACCTACCCAAACTACCACAAAGTGATGTTTAAAATCTGAATGGACCCATAACAAGAGAAGAGATTGAAAAGGAAATTAAAAAAGCTCCCAAAAACAACAACAAAAAAGCCCTGGCCCAGATGGCTTCAATGGAGAATTCTACCAAACATTCAGAGAAAAGCTTATACCAGTACTACTCAAACTATTTCAGAACATAGAAAAGGAAGCCACACTTCCGAATTCATTCTATGAATCCAGCATAACCCTGATACAAAACCAGGCAAAGATGCCACAAAAAAGAAAATTACA
Organism: Trichechus manatus latirostris; assembly: GCF_000243295.1. Taxonomy (NCBI): domain Eukaryota; kingdom Metazoa; phylum Chordata; class Mammalia; order Sirenia; family Trichechidae; genus Trichechus; species Trichechus manatus. The sequence continues at coordinate 4,556,371 of NW_004443952.1, read as the reverse complement.
GACCAATATCTCCCATGAATATAGATGCAAAAATTCTCAACAAAATTCTAGCCAATAGAATTCAGTATCATATCAAAAAAATAATACACCACAACCAAGTACGATTCATACCAAGTATGACCAAAGATGGTTCAACATTAGAAAATCAATCAGTGTAATCCACCACATAAATAAAAGCAAAGAAAAGAATCCCATGATCATCTCAGTTGATACAGAAAAGGCATTTGACAAAGTCCAACACCTATTCCTGATAAAAACTCTCAATAAAATAGGTATAGGGGGAAATTTCCCACATAATAAAGGACATCTATGCAAAACAAATGGCCAACATCATTATTAATGGAAAGAGGCTGAAAACATTCCCCTTGAGAACAGGAACAAGATAAGGATGCCCTTTATCACCACTCCTATTTAACATTGTGCTGGAAGTCCTAGCTAGAGCAGTAAGGCAAGAAAAAGAAATCAAGGGCATCCAAATTGGTAATGAAGAAGTTAAACTGTCCCTATTTGTGGATGATATGATACTATACATA
>NW_004443952.1:4413976-4555495 GCF_000243295.1 Trichechus manatus latirostris | reverse complement strand
AAATGGATCAAAGACCTACATATAAAACCAAAAACTATAAAGTTCATAGAAGAAAAAATAGGATCAATGCTAGAGGCCCTAATACATGGCATTAACAGGATACAAACCATAACCATCAACACACAAATCCCAGAAGATAAGCTAGATAACTGGGATCCTCTAAAAATTAAACACTTATGCTCATCAAAAGACTTCACCAAAGAGTGAAAAGAGAACCTACAGACTGGGAAGAATTTTTTGGACATTACAAGTAAGACAAAGGTCTAATCTCTAAAATCTACAAGAAAATCCAACACCTCTACAACAAAAAGACAAATAATCCAATCAAAAAATGGGCAAAGGAAACGAACAGACACTTCACCAAAGAAGACATTCAACCAGCCAGACACTTGAGGAAATGCTCGTGATCACCAGCCATTAGAGATACGCAAATCAAAACCACAATGAGATAGCATCTCACCCCGGCATTATTGGCACAAATTAAAAAAACTGGAAAGAACAAATGTTGGAGAGGCTGCGGGGTGATCGGAACTCTTATGCACTGCTGGTGGGAATGTAAAATGATACAACCATTTTGGAAAATGGTATGGCGCTTCCTTAGAAAGCTTAGAAATAGAAATACTGTATGATCCAGCAATCCCACTCCTAGGAATATATCCTAGACAAATTAGAGTCATCACACAAATAGACATATGCACACTCATGTTCATTGCAGCATTGTTCACAATAGCAAAAAGATGGAAATAACCTAGATGCCCATCAACAGATGAACAGATAAACAAACTATGGTACATACACACAATGGAGTATTACACAACGATAAAGAACAATGATGAATTTGCGAAGCATCTCATAACATGGATGAAACTGGAGAACATTATGCTGAGTGAAATAAGTCAATCAAAAAGGACAAATATTGCATGAGACCACTACTTTAAAAGCTCATGAAAAGATTTACACACAAAAAGATACAATCTTTGATGGTTATGAGGGAGCAGAGGGGTTGGGGGAATACTAAATAGGCAATAAATAAGTGGTGACTTTGGCGAAGGGTAAGACAGTGCACAATACTGGGGAAGCCAGCACAACTTGTACAAAGAAAGGTCATGGAAGCTCCGTAGACACATCAGAACTCCCTGAGGGACCAAACTGCTGGGCAGAGGGCTGTGGGGACCATGGTCTCGGGGAACATCTAGCTCAACTGGCATAACATAGTTTATAAAGAAAGTGTTCTACATTTTACCTTGGTGAGTAGTATCTGGGCTCTTAAAAGCCTGTGAGCAGCCATCTAAGATACTCCATTGGTCTTACCTCTTTGGGAGCAAGGGAGAATGAAGAAAATAAGATACGAGGAAAAGATTAGTCCAAAGGACTTATGGACCACAACTACCACAGCCTCCACCAGACTGAGTCCAGTACAACTAGATGGTGCCCGGCTACCACTACTGACTTTTCTGACCGGGATCATAACAGAGAGTCCCAGATAGAGCTGGAGAAAAATGTAGAACAAAATTCTAACTCACAAAAAAAGACCAGACTTACTGGCCTGATGGAGACTGAAGAAACTCTGAGAGTATGGCCCCAGTACACCCTTTTAGCTCAGTAATGAAGTGACTTCTGAGGTTCACCGTTCAGCCAAAGATTAGACAGCCCCATAAAACAAAAGGAGACTAATTGGGCAGAACAGCCCAGGGATAAGGACTAGAAGGCAGGAGGGGAGAGGAAAACTGGTAATAGTGAACTCAAGGTTCAGAAGGGAGAGTGTTGACATGTCGTGGGGTTGTTATCCACTGTCATAAAACAATATGTGTACTAACTGTTTAATGAGAAACTGTTTGTTCTGTAAACTTTCATCTAAAATACAATGAAACAATTAAAAATAAAAAAAGGTTCATAGAAAGGAACTCAGTTCAGCTGGCCAGGGTACAGAGTGCAATGTAGAATGTAGGCAGGAGGTGTCAGCAAGTAACATGTAAGAGGTCTGGCTTATTATAAAAGCAAAGTGAAACTATAAAATGCTTTTAATCAGGGAAATGACATAACCAGATTTTTGTGTTGGAAAAAAACAAAAACAAAAACATCCTTTTGACTACCATGCAGGGGGCAGATTTGAGGATGGCAAGATTGAAGGCAAGGAGGGCAGTGAGGAGACAATGGTGGTGTCCAGTGAGAGGAGCTGGTGTACTGGCAGCTCACTGGGGAGAACGACCTGGGAAAGACACAGCAGCACTGCATGGTAACTGCAACAATGTGGGGATGTCAGATACTGTGAACATACCAAGAAAGGGTTTCTACACTGGACTTGCAGGATTCAATCGGGCTTCCTAGAGTAGGGCAGGGACAAAAGAAAAACAGGAGAGGACACAAATAACCCAAATAACAAAAGAAATGGGGAACATTACAACAGATGAGCAGGAGGCACCCAGATGAAGAGGCAAGTAATCCCTGTATTCTAGGCAGAAGGAACAGGAGGTACGAGAAACTAAAAGAACTCAAGAAGGCTGTAGCCTCCAGGAAAGAGCATGGGATGTAACTGGAGAGAGAAGCAGGAGCTAGATCCCCTAGGGCTATGAGTGTCAGATGGCAAGTTTGGGCTTTATCTTCATGGCAGACACAGAGAGGAATGGAAGGATCTAAAGCAAGTCTGCAGGTTAGAGAAATCGCTCTTGCTGCATGTGGAGAATGACTTAGTGGGCAGAGGTTGGGGATGCAGGAAGAAAATCCAGGAGTCTGATTCTGAGACATTATGAAGGAAATAACTGCACCGTGTCGGTGTGTCTTGGTGCTCAACACGTGGGAGCTATCACCATACCTCAGCTCAGGGAGGATGCTGAGCAGACCTTTGGGGGTCTTTGTAAACTAACTGGGGTCTTTTCTGTAAACGTGTGGGGGACATGTTAAAGAAGAAGCAAACACCTACCCACACAGAAGAAGGGGAGGAAAACAACCTGTTGGCAGGGGATGCGAGGAGGGGAAGAAGAGCAAGGGGGTTGCTCTGGTGCAGAATGAAGACAAATGGGCAGTGAGTTTCAGAGAATACATCCTTTTTCCAGAACACTTGCCTCTCCATCAGGGCCCCGCAGAGGCCTGTCAGACAGGAACGGTGCTTTTGTGCGTGTGCAGGCTGTGCTCTTGTTGCCATAGTAATGGGGCCATAAGTCATGTCTGCTGCTGCTGCATAGAGGGGCTGTAATTTATTCCTGCCTGGCTGGGATTGTAAACTTTTTTTTAATGTTCAAAATCCGTCACAGCAAGGGAGGGCAGGGTGTCTCTGGCTCCCTTCGGAGGAGGGGGGACATTGTCAGACCTTGCCCAACGCCCTGCCCACGATGCTCCCTCTCACCCCACAGCTTGGGCCACTGCACTAAGGCAGGCAGGCCCTGCATAGCTCCCTCTGACCTCTGGTGGGAAGAGTTTCAAAAGCCTGAGCTTGATGCTCATTCCTGGGGCCAGGATACTACTTTATTCCTGATCCCAATTCCTCGTCCTATTTCCCCAGGTGAAGTCTCTGCATGCCAGCTTTTCTCTTCATGCTTTACATTCTGGTTTAATAATCTGCCCTGTACCCCAGCCCCTCTAGGACTGGGTCTCTACAGGTGTGTAATGGAAAGAACATAGGTTTCAAATTATATCTTCTGAACCTCAATTTTTTCCTCTTTCCAATGGGGTTAATAATCTTCCTCTAAGGCAGAGTTTCTCAACCTTGGCACTATTGACATTTTGGGCTGGATAATTCTTTACAGCAAGGGGCAGGTCTGTGCACTGTAGGATGTTTATTACCATCCGTCGCATCTACTCACTAGATGCCAGTAGCATACCCTCCTGCCTCCTGTTGTGGTGACCACAAATATTTCCTGGCATTGTCAAATGTCTCCTGGGGGCAGAGTCACCCCTGGTTGAGAATCATTGATCTGTGCACGTGAGTCAAGTGCCAGTACAGTGCCAGCACCAAGCATTAGCTCAGCAGTCATTCTTTCTTCTTCCATCCCGTCTTATCTCACAAATGGAAGCACTGGTTCTAAATCCTGCACCTGGGAACAGCACCTGTTATTTGCAGGCTTACTTTGCAGGTACCAACCATCACCTACACTTTCCCTGCTCCTCTGTCTTTTGGGCATCTCCATCAGATACCTGGAAGTGAAAAACCAAAATCCCACTACTTTAAGTGATATAGAAAGACAGCTAAAGTGGGAAGAATCTAAGCTTCCAAAGAGGAAAAACCAAAGTCTGGTCCATTCAAGTTTGTTTTGGAACCATTCCTTAGCAATTCTTGGGCCGTCTCCCTTCTTTGACTCCTGTCTTAGCTATCTAGTGCTGCTGTAACAGAAATATCACGCATGGATGGCTTTAACAAACAGAGGTTTATTCTCTCACAGTCTAGGAGGCTAGAAGTCTGAATTCAGGACGCCAGCTTCAGGGGAGGGCTTTTTCTCCTTGTCAGCTCTGGGGGAAGGTCCTTGTCATCAACCCTCCCCTGGGCTAGGAGCTTCTCAATGGAGGGACCCTGGGTCCAAAGGATGTGCTCTCCTTCATTCTTGGTAGCATGAGGTCCCTCTATCTCTTTACTGGCTTCTCTTTTATATCTCAAAAGAGACTGACTCAAGAAACAACCTAATCTTATAGACTGAGTCCTGCCTCATTAACATCATAGAGGTAGGATTTACTACTCATAGGAAAATCACATCAGATGACAAAATGGTGCACAATCACACAATACTGGGAATCATGGCCCAGCCAAGCTGACACACATTTTTGGGGGACACAATTCAATCCATGACAACTCTAGTAAGTGTTTTTGTCCTTTTCAATCTTTGAAAGTCGTATCTAAGTTCCACTTAGCCTCTACTATGTGCCAGACACTGTGTTAACCATTTTAAATACATTATCATGACAACAATGCTTTAAAACCCATTTTACAGATGAAGGAAGTGAAGCTTTTCCTTTTGACGTGTAGCACTTTCAGCTTTCATGGGCAGCCGAATCTTTTTATTCCAAGACCAGGCCCTATTGGGATATAAAAAGCCATGGATATCCCTGGCTGTTTTCTGAGAAGCCTTCCAGATGTTGTGATCACATAGCTGGACAGGGCACCTTCACAGCTGACTTGTCCCTAGCACCCGTGCAGCCCCAGTGTGGGACTCCAGGAATCATGTCAGGACTGCTCTCAGTCTATTCCATTTCACTGCAGTTAACCCAGTCCTGCTGTTCTTAGGATCTAGGTGGCTGGGATGAAGCTGAAAGATGCCCTAAAGGAGGGGAGAGAGGGAGAAGTGCATTGTGGAGCTAGGATCCCATACCTAGAATGCCTTTGAGGTGTCTGGGATGGTTTGCTGGGACTGGCTGGGATGGTCATGCAGGCTTTCCCCAAACCATTCTCTTCATTTACTCTACTTTTGAAGAATCTTTGAGTCACATTCTAATGAGTCAATCATCATGTACTTATTGAGTACCTACTGAATGCAAAGCCCTAGGATGGGAGGGTGGAGTATACAAAAAGTATTGTGTCATGATTCCTTTTTGAAAAAAGAAGAGTTTAAAAAGAGTCTGATGAGGGAATCATGCACTGGGTTAAAGTTTGAGGTAAATAATGGCAATATAATAAAAACAATAACAGCCGATGTTTTTGTGCCAAAAGTCACATTAACTTACTTGATCTGCATTAACTTAATTGATCCATGCATTAACTTACTTGATCTGCAACAGAAACCCTATAAGGTAGGTACAGTTATCTCTGAGGTGGGTAGGTACAAAGCGAGGTGACCCAGATAGTGAGTGGCAGATCTGGGATCTGAGTCAGGGCATCCAGTGCTAGAGCCTGTGCTGCTAACAACTGGGCTATGTTGGGCTAAAGAGTCTCAAAAAGCTACAATGCTATGAGGTTTTTCTTCTCTCTCACTACTTTTTATCTTTGCTACTTCCTTTTCCTCCTCTACCAATTTTAGGTGACTTGTTCCTCCTCTGGAATATCTAAATATGGTCATTGTATTCTATCTCAATCCTTCATCTGCCCTAAGAGTCCTGTGCTTTCCACAAGGTCAAGGGGAGATAGAATATGGAGCTCAGCAGCTGGCTGGCATGGCTATTAAGCTGGCCCTTCTCCCACTCCCAAAGAATGTGTGTACACTGTGAAAGAGGTCCCCTGGGCACCAAATCCTTGTTCTGATGTTTGGTTTAACTTGTGCTGCCTCTGAGCCTCAGTGGACTAATGTGGCATTACTTGAAGTGTGTCTCAAGAAATGTTAGTCCTGAATCTGCTCTTGGTTGAAGTGTTGAGGAGGCTGTAGTGTGCAGACTTCTCTTCCTGAAAGATTCATGATGCTCATTCACATATTAATGTCGCTGGGAAAGCTGCCACCAAGGAAATCGATGTAACAACTCCATTTATACTGGGTTTCTCAAACCTTTTAAATTAGGGAACCTTCCTTTTTCATTTTGTTGCATTTACTAACTCCAAAATACTGGTGTTATTTGAAACCACTTTGAGACACTGAATTGTTATAACCTGAACCAATAAACATTGTAAGGCAGGAGATTTGATAGGGCTGTTTTAATGCTGGGAATATTTATATGTAAGGGGACTAGGTGATACTCAGAGACTAGGCAATTTACTGGTAATATCAAAATATCTCCACTGCTGTACCAATATAGCCACATCAAATTAGCATCATCAAAATGTTCTGTACCCTTTCTCTCAGCCATTTACTGTGCTTAGAACTGGGAATGCAAAAATGGTTAAAATTCAATCCTTGACCTCAAGGAATAAACAGATTGCCAGGTGGGATTGGAGTGGGAGTACACACCTACAGTTAACTATAATGCAATGCAATCTACTGTTCCATAATTAAGGATGAAATATTCTAACAACATGAACAAAGAAATGAGGTGGGGGGGTGACTCTGGTGGATGGGAGGAGGGCACATCTGGGTAAGGCTGTTCAGAAGAAGTGACATTTCTGCAAAGCTGTGAATGAGGAGGAGGAGCAGTGTGCCAGGTATGTAGGGGACTGTGTAAGTCTTAGGACATTCAGGAAAAGGGACAGCACTGGCAAAGGCAAGAAATAGGAAAGTGCATGGTATTTTGAGGAAAAAGCAAATGGGGACATGGTTGGAGACAAGATCACGGAGGATGGTGGCCAGATTCTGAAGTGCTAATGCATGCCAAGTGGAAGAGTTTGGTTTTAAGGTGGGGATAGGCATGGCCCGATTTGTACAGAGAAGTGAGACCATCTAGGAGATGAGGTTCTAAGCCAGGGAGTGTCAGCAAAGAGGAGAGGCATGGGCATTTTGAGGATATTTTGAAGGTAGGCTGGTAACCCCCGGGGTTTGTGCTAGATCTCTTCCATTTGTTCCTCAGGACCCACTCTCATCCCATCCTCACCCTACCTTGTGCCTCAGGAGGCTGACTTCAATAGACTGCCCCAATGGACTCTCTTACCTGGCTTCCAGCTGGGTTCAGAAGGTCTGGAAAGAGGTTTGGGCATTTATTTCTCTGGCTCCCTTACTGCAGGGGCACCACGGGTCATCGGCGTGTCACAGCTCCTGCAAGGCAGCCTGCTCCATGGTGTTCTCTCTCCACGTTTGGGTAACCTCACCCTCACCTTGACCTACTGATACTAGCCCCAGGTACTACCTATCTCCGGTTGCTTTTCTCAAACTTTCTCCAAACTTTGTGACTATTCTTTTAAAAGTCTCCCAGCTTGAGCATACCATTGCTTTCCTGCTGGGATCCTGCTTGACTTTGGTTTCCTTGGTAAGTGAGAGGAAACGGAGTTAAGTCTAATGCACAGATCCATTAAGTATTCATTGAAAATATCCAAATCATCTTTCTGACCAAATTGGACAGTTTTTTTTTTTTTTGTGTGTGTGTGTATGTGTGTGTGTGTGTGTGTGTGTGTGTGTGTGATGTGAGAAGCAGGTGGGGACTGGGACTTATCTGACAGAGTAAGATGCGCTATAGAAAACACATAGTCCTACCCAGCCCCAACAAGAGGATCTTATCATTGTTAGTTGCCATCGAGTTAATTCCAATTTATGGCAACCCCATGTGTGCAGAGCAGAACAGCTCCATAGGGTTTTCAAGGCTGTGACCTTTCAGAAGCAGATCACTGGGCCTGTCTTCTGAAGCACCTCTGGGTGGGTTCAAATCACCAACCCTTTGGCTAACAGTCGAGTGCTCAACTATTTGTGCCACCCAGGAACTCCAAGTGGGTCTTAGAAGACAAAATATTTGCTCATCTTAGCTTAGCTTGGTGATCACTGCCTCTGAACTGCTGCTTGCATAATCTACAGCCTGGTCTGTTTAGATGAGACCAGAGCGAGTTCTAGGGAGCATTGGGAAACTATGTCAGGGAACACAGCAGGAGGCTATGATACACCTGTAGGCAGGGGGTGGATTCTGTCAGTTTAGGATGGTCCACGTCATGGCAGAGGGATGGAAATTACAACTTAGAAGGTTTCTTCCAGGCTGTGAGTTTGTAATTGTTAAAACTTGCTTTGGAACTCTAGGATCCAGTTCAGAGTCCCTGTAATGTAGGTGGTTTGTTTACAGCTTAGAGTGTTCCATTTTTAATACAAATGACAATGACGGTGCCAGACATTATCCAGGAAGCACTGACATGGAGGCCTCAACTCTGCTATAACCCAGAGATCTATTTCAGTAAACTTATTGGCACCAAGATGAGATTATCCGAATATAGCCCCTGAGACAACAGATAGATGGGTGAAGACTTCTGGTTAAGACAGCTTCATTTCTAATTCGTCCACAACACCTCCATCCACATGACTATCTTTCCCCTAAATCTCATCAACCACAAATCTCTCTTCATTTTACAGGGGAACACAATCATCAAGCCATCGGATTCAAAACTGGAAGGACCCCTACATGCCACCAAGTTCAAAGATGGTAAATACCGACCCTTGTGTCACAACTCCCTCATCCGATACCCAAAGCATGCATCCTGAGTTGATGGTGGCACTTTTCCCAGCTAAGTCTGTCGGTTGCCTCAGGAATCTTTCCAACATTAATACCCTAAGCAGGTATTATCTGTGTTGGCACATGAGATGTCTGCTATCTGCCATCTCTGATTAACTCCAACGCCTAAGATGGATGGGTAAACTGAAGCCCAGGGAAGATTTTGAAGACATGAATTGGACTAGATGTTGAACTCATGATCTCCCCATTTCTTTCCATGGGTGTGTCTACACTTTGTGATCCAGCCTCCTTAATCATGTATGACTGATCCAAAGGTGGGCTCCTAACCCATGCTGGGCCAATAAGATTTCTTCTCTAGGATTTTTCAAACTGCAACTCCAGGAAAAGAATTACTCACTTTTTGGTGTTATGAGCCAAACCAGGTTTGGGGACTCATGATTATTTCAACTGCTACCATGGGGGGAGGGAAGTTGGTTTTCAGTAAATAAAGCCATCATAGAGTGATACAAAGATGAAAGACTGAATCCTAATATATAATTCTCAGAACTCCCTTATCTCTGTGGCTGACTTTTTACTCTTTCCATGGAATTCTTCCAATACTGTCATCATTAAGCTAATCTGAATTGGGTTTTGGTCTCCTGAAACCAAAAACTTCCTAATACAGAGTGGGAAGGGTTTCCATGCAGTGAGGAAGGCATGGTGGCATGAGGTCTTGAGGTCAGAAGTCTTGTATTCAAATACCAACTCTTCCCCCTACTGGCTATGCTGCTGGGTGCCTTAGAATGTCAACTTCCTCATCTGTGAAATGGGGGATAAAAATAGCCTTGATCTGGGAAGATGGTTGTAAGAAGCACCCTGCCCAGTAAGACACTGTCCAAAATGCCACATATGACCGTCTTCAGTGCAGAGTCAGTCAAACCCAGGTATTCTGATACTCATTCCAGCATGCCTGCCAAAAAAATCATAGCTTTCATGTTTCTCTGTCTTCGTTTTTTAATCTAAAGATCTGCAGGCCCGTTTCAACATCAGAAGTCCCATTTGAAAAGTGTTTAACTTCTAATGCAGATATAACAAGTCGTTTCTCAGTTTCACTGTATCTGCAAAGACTTCTATAATTCAACATCAAATATTTATTATTACATTTATTAAAGTTTTAATAATTTAGCATCTCCTGCATGTAAGATAGACGCTTAGCTAACTGGTTTCCCTTTATCCAACGTGGGTCACTTCAATATTTATATTCCAAAGTCTCCTTTTAAGTTTCATTTAGCAGAGGCTGTGTCTTGGGCCCTCTGCCTGAGTTGACAGTTGGAGTGTGCTATGACCTCCCCAGTGGCAAAGACTAACAGAAATCTGGTGCTGAACTGTATTTGAAGAGATTTACCGAGCCTGGGCAGAAACTCATCCTAATAGACTTCACTTTTATTATGATCACTAAACTAAAATGAGGTAAAATATGTATGTCTCCAAGCTCACTGGCTGAGTGACAGGCAGTGAGGCTATGAGATGGGTGGGTATAGAATAGATCCATCAGGTAGAGAGAGCAGAGGCCTTTATACCAAAGCTTATCAGAGGGACCTCATTCTCCTAAAAGAAGGGAGGGAGGTAGTGGTGAGGGCAAGCTCTAATTGCTGAACTAAAATTCCATGAACCCAGCAGTCAGTACTAGGTAGACTCCCTGTTTTCCCACTGTCTTCCTCTTTCCCATTTAATATTTCACCTTCCACTTGCACAAAGAACATACACACTCAATGGACTAAATGGTCAGCAAAGACTAAGAATTGGATATAAGATTCTGTAGAAGAATCCTGATCCAAAGGGATTTAAAAAAAAAAAGGAACAGAATTTCAAATTCTCAATAGAACACAGAGCTTCTGGAACCACTGAAGTTGGATGAACACCTGAAACTATTGCCCCAAGATAATATATAAACCTTAAAACTCAAACTAAAACTTTTCCCAGAGGTCTGCTTTGAACCAAACAACAAGTTTAGCCTAATTTGTAAAGTATGTCTGCCTTGAAATTTATGCTATCTGACAGATTTGCCTTGGGATCAAATTGACAACAGTATCTTGAAAGGTTAGATAAGAATCTTAGGGGCCAGTGACTTTACGTTAATGGTTGTAGAATAATTTGGAAAAGGGTAACAAGAATGGTTCTACAACTTGAAGAATATGAACAATGTCACTGAATTGTACATGTAGAATTTGTTGAAATAGTGTATCCTTTGCTGTGGATATTTTCACAAAAAGAAAATTAAATTTAAAAAAAAGGAGAACTTTGGCTTAAAAAAGAAGAAGTCCAATGAGGCTCCCCTTCAATCCTACTGAGGACAACAGAGAGTTTTCCTGCATCAACAATAGCCGGCATGTACTGAATCTGTCTCCAAATGGCTTAGGTTCAAATCCTGGTTCTGCCACTTACTACCCATGTTACTTTGGGGAAAAAACATTAAACTCTGTGTGCTTCAATTTCCCCATCTGTAAATAATAGTAACTGTGCCACTGGGCTGCTGTGAAGAGTCATGAATTAATAGATGTAAAGTGCACAGACACAGAGGAAGTGTCCAATAGATGTTAGCTATTATTATTCTTATGGGAAGTCCCTGGGTAGTCCAAATAGTTAATGTACTCAGCTGCTAACTGAAAGGTTGTCAGTTTGAGTCCATCCAGAGGTACCTCGGAAGAAAGGCCTGATGATCTACTTCTGAAAAATCAGCCACTGAAAACTCCACGGAGCACAGTTCTACTCTGACACAAATGGAGTCACCATGAGTTTGAATCGACTCAACGGCAACTGGAAGATTACTGTTATGTCTGTGGGGCTAAAAGTTTAAACGTATCATCTCATTCAATCCACAAAAACATCAAAAGAAATAGTAGCAGTCATCATTCCAATTTACAGATAGGAAACTGAGGCTCAGAAAGTTTAAGTAACTTGCCCAAGGTCAGCTAGGAAGTGCAGAGCTGGAATTTGAAACGAGGCAGTCTGGCACCAGAGCCCTAACTATTAACTTTTGCCCAATATTCCTCCCCTCTGTGTTTTGAGCAGGTGAGTAGGTTGCCGATTGAAGTTCTCTTGCCATATGGGTGAGGAACGTTTGTGTGAGCAGTTAGTGAGAAAGGGGAAAGAGGAGAAGCATGACGGGTTTGAGATTTTATCTGATGAGGGCTGAAGAGTTCCACTTTTATATCAACATCCCCACTTCTAGGTTGCTCTACCAAGCGCACACACTCGCACACATCCATTAACAAAATCTGCTGAGGTTGTAGGGAAAGTGGAGGCAAGAAGTCTGAGTCTTACTCACATCCAGTAGAATGAAGGCATCCTTGAGCATCAAAGAATACATGACCTTGTATCAACAGCCTTCCCCTCAGACTCTTGCAGCCTGGTTCCTTCCCAATCCCAATGCCCCAGTGTAATGCACCAACTAATGCTTTGGCCTAGCCTGACTCCTGTCTGCTCAGCATGTCTTGCTGCCCTTACCCTCCCCTGCCTAATGTGATCAAGAGGAAAGATGCACATATCCCTTATCTCTACTGCTTCTGCATCATGAAATACATCTTTTTTTAAATTTAATTATATGGTCACACTGTATCATATGGTTACTTCCTTATTTGTACCCTAATCACTACTACTACTTTTAAACCCTGTCGTTCATTAAATATCAATTACATGTAACTCTATATGCATTATGTGTTCCTTATAACAACCATAAGAAGGAAACACTATGCTCTCCATCTTACAGGTTAGGGAATTGAGGCTCCGAGGGATGAACTGGCTTGACCCAGGTAGTTCAGGTAGAAAATTGTGGAGTCAGGATTTAAATCTAGATGTATATGATTCCAAAGTCTATGCTCTATTTTTCCTACCCCTTCTTGGCCTACGGTCTTTATATTTCTAGAGCACAGTGCCTTTCACACAGGGAAGTACTAGTGTGTGTTTGCTGAGAAGAAGAGCTCCTTCACAATCAAGATTTCACTTTAAGATGTGTCACCCACATTTCCAGACTACATTGTATCTGGCTAGGGACACTGCCTGGGCTCAGACTAGATTTAGGTATCTGGACCACTTACACAGGAGCATCTGCTGGGGACCTGGGAGTGAGGAATACACTATACTCAATTGCCCTCAGAATCTTTGCTGACTCCATCTAGTCCAGGTGGTCCATAGCTGGGAAAAAAGAAAGAAGAGAGGAGGAAATATCATGCATGCTGTGGCTCCTATCCTCCTCTCACTGCATCCTCTGCCGTGTGCCCCTTGGCACTACACTCCAGACAAATTGACCTGGAAGCCCCCTGATCAGGCATGCCACTTCAACACCTTGAACCTTGCCCATGGAGAGAACATCTGTGGGTTTTTCATATCCATTTGGTGCTTTTCCTTAACTTCCTTCAGGGAACAAACCTGTTTGTAATCTCAATCCACATCCTTAAGGTCCCCCTCACCTTTGTTGGTTTCAAGGCTGGGCTGGTGACCCTGGTCTGGCTAATTAGGGCATTGTATCCCTCTAGCTATTGATGTGGGTCATTGGCAGATGTCCCAAAACAGGTCATACAGAGGTATCATGGCCTAGGGATGAGAAGCATGGACTCATGAGCCAGACTCTTAACATAATCACATCTATAAAGATCTTTCCAAATAAGGTAACATTTACAGGTTCCAGTGATTAGGACTTGATATTTTCAGGAGCTATTATCAGCCTATCACAGGTGGAATTTGAGAATTTGCATTTCTAACAAGATTGCAGGTGATGCTGATGCTACTAGTCCAGGGACAACGTTTTGAGAACCAGTGACCTAGTGAATTCCTACCCATACATCCAAACTCAGCTCAGAGGTCCTCCCCTCTGTGAGGCCTTCATTTTAGTCCCCAGGTGGAGCTGGCCTCCTCCACCTTTGTATCCTTTCTCCGTCCTGAACTTTCCCTCACTCCTTCCCAACTGCCATAAAGTATGACATCTTTTTGTTTGCAATTTTTTCTCATTTAACAGACTGAGATCCTTGTCTTAACCATCTTAATAGCTCTAATACTTAGCCTGGCATATAGTAGGGGTTCAATACATTCTCAGTGCTTGGAATTGAAAGACAAAAAGAACAAGACATTTTTAATTCTTTTCAGAACTAACTCAATGTGGAAACTGTCACCAGGTGAGCAATGCTACCTGCATTCTGATATCTCCATTATTCTTCCAACATTGTGCAGGAATTAACAGTATTTCATCATTTCATTTTCATTGATTTGAGACTATAGAAAAATCACTAAGGGGCTCCAAAAGCTGGGCTTTGTGCATGATTATTATTCCAATTATAATAGCTACCCCTGCATCACTCTTATAAGAAGAATCAGCTTCAGGTGAAAATGTGAAGAAGGCCCAGTATGTAGCAATAAGTGTTGCTTGCCATGCTTCTCTCTCCATCAGTAGCTTTTATTTTATCTCTCACATCAGTCTCTTGTTCCACGCTCCTTGCTACACCGTGAGATTCCTAAAAGTAGAGGTGGGTCTTATTCATCTCTGTACTCCTACAGTGCCTGGCACAGTGCCTGGCACACAGGAGGAACCCAGCAAAGCCTTACAGAATTGAAAGGAATCTGTATCTCCACCTTTGTAGCTGACATCATTAGTGTCTCGAATGCTAAAAATCTCATTCCTGGAAAATTCCTACTGGGACAGGCTGGAGAATGGGAGTTGTTCAGGGGAGAGTTCTCTTCTTTCACCCTCCAACCCCTCGGTCTTGAAAACCTTCCCTCTAGCCTTAGATTCCACATAGCCAATCCTATCCACAATTCAAGGTTAATTGCCAGTGTTCTTGTGCCCGAAAATATCTTCCTAATTCCCTTGGTCAGGAATTCTGTCTTCCTTTTGCAATCCCCCAGGACACTCTATGTGTACCCCACAAGTAATCTTCATGCAGTCTTCAAATTCTTCCATGTACATAAAGCCATTATACTTTAATATTAAATTCTCCCCAAAACCCCACCACAAAGGAATTCATGTGAGCCCTCGAGTTCAAGATTTTGAGATGCATCAGAGAATGAATGTAGCTTTTCAGCAAAAGAAAAACTTAAAAAGAGAAAGAGAAACAAAAACTACTATGCTACAGTAACAAGCATAATAATTAATGCTTCTAGAGAGTTCACCATATGCCAAATGCAGTGCTTTACATGTATTACATCATTTAATCTTCACCATTCTCTTACATGACATAGTTTTCTATTCCCATTATCCACAAAGAGAAACAGAGCTACAGAAAAATAATATAACTTTCCCAAGCTCATGTAGTAAGCAAGTGGTGGAGCTGAGACTTGAACTCAGGTAGTTCAGTTTGGTCCCATAGCCTATGACTTTAAAAAAACAAAAGAACTTTATGTTTAATCAAAATACAGCATACATAGAGAAAAGTGTAAAAACCATATCTGTAAAACTTGGTGAATTTTCAGAGTTCAAAACACCTGTGTAGCCACCACTCAGATCAAGAAATCAAACATAACCAGCATCACATAAGCCCCTTTATGCTCCCCCGAGTCATTGCCCCATCTTTCACCCACTTTCCTTTATTCTAACGTCATAGATACATTTTTGATCTTTACATAAACATAATATTTTGTGTCTGCCTTCCATAATTCAACATTATATTTGTGAACTTCATCTAGGGTGTTGTGCGTAGTTGCTGTGTTCCTTCATTTTTACGATTAATTGTATTCCATTGTGTGATTATTCCACAACTTACTCACCTACTTTTTTTGATAATGGACATTTGTCTTTTTCCAAAATTTTGGCAATACAAGTAAGTGCTACTCTTACTATTTTTATATGTATTATTTGTGGTACATATATACACACTTCTGTTAGGTATATTTCTAGGAGTAGAATTGATAGGCTATGGGATATATGTATGTTCAACTTTAGTAGATACTGCCCAATAGGTATACATAATGACAATACCAATTTACATTCCCACGATCAGGGCATGAGAATTCCAGTTGCTCCATACCACTGCCAACATTTGTTATCATCAGTTGTTTAAAATTTAGGTACCCTGGTAGGTCAGAGTCTCTATGTTTGACCGCTAAGTGTTCTGCCTCTCATAGTGTAAGGTATCATACTTTTCTGAAAATTTATCACAGATTAAAAACAAACACACACACACACATATGCACACAAAGAAAGAATCAATTGGCAAAACACTTTCATATGTTCCTTTCCAATCCTGCTGGAATGCTTACTTTTCTCTGCCCTCTGACTCTGCTGTTCCACACAGTCTATCCTCTAATCTCTCTGTTGCGATTCCATGTCAGTGTTATTGGCTATCTATAATTATGATCTATTATTTATTAATTTTTAACATATCATCTGACTGGAACTTATTAATTCTTTAAATGCCCATGATACGCTTGCCTGGACGATGTCATGTCAAACAAGGTTTATTAGTGCAGACTGGAAAACTCAATCTAAACAGTGCAGATTCTTTTGAATGGTGATGATTGCAATCTCTTTTATCCACCCGTGCAGTGAGACCAACAGGCTTGTGTGAGATAAGATAAAGGTAAGATTTAAAAGGCTGTCTGTGGTTGTTTCATGGCCAAACTAAGGCACGTAGGCACCTCAAGCAGGATAATAATTTAGTGCCTTCATCAAACCAACATTTTTCAAATATTTGTGCAATATTTATTTGAAGGAGTATCTTAGTGGTTTGTAGAGAAAGGGTTGAAAAGGAGGACCAATGGCTGTAGAAAGTCATCCCTTTTCCATCCTGGGTAACTCTGCTCTGGCCCCAACTTGGCAAAAGCATGCCTTCCAGGTAACCAGGCACAGCATTCTTATAAGGGGTTTAAGAAACATCTAATTGTTATTACAGTATGCCCTCTGAGCATCTTACCCTTCCAACTCATCACAGCATTCCTTCCAACCATATAAAATACTCTCCCTGCAATACATTCTCACACTTATATTTTCTCAACTTTTTTTTCTTTGCAAAGGTGTTTGATAGCCCACTATAGATCGGTATTCTGGACACCTACTTGGCTAGCTTGATATTTAATGTAACATTGGTTGGAGCAGAATAAGGTACTTGAGTCATCTTAGGAATAACAGTTGCTCTCAGCAGGAACATGACGTTGACAATGACAGGGAACTACACGGTTCAAGGCTGAAAGATACCTTACTGTTACCTAGTATACAACCATTCCCACGCTGTCTGCCCCAGCATCACCAGTTTCTACTTGAAATTAATGATGAAGTTAAACTAAACTTCAGCTCAAATAGGTGTATGGTACCACTGGGGTTGTATTATGTACCAGTGTTTACATAGCTTCTATGATTTAGTCAGCATAACGACTCTTGAGGGGTGATACAATAAAATGGTTAAGAACATTGGCTCTGGAGCTGGACAGATCAGGGGTTAAAGCCTGGCATCATCACTTACTAGTGAAGAATCACCTTTATGTCTCAGGTGATTATTATTATTATTATTTTGATCTGTAAAATGGAGGTAATAATAGCATCACCTCACAGGGTTGATGTAAGGATGTAATGAGATAATATTAGTAAAGTTATTGGCACACAGAAAATGATTAAAGGATACGGATTATTATTATTATATTCTGTAATATAGATTCTGCTATTATCCCCATTTTGTAGACAAAGATGTGGACACTTAGAGAGTTGAACCTGGCCAAGATCACATAACTCATACATGATAGAGAAGGGATTCTAATCCACACCTGTCCAACTCTAGAGTGAGTGTTACCATCAGCCCATCTGACAGGTGTATCTTCTGTGCCTTCACTCGAATCACTGCGAGTCAGGAGGGCCTTATTTTATTTAGTTCTAGTTCAGGAGCCAATAAGCTGTGTGCAAGCCAGTTCCAAAAGTAAAACCAGAGTCCATTTTTGGTGGCATCTAAATTTCTGGAGTGATTCTCGTAATCAAATTCAGAGAGAAAAAAAAAAAAAACACTAGAAAGCTCCAGAACAGTGTTAGGATCAGATCTAAGAACACTGGTTTAATTAAATCAATAAACATTTAGTAGCTGTCCAATATACTGGGAACTGGGGATTAAAAAGCTAAATAACTTATTTTCCTTGACCTTGAGAGGTTCACTACATAATGGGACAGAATGATATGTAATCAACTAATTACAACACAGTAGAGTAAGTCTATAATGAAGTTAACTACAAGGTGCAAGGCATGTAAGGAGGAAGGCAGTCTCCACCCTTCCATGAATAAAGAACAAAGAATTTGACTTGGATGCTGAGAACTCGTGTATTAGCTGAAAGTCAGTCCCCAGTATCAGAATCACAGTAGAAAGCACTGTATTCTCCAATCATTTGTCTTTATGACTTTCCAATATACCATTAAGTAATGGTCTTTTATAAGATAAGATTATTAATGATCCCATGATGAACTAGATGATATGTTAGTTTCTCTCGTATTTCATATAAACCCAAAGGAAGAGCAACAATGTTGGAATACAAGGCATTGAGGTACACCAGTGGAGAAAACTTTGAGGAGCTGGGTATATTTGACAGTGTCCCCTACATCATCAGCTAGACAGGTGCCTACTTCAACAATATGGAGAGCATTCCTTCATAGGTGATCTGTGTTCCCAAAATACAGTGGCTTCCAGTGCTCTTGGAAGTCCTTGGCACATGATACTGTAGATGATCTCCCTACCTGACATCCGCAGGGTCTTCTGTGACGAGCACATCAGTCTTACAGCTGGCCAGGGGGTTGATAGACAGCTCCACAGGCGGAACCACAAAGCTTTTGCTGACAGGAAGCCAGAGTCCTTGGCCCAAGCTGAAAGTAGACCTGTAATGTAAGAGTTTCCATTGGGGGATTCCCCGGGAAGAAAGAAAACAAGAAAGAGGGGCCCCTCCTCCCAACCATTCCAGGACCTTTTCTCATTTCCCCACCTAGCGGAGTCCCCTCCATTCTTTGAGGCACAACTTTGGCTAACATTGCACAGACTTGGGCCAATATTTCTTAAATTTGTTAATCATTTAGCCAACACATTTCTCTTTTCCTAGGTGGAAGTCCTGGTTCTCCTGTAAACAGTGGACTCTGTGAGGACAGGGGTTATTTCAACTCTGTCCTCCCAGGAGTCCTGATATCCATCAGGAGTTTCACAAGTAACTGTTAAGTCAGAAAGGGAAGTCTAGCACAAAGGTTAAGAGCACGGACTCTGAATCAATTTCAACCAAAATCTGATTCTCAGCTCTGTTATTTAATTTGTTGTATGTCATTATCTGCTTAAGTATTGGAGTTTCACAAAGATTTCATAAAGGTGGCATGAAGAGGTTCTGTGGCTACAAAGTAGTTTTAAACACTGGACTAGATAATCAGTAGTGTCTCCCCTAGTTCGAGTATCTGAGTTGATAAGTCTAGATGCAGACAAATGGGAATAAGATTCCCATAGCAACCTCAGCCATAATGGTTAGTGCCAGTAAGCATTCCCCTTTACTCAGTGCAGCCCAGAGGCCCACAGGTATAATGATTGAAGATGCATCACCACACCTCCCTATCAGACTCTTCTTCCTTCCCTAGCATCATGCCTCAACATGACGGTCAACTCACCTGAGAATCTTCTCAGGGGCTTGCTCCCCTGTCACAAGATCATAGCCCCTCTCAAGTGTTGTGTAAGGCCAAGGTCTGTAGGGAGGAAAGGGGAGAGGAGATGCTATTAGTTAGCACCAGGTGGGATTCACATGTGGACACTGCTTAAGAATAACTTTACAAACAACCAAAACTCAGAAGTAATTAATAGGTCAGATTATTTACATTATAAAAGAATGTCTCCATTTTACAGAAGGACTTGAAAATTTCTATGTCCATTTTAAAAGTTCATATGTCCATTTGAAGTTTACGTATCAAAAGTTATATCTGGAAGGGTGACATAAACTTCAGCCTTCATTCTCTAGATTTATCAGTCATGCATCTGGAGTACTAAAACGTGATTCAGTGGGAAAGTAGGATTCACTTCCTATTGAGTTCTGCAGGGGCATTACTGTTTCAGAGAAAGAGTCCTCTTTATGGAGAGGTTTTAGGTCTCTGGTAACAAAACAGAGGAGGTGAGGATGGGTCTTCCACAATTCCTGACCTGATGTCCTTTGCCACTCACCCTTCACTCTGTCCCCAGTCACTGCGCACACAAAGGTGCCTGTGAACGGGGTCAGGGGCAAATCCTTCATGACAACTGCACTCTCCTGTAAGAGAAAACAGAAAAGAATCTTATTTAATGCTGCCTTCCCAAAACAGCCTTCTTCTTATTTTCTTAAGAAATAAAGTGAGCTGCCTATTTTAGAAAAGCCCTGTGGAAAGAGGGCATTCTGATCCACTTGCCATTGTGGTTAACAGAATTCATTAATTCATTTGCTCATTCATTCATGTATTCTTTCAACAAACCCAGGACACATGCTATAGCATGTACTCTGATAGGCACTGGGGATACAGAGATCAAAGGCACAACCTGGACCCTGAGGAAGCTCACAGCTTAATGAGGGAAACAGGAAGTAACCACGTGGCTACAAATAGAGGTCCAATTTTTAACAATTTAAATTATTATAACTTGCATTTACACTAAAACAATGATCGAAAATTCAAATTCTCTCTGCCCAAACGAACAAATCTTGTTCATTCATAAATTCCACATTAAATTCCACCTTATCCAAGAAACCTTTTTTTTTTTTTTCAATTTTGGAAAAATTGTTTTTGCTTCCAGTCTCCTGGTCTTATTTAGTTTTTATTATTGCTTATTTTTTAATTGATTTCCTCTCTCTCTTCCCCTCCCCTCCCCTTCCCTCCTTTTCCCTTCTCCTCTTCTTTCCTCTCCTCCCCTCCCTTCCCCTTCAGTTTCCTTGCATCTATCCATCCATCTATCCATCTACCCATCCATCCCATCCATCCATCCCCATCCATCCATCCCTCCATCTTTTTATTTCTAGCCATGTCTTAGACCTGGTTACACAAATGCTTTTTGGGCTCCCACACAACCTGAAGTATATTCTCCCACTGCTCAAGCTCCTTTCAGTTGGCCAGCACATGTCCCATTTTCTAGTATGTCTTTAGAGTTCAGAATCCTGGAAGAGTTTCAGAAGCCCTCTGCCCTACCCTCTTGCTGTGATCAGTCCTGCTCCACTGTACACTCCTTAAGGTTAGGGAATATTTTTTGATTAATCAGTTATTGGATTTTCCTAAAATGTATGTGTGGAATGTTCATAGATGATTTACCAAAAATAAATTCTATAAAAAAATAAGTTTGGGAACTACTATACTGTGCCATTGGAGTGTGCTTCTCCATAAGGGTGATGTGTATACAGATTTTCCCAGACTTAGTTCACCTTGGGAACCTTGCTGGTGGAGCAATTCACAGCATTCTCATTCTGTGGAACATACCTTGGGAAACACTTTTAAGAGATTCCCTGGGTTAGCCCAATGCCTAGAGCAGAATAGGTGCTCCACAGGTTTGAGTTGAATGAATAATTAACTATCTGTTAAGGCTCTGATAAATTTCCAGGCCACTGCTGTTGAATTGCCTTCTTCCTTATCTTCTGGTGACCACACTCAAACACACAGATGAGCCTACAGCCCTCCAATTCTACAGTGATTCTGAGTGGTCTGATCCAAAGTTTTCCAACCATGTTCCATGGAAATATGTCTTTCAATGGAGGAGATTTGGGGACTTTGAAAAGTTTAGATTTTAATTTCCTTTAAAAAGCTTTTTCAGTATCTTTTAGAATAAAAATGAAAGATACTCAGAGGTTACATACCAGAATTTAGAACACTGGGGAGCATCATCACATTAACTCAGGTTGCTAGGTAAATGTATTTTGTGTAGGCCTCAAAAACAAACAAACAAACAAACAAAAAAACAAAAATAAATAACTTCTGTCATCTCTGTTTCATTGAAGAGGGCACTGAGGCTATGAGCCGAGATGCTAACAAGCCCATGCTATTTGCAACTACATATCTGTGAATCAGGGATTTTCTCAACAGTGTAAAACCAAAACAATACATAGGAGTAAAAAGGATACTAGGGTAACACAGGTTCTACAACTATTAGCTATAACTCTTGATTTCAACATGTCTGTATTCATCAAATACTCCCTGAGTGGTGCAAATGGTTAACATGCTTGGCTACTAACTGAAAGCTTAGAGGTTCGAGTCTACCCAGAGGTGCCTTGGATGAAAGATCTGGCCATCTGATTCTGAAAAATTAGCCATTGAAAACCCTATGGAGCACAGTTCTACTCTGACACACATGGGGTTGCCAGGAGTTGGAATCAACTTGGCGGCAACTGGTACTGGTACTGATATTCATCAAATGACCTTACTGTTTTTACTAATTAACTGTAAATGTTATCTATTTGACCTTATACAAAACATTTTGAGTGTTAAACAAAAAACTCTAATTTGTTTTATATACTGCTATTCTTGGGGCCCTGTGGCGCAGTGGTTAAGAGTTCAGCAGTTAACCAAAAGGTTGGCAGTTCGAATCCACCAGCCCTCCTTGGAAACCCTATGAGTCAGTTCTGCTCTGTCCTATAGAGTCACTTATGAGTCGGAAATGATTCCATGGCAACAGTTTTTTTTTTTTTTTTAATTGCAATTCTGGTTCATCTTTGTACCCTTAGGACTTAACAAATGTCTGTCAAAAAACATAGGCTTAATAAATGTTGGTTCAACTGAAATGGCAGTAAGACAGAGGATGGAGTAAAGAATGGGTCAGAGAAAGTATTCAAAATGTTCAGAATAAGGTTGTTGACAGATAGAAGGAGGAGGAGAAGGAAGACGAGGGAAAGAGGAGGAAGAGACAGAGGTATCTACCTTTCCTCTTCACTGGGTAACTGATACATACCAAGGGGGCTGCTGGGTGGTCGTGCTCTCTGTAACCCTCCTCCCTAAGATCCTGCTCGAGGTCTTCCATGGAAGGAGTATGCTTTAAGTATGTGTAACCTCCTGAACTGATTGTTGCTGGAGGTAAAGGAATGGAGGGAAAGGGCTGAGACACTTGAGATTTTGATGAGAATAATTTACCAAATGGGGGAGGGGTTGGTATTCACTAATGGTGTGTTAAAATGCAACTGTCTCTTCATGAAATATTCACCACTTTAAACACGTCTCATATTAAAGATTAAAAGTCCTGGGATTTGTCCTCAAGACTCCGAGAACTGATTTATGATCTGCCACAAGCCACAGGCCTCATGATTCATAACAGGAGAGGTAAAATGGCTACTTCTGGCAAAGGGACAGGAAGTCAGACTGGGGTGGGGAAGGAGGGGTTGGGAAGGTGGCTCTTTCTTCTTTATGGAAAGGGCAAAGAATGAGGTCCCTATTTCTCCTGTCAGTGACTGCAGGAAAGGGCACAGTTCTTTCCCTCCCCGCTCCCTTTGGGAATATTGGTGAGAATGAGAAATGCATTCAGAAAAAGGGTGTTGCTTTTTTTTTTTCTTTTCTCCTTGTGTGCTTACTCGGCAATTTTTCCCTGCCTCAAAACTGATCATTAATTACTGACACTCATTATACAGCAAATATGTATTTTGTAAATGAGAGGAATCCACCCTAGAGGCCTCCTACAGCTGCCTGGAGAACAGGAAGTGAGGCAGAGGGAAAAGCACATGAGTTCTGGAAGCAGACAGACCTGGGTTCCAATCCTCACTTTCCCACTCCGTAGCTGTGTGATCTTGGAGGTGTTATCACACTTCTTTAGGTCTCAGTTTTCTGATTTGTACAATGTGAGTAATAGCAATGCGTTTCTCACAGAGCTGATGTAAGAATAAGTAGATGCTCAATAAATTAATTCCTTCCCCTTTCCCTTTCATTTCAAGTTGGCCACAGGGTTCTGGTATATGCTCACATAATAACTCTAGGGGTATTGGGTAAGTCATTTTCTCTTCTCTGGGCCTTAGTTTTTCCATCTACAAAATGGAATGTTGGAGTAGATAGATGTTCATCAATTCTGGGAGCCAATGAGAGTCTGCTGTGCTGTCTTCCTTGCCTTACAAATCCCTAATCTTTGTTTTCTGGACACCATTTGTTTTAGTCTCAGCTGTGATCACTGTCAGCAGGTGGGCCGGGTGTCTCTGGCAAGATCACCCACCATCAATGCCATGGCTATTGGCTTTATTGACTCCTATTTGCCAATCTGCTGGCTCAGCTAACTCTCCACTATTTGCAACAAAGCATTTCCTTCTTGCAAGATGAAAAGCTTCTGACAACCAGAGCTGAAGATTAAGCACTTCCCCGGATGAGTCCTTCCCTCAGCCCTGCTTCTGCACATCCAAGGCACCTAGGCTGTCAAAGAACAGCTCTTCAGGGACATGTGCACACATGCCTTCCATGTACTGATTGTGAATGTCCATGCTCCCTGACCCCTGCCACAACAAGCTTCATGACAGTGGAAGCTCCTTGAAAGAAGGGATTACACCATCTTACTCACCACTGCACCCCCAGCACCTGCTGCACTGCCTGGTACATCGTGGGTATTCAATAAATACATGTTTGAATACATGAAGACACGTATTTCACAACAGTAATGCCTATGCCAATGGGATAGGGAAATTATTTTTTTTTATTTGCCTGTTTTCCCCACTAAACTGAAACTATCTCGATTACAGAAACCCTGTCTTAGTCATCTCTTGTATGCTAATAATTAGGATAGTGCCTGACACAGGGTAGGCAACTCATTTGTTGAATGAATGAATGAATATATGAATGAATGGATGAATCTATAAATATATTGTAATTATCACGAACTACAGACTGAGTTCCTTCAGCATATCAATGATTCTGGTGAACGCGGGAAGAAACTTTCTTACATCCACAACAGGCATTTGCCCAGGAAAGGGGGAGTGTAAATACGAGTGGTGACGAAATGTCTAAGACAGAATTCTGTTTCACATTAGAGCAGAAAAGGCCCTTAAAGATCATGTAGTTCAAATCTTCCCAGCTTGATTTTTCAGGAGGGAGAAGTCAAGTTCAGAGAGTGAAGGGATTTGGCCAGAGTCACTGGGCAAGCCTTTGGGCCGGCCCAGGACCAGACCACAAGGCCCTCGGTCACTGCTTTAGTGTCCTTTCCACTGCATTGGTGGCACTGATCCTTCAACAGACCCAACAGTAGTTTTTAGGAAGAACTGTTTTTCCTTTATACTCCTCTGACATTTCTGAATTCCTATAATAAGAATGCATTATATTAATAAGCAGGAATTTAAAGAAAGTAAAATGAAATTAAAATATCCTTAAGCACATTCAAATATACATTTATACGTAATTGATAATAGACTTAAAAAAAAGAAAAGATCATAATCTCTTCAAAGTGGTTCCCATAAGGGAACTCAATTAAGTGGCTTTTTGTTGTGCTAGTTAGTAGAACTCTGTATTGTCATCTATAGGTGAGTTGCATTGCTTTTAAAATATTTACTATTTGTGTCTCCTAGGTCCTATTTGTTGGCTTCTCATTTTATGTTATATGCAGTCTTACTCCATAAACTCTTGGGTAAAAACAACAGAACCTCTGGATTACAAACAATCTGAATTAATCCTGTATGGTGCTCTCTTAAGCCACTTCAAAGTGGACAGGTCATTTATCATAATCATATGAAGCAGGACGGTTAGTGAAATTGTTCAGAATGTGGGCCTTGGAATCACCTTGTTTTGGATTCAAATCTTGGATATGCCACTTAGACTCTGAATGAACTTGGACAAATTTGTTCACCTCTATGAGCCTATTTCTTTATCTGTGTTCTTGTTGTTAAAGGCCATTGAGTTGATCCTCGACTTAGGGTAACCCCATGCACAATGGAATGAAACACTGCTCAGTTGTGTGCCATCCCCATGATCAGTTGCAAATCGAATTGTTGCGATCCACAGAGTTTTTACTGGCTGATTTTTAGCAGTAGATCACCAGGACTTTCTTCCTAGACTGTCTTAGTAGTCTAGAGCTCTGCTGAAACCTGTTCAGTATCATAGCAACATGCAAACCACCAACATGTACTGACAGACAGGTGGTGGCTACACATGAGGTGTACTGGCTGAGAAGAGAGAATTCTACCACTGAATGACCACTATCCCATTCCTTATCTATGATGAGGCTGTTATGTATCTGCTAGAAGGATGGAGTAATTATATATATATATACATACACACACATATATATTATACACATATATATATACATAATTTTATTTATTTTGTGGTTGTTCTTAAGAATATATATAGCAAAACATACACCAATTCAATAGTTTCTACATGTATCATTTTGTAATACTGCTTACATTCTTTGAGTTGTGTAACCATTCTCACTCTCCTTTTCTGAGTTGTTCCTCCCCTATTAACATAAATTCACTGCCCCCTAAGGTTCCTATCTAATCTTTTGAGTTGCTGTTGTCAATTTGATCTGATATAGATAGTTCTTAAAAGAGCATAATGCTCAAGGCAGACTTTTTTTTTAATAGTTAAGCTAAACTATTCTTTGGTTTTAAGAAGACTTCAGGGGATGTTTTTGGTTTAAGGTTTAAAGATTATCTCAAGGCAATAGTTTCAGAGTTCATCCAATCTTCACGGCTCCAGAAAGTCTATAGTCCATGAGAATTGGAAAGTCTGTTCTGCATTTTCCCCCATATTTGAAGATGAGTGTGCTGTGGGGTTGAGTGGGAGTGTAGGTGTGTCTACTTTGTTGGAGGGTGACTTCTATTTGTGTTGGCCAGCACCATTTATTGAAGAGACTCCTCTTTCCTCACCGAATGGACTTAGCGCCCTTGTCAAAAATCAGCTGACCATAGATGTGTAAGTTTATTTCTAGACTCTCAATTCTAATCCATTGGTCTATGTGTTTACTGTTATACCAGTACCAGGCTGTTTTGAATACTGTAGCTGTATAGTAGGTTTTAAATCAGAAAGTGTGAGTCCTCCTATTTTATTCTTCTCTTTCATATTGTTTTAGCTATTCAGGGCCTCTCGCCATTCTATATAAAGCTGAGGATTGGTTTTTCTATTTCTGTAAAGAAGGCTGTTCGAATTTTGATCAGGACGGCATTGAATCTATAGATCACTTTGGGTAATACTGACATCTTAACAATATTAAGTCTTCCAATCCGTGAACACGGAATATCTTTCCATTTATTTAAATCTTCTTTAATCTCTTTCAGCAGTGTTTTATAGTTTTCACTGTATAAGTCCTTCATGTCAAGGATAAAGTGATTTTTGAAAAGTACTCAGCAAACTCAGTCTTTCCCACATTTTTCTTGCTGGGAATATCATAGCTAATAGACATTTTGTTATTATTGTTCCTTGATGGTAAGGGCCCATTCAGAGGCTTGTTTTAATGGGAAGAAAAGGTTCTTAGGAGGAAGGATGGTCCCAATTCCAAGTTACGCCTTTGATAAGCCAAATGGACCTCAGTTTCTCTATCTGTAAATTTTGGGCAACTTGAATGAGGTGATCTCCAAGACTGGCCTCTGTGTTCCTAGAACTAGCAACACTTGTTTGCTTTATCTACAACTCCTCCTTCTGAAGAAGGTACAGGTATGGACCAGAGCATCAGCCAGAGGTTGCTGCTTCTCTGTCCCCCACAGCTCAGAGGAGGAGTTCACTGCCTGCAGATGAGAGTGCTAGATAAGTGCAAAACCTTGTTCCTATGCCTGCCTGGCTGTCTGGCTCCCCTCCTTCCACAATGTCATCCTCTTTAGGATTCCATTTTCACTTGCTTTCAACTCAGTCATCACTTATCATCACAGACCAGGGACGCTGTCTGTTGTTCACTTTCCTATTTACTTTTCTTGTCACTGTGGCTTGGAAAGACATCTCTCTGAGCCCTCAGAGCAAAAAGCATGGCTTCCTTCCTTGTTCTGACTCTAGAAGCCACCCTGGGCCTCTTCACCTCTGCGTCCCTGGAGCTCAGCTCAGGGCCAGGCACATGGTGGGGGAGGAAACAGCTCGGCATAACAATACTGAAGGCCTGCTTGTGCTAGGAGCAGTGGAAGTCAGTTCACATATGCCATTTCATGTCATCCATGACTGGTACCACAAGGGAGGTACTAACGTCTTCTGTGTAAAATAGGGAAACTGAAGTTCGGACTCTATCGATCACTTGCCTAAGGTCATGAAATCAGGTCTTCAAAGCTAAAGATCTATTACATTACCTCACACACCACAACAATAAACATAACCTCAGGGACAATAATAACAAGAAGAGCCACCATTAATTTGGCAATTATCATGTGCTAGACACTGAAGACTAAGGTGTACCTGACCCAAGCCATGGTATTTTCAATTGCCTCATATGTACACAAAAGCTAGCCAATGAATAAAGAAGCCCAAGGCAGAACTGATGCCTTTGAATTATGATGTTAGCAAAGAATACTGAATATTCCATGGGCCTCCAGAAGAATGAACAAATCTGTCTTGGAAGAAGTACAGCCAGAATGCTCCTTAGAAGCAAGGATGGTGAGACTTGGTCTCACGTACTTTGGACATGTTATCAGGAGGGACCAGTTCCTGGAGAAGGACATCATACTTGGTAAAGTAGAGGGTGAGCAAAAAAGAGGAAGACCCTCAATGAGATGGATTGATACAGTGGCTGAAACAATGGGCTCAAACATAGCAACTATTTGTGAGAATGGCACAGGACTGGGCAGTGTTTCGTTCTGTTGTACATAGGGTTGCTATGAGCCAGAACCAACTGGAAGGAACTTAACAGCAAAGACACTGAGGGTTAGGGAAGAAGTAAGAACCTTCAATCTACCCACATGTAAAGTAGCTTCCTTCCTGCTGATTGGTAAAGCATTGCTCTTCCAAATATCCCCTGTTCAAATGGAAATACTTTATCAGAGGATTGTACCGCTAGCAGAAGTGACCCACAGGGGTAGCATCATATCTCCTGCTAATTGAGCACCTACTGTGTGCTGGCCTTACCTACATAATTTATGGCATCTGTGAAAACACTGGAAGAAGATGTTATTGGCTCCACTTTGCACGTTATGAAGCTAAAGCTTAGAGAGGGTGAGTAAGCTCCCCAAGGTGTCAAGCTTGTGAGAAGAGGAGTAAACATCCAAGGTCAGATTATTCTGACTCTTCCCAAGCCATGAAATGTTTTCTCTAACAGGACATATTTTAGGAGAGTGGGGAAAAAGGCACAGGAATGGGAGATCAGGAATGCTGAAGGAAAATTTAGACTGAATAATTGGTCTTAAGGCCTCATTTCTCTGTAGCAGTATGTATTCTCTTCCTTGCCATGGCTGATGGCGGGCAGAGAGAATTTTCCTCCTCCATCGTTTGTCTTTAGGCTTGGCATATGACTTACTTTAGACAATGAGATAGTAGCAGACATAATGTGAACTGAAATTTGAAATGTGTTTGTATGGTTTGGCTTGCTCTTGCCTTTTGCCATGAGAAAAACATGCTCCAGGTAGCAGCTGATCCAAAGAAGATAAGAGACACATGGAGCAGATCTGAATGCAATTCAAGCTTGAAACCAACTGCAGCTGGACCCTGACTGGACACTGCGCAAAAGGCTTATATCTGGTTGACAATGAAATGTGCTCGGTTGTTACGTGGTGTTGTTGTGGCAAAAGTTGCTGATGCACCTCAAAGCTTCATGTTCCTACCTCTATGAATGATGGTTCCATTCTTCTGGACATCTTAGAGAAAAATTCTGACTGGATCATATGTTTTATCCTCATCATGCTAATTGTATTTGAATCCCACTGATTGTACCTCTCTGTGTCACTGGGACCCATTCCTTTTCATCTCTCCTCACTGTCACTGCCCTGGTTCAGGCTCTCAATACTGCATGTGCACGATTGCAAAAGTCTTGTCACTTGTCTGCTTTCAGTGTTCCTGTATCTGATCTGACGGACAGTCATTTTTTCAAAGAACAGCTGCACTCATGACCTGTCCCAAAAGCCTTCAGTGCCTTCCAGTTGCTTTCAGGGTAGAACCCATACCTGCTGGTTTAGCATTCAAGGCCATTCATGACAGGTCCTAGTCAATCTTTGCAGTCTTACTGAGAGTTACCTGAAGGCTCTACGAAGCTGCTTGCAGCAGGTCTATCCTGATCTCACTCCCTGAGAAAAGGAGTGCCTGAGAATTGGGGACCGTAATGGAGACCAAGGGTTGAGAGGGAGTAGGTGGGCAAGGGAAAATTAAGTGGCAAAATGATTATTAGCAAAGAAATGAAACCATTTGAACAATTTTGAATACAAGCAGTATCATTGGGGAATACATTTTATAATACTGAGCATAAGTTAACTCTGTAAGGTTGGGCAGTTCACTCTCCTTTTCTAGGCCTCGGTCTTCTCATCTGTAAAATGAGTAGGTGGTAGTTAGAGATCTCTGAATGTCCTTCCAAATCTTGTTCAAGTTCCAATCCTTGTTTCCTCCTCTAACATACTGTGGTCTTATCTCTTGGTGTCAGCATCTCCCTGGGGGCTAGAGGGTGGGAAGTATGGTAGGATATT
Source organism: Trichechus manatus latirostris (assembly GCF_000243295.1). NCBI lineage: Eukaryota > Metazoa > Chordata > Mammalia > Sirenia > Trichechidae > Trichechus > Trichechus manatus. The sequence continues at coordinate 4,525,108 of NW_004443952.1, read as the reverse complement.
TAGGGGATTAGGAAATAGAGGCTTGAGAGACAGAGGAACATGACTGAAGTGAAACAATAAGAGAATATAATTTGGACATTTATGAGGCAAGGAAAATTTCTTTAGAAGTCCCCTCAGCCAAATGTACCGTGTGATGTGGGCCAGGTACCTTCCCTCTCTGACACAGTTTCTCTATACGGTGAGGAGGCTGATCTTGATGCTATCTCAGCAACCTCACCTGAGTGTCTCTGATGTTCCTTCCTTTCTTACACTGCTGGAGTGAGATGTTCCAGCCATGTTCTTCCCAAAGCACTTGAGACAAAGTTGGACATCTGCATTTTAGCTGCCAGCCCCTCATTGCCATTCATCAGCATGCCTCTGAGGGCAAGAAGCAAAAATAATTAGAGGTGAAAAGGTTCCTGTGGTAGAGGCTGGTAATAGGGTCTGATGGAGATCAGAGTCCTTAATCAACGCTACATGGGGACTAATTGGTGTTGATTTAGCTCATGTGGACAGCTGGTGTGGGATGGCCCCAGGCTGCAGAGGCCACTAGCCAGGCCACCCTTGGGCCCCTGCTTTAGGGTCTCAGCCAAAGCAGTCCCTCTCCCCTGGCTTTGTCCCCCATCTCTCTAGCCTCTTTCACCCCTGAGTGCACCACACACACAATTGACTATGAATTAGTGTCTGGAAGAAAAGTATATGGGGAAGAAAACTCTCTCAAAATTGTGGCTGATTGAGGATGGAGGGGAGGTGAAGACATCACACAAACAGCCTGCAAGTGATACACACACAGGTATCTCCAACAACCAGGAAGGATCTGGCTCTAGTTGACCGAAGTAGGGATATCTAACACGGATGCACAGAGCTGGGCCTGCTGGGGCAGTGGTTTGCACTCTTCCTGCTCCTCCCAGCCTTCATCCCAGAGCCCTGCATTATCACAGATTCTCAGATAAACCTGGAAGTGGCTTGGAGAGCCAAGGGAAATAGCCTGGTGAAAGGAAGAGGGCACTGGCTAGGGAACCAATCAATCTGAGGTTGAATCCTCAATCTACGAATTACTGACTATGCAGCTTAGATAAATCACTGGACCTCTCTGGGCCTGTTTCCTCATCAGAAAGTGGAAGTCTTAAACCCAATTTTAAAAATTGACACAAGGATTGGTGATAACTTATGGAAAACAATGACCACATTTCCAGATGTGTAGGCAGCATTCAGTAAATGGTAGTGATATTATTATCATTATTCCTGCCAGCACTGCTATCACTGTTATTGCTGGTATTGAAGCTCGGCTCCCCTAGACTATGTGTCCTCCGTGGCTTGGTGCTTAGCCCCTCTTGGCTCCTTCCCTGCTTCCTGCTATGTTAATTCCTCTCCTTCTCCTCCCTATGTGGTTCTTGCCTCTTTTTCAGTCCAGACCTTACTTCTTCACACCAGTTGCCATTCTTCACAGTTTCTCTGTGGCCGGTAGAGGAGATACTGGGGCACAGAGATGGATCCATCTGATTCTCTGCCCTCAAGCAGCTGACACTCAAGCAGGGGAGACTGACAGGAAAATACATTACCATCACAAGATGTGATTCCAGCTAGAAGGAGAGTCTATGCAAAGTGCCTCCAGAGTCAGAGGAGGGAGCGTTGAACTCTGTCCCATGGTCAGGAGACACATCAGAGAAGAGGGAGGATAAGAATAATAGGAGGGACTACAGAGCAGTTACTGACAGGAGGTGTTCTAAGTTCTTTATGTATATCAGTGTATGTGATCCTCACGACAACCCTATGAGGAGGAAGGTTCTATCACCAACCCTATCTTACAAGGATACCGAGGCACAGAGAGGTTAAGTAATTGGCTTGCTTAAGGTCACAAAGCTAAGTGTGTCAGAGCCAAGATTTGAATCCAGCCAGCCTGGCTGCAGAGGGTGTGACAGTATGTCACTGCCACCCCGTTACTTAGGATATACTGCCACCCTCGCAAGGAGAATTAAGAGTTTTCCAGACAGAAGGAACAACAGGTACAAAGGTAGGTCACAATGCAAATGGCAATGGTGGGCCCTTTTGTGTTATAGGCACTGGAGGTAGAATCAGAGAACTTAAAGGGCACTGAGGAACCCAGCCCTCACTCTGCAGGTGTGGGCAAGCAGTCCCGGGCAGCCCCTACATCTCCTCTACAAAAATTTAAAAAAAAACCCTCACTGCTGTCAAGTCACTTCTGACTCATAGTGACCCTTTAGGACAGGGTAGAACTGCCCCATAGGGTTTCCAAGGCTGTAATCTTTACAGAAGCAGACTGCCACATCTCTCTCCTGCAGCGTGGTTGGTGGGTTTGAACTGCCAGCCTTTTGATCAGCAGACAAGTGTTTAACCACTGTGCAACCAGGGCTCCTTTCTACAAAAATAGACATTGTGAAATGCTGAGTTCAAGTGTCATGGGTGGAGAGAGGAAGTTTTAAGCAGAGGAGATAGATGCTAGAGTCAGAACAAGGGTTGAACTCTGCATTTGTCACCTAACGGCTCTGTGACTTTGTAAAAGCCCGTCTTTGGTGAAGACTCAGCTTCCTCATTTCTAAAAAGTAGGTTAATCATACCTGCCCCTCTCATTGAACGACGTGAAGAGTGCCTGATTCCCAGTATAAAACCAAACTAAACCAATCTGTTGCCATCGAGTCAATTCCGACTGATAGTGACCCTATAGGACAGAGTAGAACTCCCCCACAGGGTTTCCAAGGAGCAGCTGGTGGATTCGAACTGCCGACCTTTTGGTTAACAGCCGAGCTCTTAGCCACTGCACCACCAGGGCTCTGTATAGATTGCATAAATATCACCTGTTATCACTACGATTGTTATCAGAAAGCTAGTTACCTTAACGTTCTTTCCTGACCATGGCTTTTACCCGAGACACTTTGGTTACAACGTGGAAGAGGGAAAGGTTAGGGATGCTGATGGAGTTTGTTAAGCATGATGTGTTTGATCTACCATTTCTCTCTTTTAATCTGGCCAACCACTTTGGGAAGCAGGTGCTAGTGTCGTCCTAATTTTGCAGGTGAAGAAACAGAAGCTCCCAGGAGTTGAATGACTAGCCCTGGTTTACACAGTGAGAAAGTGACAGGGTAGCATGTGAATCCAGGTCTGCCTGATGCTGGAGTGGGAAGACTCCCCCAGCTCCCACGCTATGGAGTATGAAAGAGTTCAACATAACTCTGTGTCCCGCTCAAAATGACCTACCTGACCATTTACCAGACCTCTGCTGGAGCTTAAAGGGATGTAGGATGAGATAAAGTGGTGTGGTTGTCAATACCATGGGACCCTGGAGCTCTGTTTTCCCTTGAGTTGTTGGGTGGCCTCGCTCAAGCTATTTCATCTCTCGAAGCCTCATCCCTCTAACCCCAAAGATAGGGAACATAAGCCCTGTCCTGCTCTCATTCACAAGGATGCTGTGAGAATAAAATATGTACTTAAACTCTTCAGAATCCATGACAATTAATAATGCAGTTGTTTCCTGCTTGAACAAAACCTGAAACAGCACACTGAAATATACAAAATAAATCAGGTAGCGAGTAATTACTTATTTTGCAAAAGGGTTCTTCACCCCACACAAGATATTTCACTTTGCTAATCACATTCCTAATTATATTCATGTTCATTTTTCTTGCTTTCCCTTCTTCTGTTCGATAGTCCCCCCCACCATCTCTATTTATCCATATCTGTGTTTTTGTAGCTGTCTCAGTTTCTCTCCTTGGTCTCTCCTTCTCTGTCTTCCTCTCTGTGTGTATCTCTATATTCCTCACTGTCTCTCTATCTGTCTCTCTTTCTCCCTTTCTCTTGTAGCACTCTGCAGTGGAAAGAGCTTGAGTTTACAGTAAGAAAGTCCCAAGTTAAATTCAGATCCAACTTAATTTCCTTATCCACAAATAAGAAACAAAAAGTAGTCTGTTTACTTCAAAGGGTTGGTATGAAAAATAAGATACAGTAAAGATACAGTACGTAAAGGTGCCTGTTGTGTTGTTGTTGTTGTTGTTGTTAGGTGCCATTGAGTTGATTTTTGACTCATAGTGGCTCTGTGTGACAGAGTAGAATTGCCCCATAGGGTTTTCTAGACTGTAATTTTTTATGGGAAAAGATCACCAGGTCTTTCTCCCGAAGAGTTGCTGGATAGATTTGAACTGCCAACCTTTTGGTTAGCAGCCTAGTGCTTAACTGCTGGCCCACAAAGCTCCATAGAACACAGAATATATTTACCTCCTTTTAATTTCACTCCCCCTTCCCTTCTTCCTCTTATTCTTGATTTCTCTCATTTTCCTTCTTCCCCTTCCTTTTCCTTCCTTCCCCTGCCCCTCACTTCCCTTCTCATCCTTTCCACCCTCTTTGCCCCCTCTCTGGCAATGGTTTAACTGCAGAATAGTGCAGGTTCCCATTACTAAGACTCACATTCTTTTACAAAACATTTTACAGTACATTTACTGGTATATGATAGAAAATCACAGCGAATCATTAAAATGAAGCAATGCATGATGAAGTGGCCCACACCAGGCTTCCCTAGGGAGTCAGGATCCACTGTTATGTCCATCCTCTAGACCATTTGAGAGGTTATGACAGGCTATTCACATGTCACCAGGCCTGGATTGTGTGGGGCATCTTGGATTCCTGAATCCTCCGTCCTCTGGGAGAGTCTCGAAGTGATCAGCATACAATGCATACACCCCTGCCCCCACATACACACCCTGTTGCTTGTTAGAAATCCATCTGCTGTTGTGTGTCGTCAACTCTGTAGGATAGAGTAAGACTGCTCCATGGGGTTTCCTAGGCTGTAAATGTTTATTTTTTTTTTTAGATTGGTAGCTTATTTTATTTTATTTACTTATTTTTAATAAAAAAACTAATCTGATTCTAAAGTTTATACTTTAGATGAAAGTTTACAGAGCAAATTAGCTTCTCATTAAACAATTAATACACATACTGTTTTATAACATTGGTTGCCAACCCATGCCATGTCAACACTCTCCCCTTCTCAATCTTTACCAGCTTTCCTGTCCCCTCCTGCCTCCTTGTCCTTGATTTATGGGCCTGTCTAATCTTTGGATGAAGGGTGAACCTTCAGTACTGAGTTACAAGGGCATCCGGGGACCATACTCTCAGGGTTTTTCCAGTCCCTGTCAGACCAGTAAGTCTAGCCTTTTTTTGCGAGTTAGAATTTTGTTCTACATTTTTCTCCAGCTCTGTCTGGGACCCTCTATTGTGATCCCTGTCAGAGCAGTCGGTGGTGGTAGCCGGGCACCTCTAGTTGTGCTGGACTCTGTCTCATGGAGGTTGTGGTAGCTGTGGTCCTCTAGTCCTTTGGATTAATCTTTCCCTTGTGTCTTTGGTTTTCTTTATTCTCCCTTGCTCCAGACAGGGTGGGACTAGTAGAGTATCTTAGATGGCAGCTCACAAGCTTTTAACACACCAGACGCTACTCACCAAAGTAGGATGTGGAACATGTTCTTTATAAATTGTTACGCCAGTTGAGCTAGATTCCCCTGAGATCCTAGGCTGTAAATCTTTACAGGAGCAGATTGCCAGGTCTTTTCTCCCACTGACTGGATGGTGGGTTTGAACTGCAGACCTTCCGGTTAGCAGCTGAGTGCTTAACCATTGCACCACCAGGGCTCCTTCAGAAATACATCTAGTGAAGTTTTAATTAAGAAATTATTCAATACTGTAACCAAATGGCTGGGACACATATACTCATCCTCTTTAGAGGTCTTTATAGTCATCTTCATTGAAAGGAAAACTGCCTTCAGTTAAGTGGGAGAAGAGAAGATTGGGTGGTGCAATGGGTTGGCTCCCTACAGATGGTATCAAATAGCCAGAAAAGGCTAGTGCTCCTGTGAAGTGCTGCACTTTAAATGGTTTTGTGAGGCCCTTTCTGCCATAAATCTTCCATTGTGCCTTCCCTTTCATCATGATTAAGTCTTTTGTGGGTTAAGCATTGCCAACACTCAAGGGTTCTTTTTGCCCCTGATTTAATAATTCTCAGTTGTTGAACACTTGCATGCACCACATAATATAGCAGGTCCTTTGTACTGATTATAATCGTCACAAGGGTGAATACTTTTTCCTCTTATTAAAAAAAGCAGGCAATTGAGACTTCGAGGAAATTAAGTGATTTGCTAAAAATCCTAGCAATAGCAAAAGACAGAGCCAAGATTTTAACCCAGGTCTGTCTGATTTCAATGACTACACTCTTTCCATTTTGCTGACTGCCTCTCCAAAAACAAAACAGAGCCCAACATAAACACAACTTGATGACGAGCTCCTTGGGGGTTGTGGCAGTGTCTCTGTTGCTTCTGTCCCTGGTGACCAACTCAATCTTGGGGCTCAGTCAATGTTTGTGAAAGAAAGACATTAATGAAGGCTTATGGGGGAAATGGCCAGGCCCCAGGTGCGCTGCACAGAAACCCTTATTTGCATGAATGAGTATACCTTGTCCTACCCTGCCAAACAAGCCTGCCGAAGCATTGCCAGAGCCAACATCTCCTTCGCACTTTGAAAAAGATTCCTGAAGGCAATCACTCAGGTTGCAGCTGGGGTTCTACATCCAAAGGATGCAATACTTTGCCTGCTTGAGATGTTCTCAAGAGGTAGTATAATCAAGCATTGGCATGGAGGGTCTGGAGACCTCTGCTCGGTCACTAACTGATTGACTGACCTGGGCAAGGCCTTGACCCTCCCTGAATCTCAGTCTCATTAGGTGTAGAATGAAGGAGCTGGACTAGATGATCTGTATGGTTCCTTCCAGTCCTGGAACTCTTTGTTCTATGACCCTAAAACTTGCTATGCCTAGGACAGTCTTTGATGGCACCAAAGGAGGAGGGCTGGAGAGGCAGCTGTCATGAATTAATACTTTTCCCCCCTGCAAAGAGTCCACAAACTTGGAGTAAGCTAGAGACTCACACAGAATTTTTGAATTGGCAACAGGGCCGGGACTAGGGTAAGGTGGGTGAGGTCCCTACAGTGCCAAATTGAAGGGGGCACTCAGGGTCATGAAAGTACAGCCTTGGCACCTGAGAGTGAGTGTCTCCTTAAATGTTGCTCGCTGGCTTCACTTTAGTCCCAACCTTGCTTCGCACAATACAAGATCATCAAGTAGCAGTTCAGTAAGGCTCTATTTAGCCCCCTCGCTGGCATCACATTTTTTTTTTCACTCTCTCCCTTCACCTGCCATCCTAGGTCCTCGGTGTCTTCATCCCCTGGGTCCTACCTTTAGAGACAGCATGAAAATGGTCTCACTCACACACACAGGGAACGTGACAGAGTCCTCATCTCTGATGTCAAAGTCTGAAATCAACTGACTACACAGGAAGCTCCAAGGGGCAAAGTGTGCAGCATCTTTTGCTCACTATCCCCAATACTAAGCACCTAGCAAAGGTAAATACTTTTTCTTCTTGTTAAAAAGAGCAGGAAATTGATTTTAAGTGATTTGCTCAAAATCCTACCAATAGTAAGGGACAGAGCCAAGATTTTAACCCAGGTCTGTCTGGCTTCAATGGCTACACTAAATAATTGGAAAAAATGAAATGCAGTATATCTGGATTCTGACCTCTTCTCTTCACCCTCACTGCTACCACCCTGGCCCAAGCCACCAATATCTCTGGCATGGATTATTGCATCTATCTTCTAACAAGCTTCCCTGCTACCACACTTGCCTCTATCCCTTCAAAATTTTCTCAATAGACCAACCAGAGTGAGCCGGTTAAAATGTAAGTCAGATGGCAACACCCTTCTGCTCAGAAATCTCCAGTGGCTCCCCATTGTGTTCAGGTGGGACTCTGCAAAGTCCCACAGGCTCTGGTCCTCTGACTTCTTTCTGACCCCATCTTCTATTATCCTCCTATCACCCAGTGCAGCTCAGCCACATGCCCACCATGCTCTTCCTCAAATATGCGAGGCACTACCCCCTCAGAGCCTTTGTACTGGCTGCCCCCTCTTCCCTCAGATAGTCACAAAACATGCTTTTGCTCTCTCACTTTTTCAATGTCTTCCCTGGCCAGCAGGCTTAAATTTGCAACCACCCCTCTCCTCAGTTCCCTCTTCCTACAACGTTTTTTCATAGCCCTTGTCATTTTCTAACATGCGATACAATTTATTTATTTATTCCTCCTCATATTTTAAATGTTTGTCCCTCTCTGCCCTACTAGAATGTGAGTTCCATGATGACAGAGATTTTTTGTCTGTTTTGTTGATTATGTCAGTGTCTGACTTACTGCTTAAATTGGGCACTTGATCAATACTTGCTGAATGTTAAATGAACATATACATACATGAATGAACCCCAAACCCAGTCATTCAACTCGCATGTTAAAGCATTAAATCAATCCATTAGACCAGGGGTCAACAAACTTCTTCCATTAAGAACCTGATAGTAATTATTTTAGGTTTCGCAGACCATAGGCTCTTTGTCATGTCTACTCAACTCTACCATTACCGCATGAGAACAGTCAGAGACAATATGTAAACTAATGAGCCCAGCTGTGTTCCAATGCCAACTTCATTCACAAAAAGCAATACTTGGACGGTGGGCCATAGTTTGTTGAGCCCTTCACTAGACTGTAAACTCTGTTGGGCCAGGCACTGGGCTCATTTTGCTTCCTTTTGATTCCCAGTTTATAGTACCGTACATAGCATATTGTTATCAGTCAATAAATATTCCCAATGAATGAAATTTAGTACTGTCTTCGCTCTCTATCACAACACTGTCTAATAGCACTTGCTGAGATGACAGAAATGCTCTCTATCTGTGCTGCCCCATATGGTAGTCACTAGACACATGTGGCTATGGCACACTTGAAATGTGGTGACTTTGACCGAGGAACTGAATTTTTTATTTCATTTCACTTTAATTCAAATTTAAATTTAAATAGACATATAGCTGTAGTACAATCATTCTTTTGCTGCATGATCTAAATCTAGGCCCTCTCCATCAAGGAAGCCTTCCCTAAGTGCTAAGGCTCATAGTAACTATTTTTTTCTTTGTGATTCTACCGTATTTTTTTCATTAAATCCATGTTTTGGACCACAATTGTAATAATAGCCTAGTTTATTGAATTCTATGTGCCAGGCACTGTGCTAAGTGCTTAATATGCTTTATCTAGTTCAGTTCAATCCTCATAACAATCCTCTAAAGATTATTATATTATTATTACCTTCACTTTAAAGTTGAGAAAAGTGGAGGTATAGAGAGTAAGCAAAGTGACCAAGGTCATGCAGGTCCTAAATGGAAGACATGGGATTTTAATCCCAGTCATTTTGAATCTACAGCCCAAGCTCCTGACCACCACAAAATGTTGCCTCTTATTAAGCACGGACACTTGTACTGGTCCCAAGTTTTCTGTGTGTATATGTTGTCTATCCTTCTAGAGAGAAAGAAGCATTTCTCATCCTCTTTGCATACCCTACAAAGTCAGAGTTGGGCCTAGTATTGAATTTCAATCCTGATTTGTAGTACACAGAATTATACAGTATTACAAATATGTTTAGAAGCTTTCTGGAATGTTTTGTGTTTCTTTTGTCTTTGGAAAATAATAGGACATATACCTATTGCATTGGGAAAATCTGCGGCAAAAGATCCCTTTAAAGTGTTAAAAATCAAAGATGTCACTTTGAGGACTAAGGTGTGCCTGACCCAAGCCATGGTGTTTTCAATCACCTCATGTGCATGCGAAAGCTGGACAATGAATAAGGAAGACCTAAGAAGCATTGATGCCTTTGAATTATGGTGTTGGCAAAGAATATTGAATATACCATGGACTGCCAGAAGAGCGAACTAATCTGTCTTGGAAGAAGTACAGCCAGAATGCTCCTTAGAAGCAAGGATGGCGAGACTTTGTCTCATGTACTTTGGACATGTTATCAGGAAGGACCAGTCCCTGAAGAAGGACATCATGCTTGGTAAAGTAGAGGGTCAGCGAAAAAGAGGAAGACCCTCAATAAGATGGATTGACACAGTGGCTGCAGCAATGGGCTCAAGCATAACAACAATTGTGAGGATGGTGCAGGAGCAGGCAGTGTTTCATTCTGTTGTACATAGGGTCGCTATGAGTCAGAACTGACTTGACAGCATCTAACAACAACAACATATATAACCAACATATTCATTGAATATAATTAAATACAGTCTCTAATTTAAACATCAGTAGATTATATTTGTGATAATAAAATCTGGTCTTAAAAGCAGGAACTCTCCTCCATTTTGGTACCTGCACCCCAGAGATAATCATCAGAGATGTCTTAGGTTACCTTCTTAATACGCAAATTTGCAATATGAGATTTTAATTCTCCCACAACCACTTTCTGTCAAGTGGAGAAGCAAAGGTCACCGTGTACTTTTAGGGGGACTGGCAAGTTCCCAATAAGCAAGTTTTCAGGATCTCTTTTGTAGCCCATTCTAAACATCTTGTCCTTCCCAATTTTTGCCGCTGCAAGCTCCTTGAAATTTTTATGACCTCATCTTTGACACAGATTGTCCTTTTTTTAAAAGACCTCAACCCTCTTCCACAACATAACATTTTACAACACATTTAAACCAAATATAGCAAGACTGCCAAACAGAGATATAAAATGGTTTCTTTACAACTCATAAATGCTGTCACAGTTCCACCTCTCAGTTTTGCATTTTTCCCTTGTCCCAGTACAATTGGGTCCTTTTATTTTTTAAGTCAACTAATTCTGTGAATTCCAAAGGATTCATGCCTGCTTCTGAGAATTCTCTGCAAATACCTATCAAAGGAAGAATGTCTCCTCTTCATTGCTAAGCAAACTCTTGCACACACTGACTCATTGAAACAATGGACTGTCTTTCAGTCTGGGTCAAAATCCCAGCTGTGATACTTAGTAAATATATGACTTTGGGAATGCCAATCAACTACTGTAAGGCACAGCTTCTTTTATGGAAAATGAAGGCAATAATAACTACCTAAAAGTGTTGTTACAATGATCAAGATGGTTTTATAAAGCTGCAGCATGGTGCCTGGTACATTGTGAAGTGAAAAAAAATTGTAGATGCTATTATCACTTCAGTATTCAAGTAGCTCCTCAGAGTTCACCAGAAGTCCACCATATCTCTTTTAACTGGAAGCTATATCTGGCTGTTGTCTAATCACTCCCATCTGCTATTTACAGATAATGAAGCTGCATCAAATACATCGATCTGATGAGATAAAGGGGCTCTTTTGATTAACTGAGTCATTTCATGGAATTTAAGCAGAAAAACCTAGGTTCGATGTTGTCTTGCACGTCTGAATAATAAGATATGACATTTATTAACTGAGACTTCATTTAGGTGAGTTTTGTTTGCAGGTTCTGGTCAAGTTCAGAACCAAGAAATGATGAGGTAGAGAGTATTACAGATTCTAAGGATCAGCCTGATTCCATGGAGGACCTGATTTCCCTAGTTGAGGCCCATGGAAGTAGCATCATAGTTGGACATGGGCTAATGCTGAATAGATGAAGGATAGATCTTACTTTATTTGAGTTCAAGAAAGACAAGTGGTATTCCCACTCAAGGGAAAGGTAATTTTCAGAAGAGACTTTAGTGCACATATGCTTGAGACAGACTGTCATTGTTCAGCACCCTGAGAACTATCCATGGTACTGACACTAGAACTCTACATTCTACCCACTCACCAAGCTTTGACCATTCAGCAACTGGAACTTGTTTTTTTTTTCTCCCCCCTCCTCTCTTCCTTCTTCCCTTCCTACCTTCGTTCTCTCTCCCTTCCTTCCTTCCTTCCTAGAAAATATATATTTATATACATTTCAATCTCTGAGATAAAGAAATAAAAAGAACAATAAAAGTCCCAGTCTTTATGAATCTCATCTACAAATATATCCTCTCTGATCTGCCAGCAAGTTGGCTGTCTATAGATAAATCCCAACTCATTAACTGTACATCTCACCTACACTCTGTCTCGTTTCAATCCTACATCCCCCATAAACCTCCCATGTTGCAATCTCCTTCAAGGCAAGAATGCTCTCCAACCTGCCCATTCTTGGACTTTAGAGCTCCATAAAGTCCTTGTAACCTTTTACATTTTAATAACACAGGGCTCAGAAAATAATAAAAACCATCTGTAAACATTAGAAATATTCAGTACACTATAAGACAGCTATATGACATAACTGCACACACTGTGTCTCATTTCATATCCTATTACAAACGAAAAGCGGCCGCTAAAGACATGAAAATAAACTGAATATGATGGCGAACATGACTGAAGTTCATATCAATTGTGAAAGGAAAGTTCAATCTACTTTAAATGCCATTTACAAATTGTTTCAATTATACTTACGCTCTAAGTTATTAGTGCTTAAAAGGTCATAGAAACATAGATTTTGAGCGAGGAAATATCTTAGGAATCATTTAGGGTTGTGATTTGTATCTTGCTACTAATTCACTGACATTCACCAACTTGTTTAGCCTCGGTGGTCCTCAGTCTCCTCATCTGTATCAGACTAGTTGATCTTTAGGGACCTTTCTTGCTCTAAAATTATGTTTTCCTTTATCCCCTTGTTAAAGAGGAGGACTCTGAAGTTCATGGAGTGTGAAATATCAAGGTCAAGTGGCAAATTTGTGGCAAAACTAGAACTAGGATTGAGAATATGTGACTGTTTCCATTGCACAAGTTTAAAGTCATACAAGAACTAAGTGAATCACCAGCAAATAGGAATGACCAGTATATTGTAAGTTTCTCCACCAGGTGGACAGCTCTTAGAGGGCAGAAACTATATCTTATTTTCTTCTCACACAATCTAATGCAGTTAAACATTTCTGGATTAAAGGTGTCTCATGAAAAATTTATTGAACTAATAAGTGAAGACATAAAAGACTGAATAACTGATTATAAAAATAAGAGTAGACACTATGTTTTGAGTGTCCATCATTTAACGGGTACTGTGATAAACGCATCTTAAATTTCATTTTTCTTTCATCTCATCCTCACAACTCTGCAAATTGCTATCCTCATGTGTGTGTTTATAAAAAAAGTGAGGCTTCACATGTTAAATAACCTGTTCAAGCCTCACAAACAATAAATGAAGAAGCAAAGATTTGAACATAGTTCTGTCTAACTCTAAAGAATATTCTATTTCACTATGGTTCACTAAATGTTTGAATGAATAAATACGTGAAAGAATAAATTAGTGACTAAGTGAATTAATTTTCTTTTGTCACTTGCCTCATGTACATTGGGCCATATTGCTAAAGGTTTTCTGCATAGAACTTAGCATGATATCACACATGTGTAGAACTTTAGTAAAGCTGTTTCACCATTAGACACTGCCCATGATAACACTCTTGAGAGTCATGGCCTAATCATCTGAATTGTTTGGTGCTGTGTTTTATGAGACTGTAGCAAGTAGTCCTTTAGTGTTCACTTTCTCGCCTCGAGGAGATGAAGTAATGGTAGTGTATTCTGAAAAGGAGCATAATGGAACTTTCTGGCGGCATTTTCAGGCCTTCACCAAGTCCTTCTTCACCTTGGTCCTTGATTGGTTTGTTTTCATACCATCCAGTAGTGTACTGGTAAATGGATGGCTTTCTGAAGGAAATAAACCCTGATCTGTATCATTTACCAATTTTGTTGGTGTAAATATCCTCGCCATAGCCAACTTCCAAGCTATCAATGTGACATCACTGAACACAGAGTTGGGAAGAGATGCTGACAATCAACTCTCTTGAGTCCATGGATCTTATTCCATAGCCAACCCTGTGGTTGGTACTAACTGTTGAAACCCCTAGAAAAAAACACCTGAGCTGGGCTGTGACTTAACCAGGAAATCTTGGCCAGGTTTACCCATGTTTCAAGGCACTTATATATTCTTCAGCAAGCAGCAGAATCTCCCCCACTTTATTCCTCCTTCTCTGTCACTTGGGAGGAATGATCCTTCTTATTGACATATTCCAAGAAAGCTAAAAGGCATGATGACTAATGACTTTACTCCATGACTCTATCCAGTCGTACATATCTCAACCCACAGAAGGAGAGTCTTCTTTAAGGAAAACTAAGTCATTTTTGACAGATCCAAGACCTAAAAAGTGTACAGGATTTGAGGTACAGTTTTTCCATGACTTCTCTCAAATTCTAATTCCTGATAGAAGGCATTGAGGGAAGACATAGCTGTTTCATCAGGTAGTTAGATGCACCCAGAAACAGGTGGACAGATGTGGATGGCAGTCTCATTAAATCCTTTGGTGGTTCTCGGAGTCTTGAGATCCTTATATTTCTATGAACTGTCTCCAGCTTACATTTACAGCTTCAGCTCTTTCAACTCCCCCAGCTCTCTGCTTCCAACTCATGTCCAGTACCTGCTCCAGATGCCAACTCAACCATGCTACTCTCTGGACTCTGGAACCATTCCAAATTATCTCCCTCTTTTTTTTTTTTTTTTTTTTTTATCATGTACATCCCTCTGCCTAAGGCACTCTCACTACTCATATGCCCTATCAATTCTACAAGACTCAGCTAAACGGTCATCTCTTCCATGATGTGATGTATCTCCTGAAATCCACTTCTAGAATGTCTCCTATTTTGCAGGCTTGAGATACTTTGTTAATGCCTCATTCTTTATTTGTCCCATATTGTGTACTTTTTAATAACTATATATGTGAACATTCTTTTTACCTGTGAGTATGTGAAGTCCATGATGGCAGGAACATTGTCTAATTTGCCTGTGATTTTCCATAGCATATAACACACAGACTTATGAGTTGTGGAATTTGGAAAATCTTGATTGAATCGATTCTAACAAATTGAAGTAACTTCTACAAAGTCAGTCTTAGGAAAGCCACAGGTATCTCGTATTCCCATTTACACTTCTTAACTATTGATAAGTTTCATCTCTTTATACTTTGAGTGACTCCTGTGAGTAAGGTGCTTTGCTGGACATTGGGATGGCAAGGATACAGAGACGAATAACACACAGTCCCTGGCTTTAAGGAGCTCACACTTTAGCAGGGGAGACAAGCTTCCAAACAATAACCCTAGTTTTAATCAAGTTTTTAGTCTTCAAAGAACCTTGATGATGCTGCAGAAGAACTCATCCATTCTACCTACAAGGAATGGGAGGCAATTAAGCCTAAGTTAGTAGAATTTTGGAAGGGAGATAATTAAAATATAAAAGGCATTTCAGGTGGAAGGAGGAGCCTGAACTCTAGTCAGAAGGTTAGATGTTGCATGGGGTGTTTGCAGGAAATTAGTGGAGAATACGGACAGGGATACTATTAGAGATGTGCCTGAATGAAAGAGTGAAACCAGATCATTCTAGAGGTCATCTGACTGTTCTACCTGACAGTTCTTGGTGGCTAAATTTCTCTACATCAAATTTCACTAATAGATTACAAATATTTAATCTGAGTACATGTGTAAGTAGATACAGAGGAAGAAACTAGAACTGGGCATAAAACTGTTTCAAAGAGCATGGAAAAAGGAGATGTCCTTCCTTCCTTCCTTTCTCCCTCCCTCCCTCTCTTCCATCTTTCCTTTCTTCCTTCTTCTCTGTGCTCTAATTATGTTAGGCGGTATGCTAAGGTTTAGAGACACAGAGAGAGAAAAACTACGACAGACGGAAACACAGAGGGCTATGATAACTCAGAGGATGACCCCTTAATCCAGCCAGGACTGGATTAGGGGGTCAGGGGATGCCTCTAGGAGGAAACATCTTTGAGTTGAATGATAAAAAATAAAAAGGAACCCCTGCCTTCCAGTAGAAGTAGGAGAAGTGCATTTCAGGTGGAAAAGATAGCTCGTGAAAAGGAATAGAGGCATGGGAGGGCACATGGCCTTTAGGGAATTGCAGGTGGCTGGTGTGGCTAGAGCCAAGGGGATGTGGCAAATAGAGGCAGAAGATGAAGTGAAACAAGTGAGTCTGGTATTCTCAGGATTATAAAATTTATGAATTTGGTAGCTAGGCCTTTCACCGTGAGCACAGAATTTGAGAGAAATGGGGCATTAGTGGTTTAGTGGTAGAATTCTTGCCTTCTATGCAGGAGACCCAGGTTCAATTCCCAGTCAATGCACCTCATGTGAAGTTACCACCTGTCTGTCAGTGGAGACCTGCATATTGCTATGATGCCGAACAGGTTTCAGCAGGGCTTCCAGACTAAGACACACTAGAAAGGCCTGGTGACCTACTTTCAAAAATCAGACAATGAAAACCCTATGGATGACAATGGCCTAATCCACAACCAGTCATGGGTATGACACAGGACCAGGCAGTATTTTGTTCCTTTGTGCATGGCGTCACTATGAGTTGGTGGCCAACTGAAGATAGCTAACAACACCGACATTTGGTAGGAAGAGTGTTTAGAGCCTTGCTGTGTCAGGTGCAGACCTTAGGCCAGAGGCATTGGCAATGACAGGCAGCATTGCCAGTGCAGAATGTTGGGACTCCCTCTAGACCTACTGAGGCTTGAGAAGCACTTGTTTAGAGTATGGGCTCCAGAATTTAAATACTGGTTCTGCCATCTTCTGGCTGTGTGACTTTGGTCTTGCCACTGTTCTTCTCTGGGCATTAATATCAACAGCATAAAATTAAGGAAGTAGAGCCAGTGGAGTCTAGTGACATTTCCAGCTCTAAAATGTGTGTGTGTGAGTACTTGTGTGCTTAATTCTAGAGGATACTGGTGGAAGAACTGATTATCTTCAAAACTGGCAAACACATGCCTGCTCTCAGTATGACCCACTGTTTGGAATTATACCGTCAAGCCTGCAGCTAATGGAGAGATCATCACAAACCATGAACTCACACCCAAAAGCACATCAGCTGGGAAACCAGAAGGTCAAACCCTCAGGCACTCACCACTCTGGCAACTTGGGCTGCAAGGAGGGAGACCCCAATGCAAAGAAGAGGCTCTCTTTGTTCCCTCCCACCAATACTCTTACCTCCTTTTTAAGTAGAGAAAAAGAAAAATAAAGAACTCAAGGGACCAGGTCTGAGGCACAGAAATCCACAAAGGCTAATCTGACCGTTGGGTGGGGGACAATCAAGAATGTGTGTTGTATGTGTGTATGTGTGTGTATGTTGGGGGCAACGGGTACTGGTTAAGGTGACAGTGCATTAAATACCTAAAAGTCTTGATTGAAAGAAAGAAGCTTCCATTGTCTGGTCATGTGATGCACCAGAGCTGAGATGCATTTTCCAAATAGCTCCCCCTGTGCAGAGTAGAACTGACCCATAGGGTTTCCAGGGAGCGGCTGGTGGATTTGAACTGCTAACCTTTTGCTCAACAACCGCAGCTCTTAACCACTGTGCTACCAGGGCTCCCCCTATAGGCCTATGGAAAGGCTGCAAAAATGAGTCATAGTAAGCTCCTGACTAGAGGACAATAGGGATTAGAAAGCCAAACCCTGACCCTGCTCTGTAGAGACACAAGAGTTAGCCTGGAGACGCGTCCTCCTTACTCCTGAAATGGTGGCCCACTGAAAAGTGGACGAGTCCCTGGGGAGAGGAAGCAGACCCTTGACCTGGGCCATTGGGACCCATCACCTCTACACAGACGTTAGCATGTATCACTGCAATGAGTCTTTCAGGCAAGCTGATCAGACTCCTGTTGGAAAGAGGAATGAAGTTCCAGAGAAAAGTAACAGACACAAATTACAAATTTCCTGAAAGTATGGGACTGTGGGAGGAGCAGAGAACAGGGGTATAAGGAGACATAGCGTTCTAATCCCAGCTCCATTTCTAATTTGCTTTGTGACCTTGGCAAGTCCTTCCTCTCTCTCTTATTTCTGTATTTGTGCACAATAATATCTACCATTTATTGAGCAACAATTATGAGTAGGATATCATCCATTTACTGAATATTTACTCTAAATAACATAGAGTCTCATGGCTTTAAATACCATCTACATGCTGTTGACTCACAGATTTTTATCTCCAGCTAAGCTCTCTTTTTTGAATTTGACTTATTGATCTAAATGCCCATTCTCCATCTCGTCTTTGTGTTTAGTAATCATCTCAAAATTACCATATCCAAAACAGTACTCTTGATCCCCATCATGCCAACCCTGGCCCTCGTATAGCATCCCCTGTCTCAGCAAAGGATAACTCCATTTGTTGTTCAAACCAAACAACTTGGAATCATCCTTGATTTTCTCTGTTTCTCACATCCCACACCCAATAACAAATCCTGTCAAATCTACACTCAAAATACATCTAGAATCTGATCATTTATCACAGTCTTCTCCTCTTACCACTGTGGTCCCTGCTACCATCAACTCTTGTCTAGAATAAAGTTAACAGTGTCCTGAAACTCCCCCTAAGTTGAATTGCCACACAGCAATCAGAGCGGTCCTTTAAAATGTGGGCCAGATCACATGGTGCTTTTGCTCAGAATCTTCCAATGGCTTCCTCTCTCACTCAGAGTAAAATTTAAAGTCTTCATTGTCCTGTAGTTGACCCTAAGTACATCCGCTTCCCCATCTTACCACTTCTCTGATTTCACCTCCTACTCCTAGCTTCTGCCCCCTCGGCCATGCAGTCTCCCTGTCAGTGCGGAACAAATGGCGTGTTCATGAGCTCCTGTTGCAGAGCTCCGGCTCTTGCTGTTCCCTCTGCCTAGAACATTTTTCCTCAGCCACCTCCTTCAGGCGCCTGCTCAAATGCCATCTTCTCAGAGAGACTGTCCCTGACCACCCTCTGTATAATGGCAACCTCACCCTCATTCCCCCAGCACTCCTTATTCTTTGTACTTGACTTTATTCCTCTCCTTTCAGCATTTATCATCACATGACAGAATATATATATTTATATGTTTGTCTGTGGTAGCACTGTATAAAACTTTCTGCATCAATAGAAACTCTCTATAACTATGTTGTCCTAAAAGGTAGTCAACTAATCACATGTAGCTATGGAGCACTTAATATGAGGCTAGTGTAACTGGGAAATTGAATTCTTTATTGTATTCAATTCTTTTAATTTAAATAGTCATGCATGGCTACTGGCTACAGTATTGGACAGTACAGGTTTATTTATGTGTCTCCTCCACTAGAATGCAAACTTAATTAGGACAAGACTTTTGCCTAGTTTATTCACTGCTGTGTTCTCAATGCCTAGAACAGTGCCTGATGTGTGTATGGATATCTGTTGAATGATTGAATACATTAATATGCTAAAAGCTTTCTATGCATTATCTCTTTTAATCCTAACAGGCCTGTAGGCTAGGTGCTATTTCCATTCTCAGTTTACATATTGCTTTGCTGGAGTTGGACTAGATACTCTCCATGGTCCCGTCTGACTCTGAGAGTCTGTGGTTCTCTATACATTTACTCCCTCTTCGGGCACTTACAGTATATTGGATCGATGGACGTTTACATAAAATACCTGATTTCTTTTCTAGTCTGTCCCCTGGGTAGCCCGGGTGAGAAGCCTTGTCGATCGGTCAATTGCTCAGAATCCATGATCTTAGGCACCCTTCAGCCCACTCCTTCCTCCCTTTCCCCCCAGCCTGCCCCCATGGCTCACCAGTCTCTGGGTCGCAGAGCTGCTCGCAGGCATCTGTAGTCCTCTGTCCACAGAGGTCCCTCACCCATGGAGAGGTGGCATTGATCTGGTAATACAGGGACAGCTTGGCCGGGTTTAACCAGTCGGAGATGTCCAGGTAGCTCCCTTCGCTCACCACAAAGCTGCTCCCTGTGGGTGAACAGAGAGAAAGACAGCTACTTTCTCCCCAATTTTAGGGTGCAGATGTGTCTTGCTGCTGGCGCTGCAGGCTGGGAACACAGACAGATGCATACAATCATATCCCCCTCCCGCCCCCCATTGCCTGTTCTCACTTGTCTACAAACATACCCAGAGTGTTTACCATTCTCCAGTCATGATGTCAGGCACCAAACGAGACAGACAACAGATATGAGGCAGTTCAGCCTAGTGGTTAAGAGTGAGGACTTTAAGACTGAGGTGACATGGCTTCACATTCTGCCTCCACCCTTACTAGCCGTGTGACTTTAGGTAAGTCACTTAGCACCTCTGGCCTTGATGACTTCATCTGTAAATGGGAATACTGCAAACCCACCTCATAGGTTTGTTGTGAGATTGGAATAAATTAATGCAGGCAAAGTGCTTAGCTGATGCCAGACTTGTTTTAATAAAGTATGATTAAATATTACATTTTAAAAGGCAAAAAAAAAGCTAATGACCCTGTTACCCAGGTATTCCCTCTAGGACAAGGGACACTAATGCCCACAGGGCCAGGTGGGTGATGGCAATGGGAAAGACTGGCTAAGTGTAAGGGAGATATCATCCAACCCTCCTGGCCTAGCTTTTGTTCTGTTTTTCATTTTAATTTTGAAAGAGAGAGAGATGGGTTCATTGAAATCTCTAACTGCCCTAAGGGAAAAAGCAGCACCATGCAATGAAAACAATGCCTCAGTGTTAGGAAACAAGAGGGCAAGGTGGAGCTTGGGGTGAACTGGACACTGCAGGCTCCACCAGAAAGGAACAGCTGTGACACGGCTCCAGCCAGTTCTGGCCACATGGGATCAGTGGTGCCAGATCTTCAGATGTTCTTTGAAAGAGGCTGAAAATTCAGATTTTTATTATAATCAATCAATTTTTAAATGATGATTTAAATTTGTTCTTGGAAGACTTCTCAGGGCAAAGAAAAGAGCCTAGCATTGCAATCTTTGTTCTAATATGCTCCTCATTAATCCATATGTATCTATATATCTATACATATATAAACATTTTGCCATTGAGTTGATATATATCTATATAGGTTTACATATATTATACACATGTATATACAATATATACATATACATATATATACACACACATATGTATATATATATAAACCAAACCAAACCCGTTGCCGTCGAGTTGATTCCGACTTGTAGCAACCCTATAGGACAGAGCAGAACTGCCCCACAGAGCTTCCAAGGAACGCCTGGTAGATTCGAACTGCTGACCGTTTGATTAGCAGCCATACCTCTTAACCACTATGCCACCAGGGTTTCCATACACAAACACACATACTTTTTTTTTTTTTGGCAAGAGATAGAAGCCCATTCAGAGTGATCACATACTGTATGTAAATGGTAAGTGTACACATGTAGCAATAAAGCAGACATAGAGAAAGAGCCCAAACAAGACTAGGCTTCATGAGGGCAGAATTGGAGAGTGATTCTAGATTCATGGCTGATCTAGGGACTTCAGGAGTAGGGGATTTTAAATTGTTTTTCACAGTGAATGTGACTCAGCTTTTTTCTCTAAGTCTGCCTTTCTCTACCGCACTATCAACCAGCAAAAATTGCATGCAATTCCCCAAAGAGGGGACTAATGGTAATAAGCAGCGTATTAGTTTGACAGAGCCCCCTCTGTCAAGTCATCAGACCTTTTGGCTGACCTATGGTTGGGTTCCTCTGGGCTCTGGTGACCAGTGGTGGTCCAATAGGCAATGACCAGGGAGGCAGGGTCACATCAGGTCTTAACTAGCTGCCAAAGTATAAGTGTATGAGTAAAGAAGTTTCCTTTAGAAGTTAAGGGCTTAGCAGGCAATGATAATCTTCTCTAATGCACACAAGTACTATGGTTTATATCCACTGTATGGAACGAATTCCTAAGTAAAGCACAATGGACAATGTGAGTTTTGGTGAGGATGAAAGAGGAATCCGTGTGAAGCAGAAGGAGAAGATGGTATCAGGCTCTGAGATAAGGAAATGACCACATTTGAAGTTGACCCTAAAGTCCTTGGCAACTAAAGGAAAAAAGGAGTCTGTTGGATTCCATATTTCAAATTTCTGGCAAGAGAAGATATGCAAATCTATCTGCAAAGCCATATTTCCCCCCTGGAACTAAGCCCAAGCAGAAACATGTCACATTGGTCTTTGTGCAAGGCACCGAAGATCAGTATCAACTACATATTTTTCTTTTTAAAAGCACAGTCATGCTGTTTAAATGGATAATTCTTGTATTTATTCTCACTAAAGACTGAGGGATGGATATTGAATTGTGTCCCAGGGCTGAGCTTGGCTAATCTCACTACTTCAGGAAAGCTACACTGTGCAGTGATAAAGAGAATAGAGTCAGCAAGACATGGATTCAAATCCTCACTCTGCTACTTACTAGATCTGTAAACTTGGGCAAGAAGACAAACCATCAGTTACCACACAGGAAATCCCTTCACAAGGTTAATATAAAGATTAAATGAGACAATGCATCTATCTTGGGTCAGGTTCCTCAGAAAATGGACTCAAAAGCAGAGACGGAATGCAGGAGGTTTTGGGGGCATGTCTTAGTTTCTTAGTGCTGCTGTAACAGAAATACCACAAGTGGGTGGCTTTAAAGAAGATAAATTTATTTTCTCACAGTTCTGATGGCTAGACGTCCAAATTAAGAATGTGGATCTAAGGGAGGTCCTTCCTTGCCTATTTCAGCTTCTACTAGTTGGCAATCTTTGGAGTTCCTGGGCTTGCAGATGCATCTGCCTTCATCATCTTCAGATAGCTTTTGACTTTCCCTGTGCTTGCTTGTCCCTGTGTCTATCCTGCTCGTTATAACTCAGCAGTGATTAGGTTTAGGACACACCCTACACTGATATGACCTTATTAACATAACAAATAAAACCTTATTCCCAAATGTGATTACATCCATAGATATAGGGTTAAGATTCCAATATACATACATACATATATACATACATACATACTGGGGGGCACAATTCAATCCATAACACGGGAATATTCTTGGGAATAATACTTTACGGGGATGAGCAAACTGGTATTGGGCAGTGCGTATTTGGTATTTGTCAAAATGCCCCTTTCCATGGAGGATACTGTACCAAGAAGGACTCAGCTGACAGTGGTAAGACACTAACATTCCTGGAAGCTGGAGGGATAAGTGTCTATGTCCTGAAAGTGATCCTGGGTGTGGCACTACAGTATGTGAAGTGCCTGGCACATTGTGAAATCTCAATTAACAGGAGCTATTTTGA
The DNA here is from genome assembly GCF_000243295.1 of Trichechus manatus latirostris. Taxonomy (NCBI): domain Eukaryota; kingdom Metazoa; phylum Chordata; class Mammalia; order Sirenia; family Trichechidae; genus Trichechus; species Trichechus manatus. The sequence continues at coordinate 4,502,172 of NW_004443952.1, read as the reverse complement.
TTATCATTTGGATTTCTTATGAAGTTGGAGGCTCTAAATGCAACAGCAGTTAACAGATTTCTCTCAAATATGAGTCCCCTTGGAAGGGTCTAGATCGAGAACAGGTTATCGTTAACTTCTGTAAGAAGATGGTACACAGAGTTATACCACTGGTGTAATGGCAGCAGGGAAAAACTGTCCTTTGAGTGCCCTCTCTGTGCTGGCTCCTGAGATGAATGTGTTACACATTCTGCTCACTTAATCCTTAAATAGCCTTGTAGGTTAGGTATTTCCTCCATTCTGCAGAAGGAAAATATGAGGCTCAGAGAGAAACTGATCCGGAAAAATTTGCACAGCTAGTAAGTGATAAAACTAGAAATTGAACCCAGGTTTTTCAGCATCCAAAGCTGGGGCCCACCCACCCTTCCAACTGTCTTGAGAATTAAGGGCTTTGGATATCAGATGAAGTTTTCTTCTGTGATTCTTTCACTCTGCCTCTGGAATTCTGTGAATTCCTCTCTAATAGGTATGACATAATGCTGGAGGGTTTTCCTTCCTCTGATAAACTGTGATTCCCTACAGGGAAGAGGTCATGACTCGTTGTTGTTGTTGTTATTGTTTGGTGCTGTCTAGTCAATTTTGACTCATAGTGACCCCATGTGACAGAGGAGAAATGCCCCATAGGGTTTTCTTGGTTGACTCTTTATGGAGGCTTTTCTCCCGAGGAGCCACTGGGTTCGTTTGAACTGCCAACCTTCCAGGTAGCAGTTGAGTGCTTAACCATTGTGCCACCAGGGCTCTTTTATGACTCACTAGTCCTTATCGATTCAGCCCTCCGTAAAATGTCTGGCACATACTACGAGTTTAGTGACTGTCAAGTGAATTAATGAAATCAATGTTCCATGCCTGACTAGTGGGAAGTTCAATTCACTTCATCATGGAATTATGAAGCTGGAATGCCCTTGTATTGATCTCACAATTTTTTTTTTTTAAACCTGTGAGAGCCAGAGTATAAGATTGGCCATTCAGAGTCTCCCCAGTTCCAAACCAAAACTTCAACTTCACTACCATGGATCCTGTTCACTTCACAGGCTTGTGATGTGGATGGCTACAGTAGAAACACAGGTAGAGGAACTCAGTGTGACACAGCACAGGAGAATCAGACAGAGAGAGGATGTAACTTTGTGCAAAATTTAATTCCTAAGACTTAATCCATCCATGTGTTCACTTAACCAACATTTATTAACTCCCTCTCAGTGTAAGAGAAATAGACGTAGAGATGAATGAAAAATGGGCCTAATCCCTGGAGAATACCATAGACTAACAAGGGAGAGCAAATATGTATACAGATAGCTATAATACAATGTACAGTGAGGTAAAGGTCCCTGGGTGGCGCAAATGGTTTGCACTTTCCTATTAACCGAAAGGCTGGCACGTCAAACCCACCCAAGTGGTGCAAGGAAGAAAGTCCTGGAGATCTGCTTCCACAAAGATTCCAGCCAAGAAAATCCTATGGAGAATTTCTACTCTGTAACACATGGGGTCACCATGAGTCAGAATCGACTCAACAACGTGGAATGTGGAAAGAACTGCCTGAAAATGACATGGGTCACCTTTGGGAAAACGACATGGGTCACCTTTGGAGATAAAGGCAAGCAAAAAGGGGGGTCAGAGAGTAATCATGGAGGAGTTGGCCTTTAAGCTAGACCTTGAAACATGAAAAGAAGAACAACAAATGAGGTGAAGGAAGCACAGCACAATGAACTGTCTCCTCTAAAACATACCCATGTGGCCTTTGCCCCTTAAGGATCAATGGCAGACCCAACAGATCCTCCTCTTATTCTCTCTACTACTTACCAGGTATTTCATGCAACTAGCACCTATATGTTTCATGCTAAAGATTCATTCATTCATTCTTCCGTTTCTATATTTGTTCACTTAACAAGCAAAGCACCTACCATATGTCAGGCTCTGTCCCAGGCCTTGGATGAGTAAAATATGGTTTCCGTCCACTGAGAGTTTATAATCCAGGAATGGAGATCAGGGATGGCAACTCTAAGGCAAAATGTGTTTTGCTTTTTCTTTCTTATTTCCCGAATGAGACCATACCTCATTTAACTCTGAAATCACCATAGTGCTTAGGATGTACTGGAGGTTTAAAAGATGCTGGGGCTGTCGGGTCATGGGTTTGTGTTTGTGTGTGTGTGTGTGTGTGTGTGTGTGTGTGTGGAGAGAGAGAGAGGTCAAAGACTGACAAGCATTTGTCTGAGTAAATTGTAGTATTACTTTGGGAATAAAAACTACATAGAAAAGGAATGAAAATGCATTCCTTCATGTGTCTCATATTTCTCTTTCTTTCCTCTGGACCCCCTGTTTTATTTTCTTGACTTTCGATCATAAGTACCTTCTCTTTTTTGGGTTCTCTGAGATTCATTTCTGTGCTCAAATAGATCTCCCCAGAGAGCAATGACTGAAATGAATCTCTGCCAAAATCTCAACTTCAAAATGTCATGTTCCCTTATTTTTAAAATATATACATATATATATTTCTCCCACTGGCTTGTGGAAATATACATCATCTAATTAGCCAAATGGATTTTCAGTTCAGCCCAATCATTTCCTTATCTAGCATCTGAAGCCCGCCGTTGCTCAGGGGACTGCACAGGCTCGGAGGTCCTCATTAACTCTGATCTTCAATTACGTTGATTATAAGCCTGCTTCTGTAATTGTGCAGCATAGATCAGGGGTTAGCTGGGGAGCTCAGGCCATTCTGTAGTGTTCTCTGAGAAGCCACAGCCACAAAGGCCCCCAAAGAAACAGAAAGCTACAGATGAGAACTAAAAATACCACAGAAGGAAGTACCACCAGACAAAATTGCCTGGAGAGCCAGACAGCAGCTGTAAATTCCTTTCATTACACCTCAAGTCATGAGACAGACCTCTGAGAACCATGGATAGGAGATTTCAAACGACGACTCTGGTCTCAGCAGTGAATGGGGTGCTAAGGAATGAAACATTGCATGGCTGAATAATGGTCTTCAAAAATGAAGTGCAGGGACTTTTGGGAGCTTAAACAACTCAGTTCTTTTCTTTTTTCTTCTTCTTCTGTTCCTTTGAATAAAAAATAATTAAAGGTTCCCTTCCTTCTGTTACGTCATGTAGTGCCCCCCGCAACCCCCACCCCCCACCCCCCACCCCAGATCCCATCTCTCAGGGTCTTAGACCTGGGAGAAATGCCTTTCCTGGGCATAGGATGAAAAATGAACTCTGTGATGAAGCAGAGATGAGAATCCCATCTACTCTTAGCCCAACAGACCCGTGAAGAATGCACTCATTCCTACCCCTCTTCCTAGTCCACCTACCCTCAACTGGGAGCTATTTAAGGAGTGAGGGACCAAACTCTGCAGAAATGGGGATTGGTTGTTTTTAACAGTATGAAGGTTTGTGAGAGTGAGAAGAGAGGGTCAAGTAGCTGGGAACTCTCAGCTGTGGGAGCAACAGTTCCTAGGGTCACTATGGGCAGGAGTGGCAGTGTCTCTTACAATTGTCTGAGAGTGATCAGCCACCATCTCTATGCCTTCACCTCTTGATCTTCCCCTTTCAGCTGTCTTCCTTTTTACCATTCCCTGCCCCCTCTTCCTTTGACCAACTTTAAACTCCTATTCCAGCTGATTGTCTCCACTTATGTCTTATTTGACAACAACTCTACCTATGCCTTATTTGACAACAAATATCTCTTAAGCTAGCCATTTGCTTCATTTATTAACCGTGTGTGTGTGTGTGTGTGTGTGTGTGTGTGTGCACATGTGCCATGGATCTCTTTGGCAGTCTGGTGACACATACGAATTCCTTTTCAGAATAAAATTTTCAAATGTAGAAAACAAAATGCATAGCATTGGAAAGGTAACTAATTGCTGAAATATAGTTCTAGCTATGGATGTCTTGGGGGTTTGTGGAACCCAGGATAAAAACCCTGGTCTATTTGCATCCATTCCCCAGATGCCCAGTCTGCTGCCTGGCCTGGTTCTGAACACTTCCAGCATCACTGGATGGACAAAGGGAGCAGCAGAGGGATTATAATGCACATGCAATTCTGCTAAAGTATGTGACTGTGATGCAAATGACAAGGCGAAGAAGGAAGTGAAGAAAACACTGAGAAATTCCAATATGAACTCACCTAAAGGGGCAATTTTAAAGAGGGTCAACCTCTTTCCTTTTGTTCATTCTACACGAAATTGAAATCTGCCATGGTAATCACACAATAGCTCACAACTGAAAGATGCTGTATTAGTTTCCCAGGGCTGCTGTAACAAAGTACCACCAACTAGGCGGCTTAAAACAACAGAAATTCATTATCCCACAGTTTTTGAGGCTAGAAGTCTGAATTTAAGGTATTGGTAGGGCCATGCTCCCTCTGAAATCTCTAGAGGAGAATTCTTCCTTGCCTCTTCCAACTTCTGGTGATGCCAGGCATTCCTTGGCTTGTGGCAGCATAATTCCAGTCTCTGCCTTTGTCTTTATACGGCTGTCTTCCCTTTGCATCTATCTTTCTTCTCTTCTTGTAAAGACACCAGTCCTATTGGATTCAAGACATATCCTACTCCAGTATGACCTCATCTTAACTTAAGTACATCTGCACCAACTCCCACTTGTTATTTTTGGTGAGGAAAAGGCAATGCTGTATGTGGTGAAGTGTGTACAGCTTGACCAAGGTAAATGATGACACTAAGAAGTACACAAGAATAAGGGACATTACTGGTAAATGTCAAATTTATTTCCAAATAAGGCCACATTCTGAAGTTCTAGGAAGGACATTAATTTTGGGAGGACACTACCCAATCTAGTACAGATAACTAAGTAAGTTATATATTTAATTTTAAAGAATATTATAAAACATTGAGTCTCTCCAGTCCAGTGTTTCTGAACTCTTTTTCATTATCACCCTCTAAGGAGCCTATGTCCTTAATTACCCCTTTCACGAAATTTGAGTATCACAGATACACTGTATGTGTCATTTACATACTGTTTTTGTACTGTGCTTTATATATACTAACAATAAGATTTTTTTTTGCCCCCTGAGAATCAATTTTTGCCCTTTCTTGAGTGATATCATCCCTGTTGAGAATATATGATCTAGTTAGATGCCCTCTTTTAGAAACAAGAAAACTTAGAGTTAAGGGAAGGGAGGGAAGTGCCCACGATCCTATTACTGAAATATCTACAACTAGAGCCTAGACTTTGGACTCCCAATCTCTAAGCACTGTGAGGGAAGTAAGGATCAGAGAGGTGAACTAACTTTCTCAAGGCCACACAGTTGAAAAGTGTCAAAGCCAGACCAGAATCCATATGCCACAACTTGTAACGCAGGGCTCATTTCAGTATTTCACAATGACGATGAAGAAGAGATCCATGGAGGTAAGTGAGTTGTCATGAGGCTAGACTTCCCTCACTGGGAAATTGATAACATTGATAACAAGAGAGGTCCATGTCGTGGAAGAAGCCATGCAGAATTCATGGTTAGATGTCCCAGACAGAGAAACATGGAGAGGAAAAGGCCATTGGTATTTTGAGTGTTTTATGTTAAAAAAGGAGTTATTTCCAAATAAAGTTGTATTAAAGCCATCTCCCTCTGAATGGAGGTTTCCCTGAAGTGCCAGATGCACATTTGCTCCAGGTAATTGTTGTGTTTCTACCATTTTCTGTCTTTCCTACCTCAAATTGTGATCAGTCTGGCTAGAACAGATTGCCACAGAATTCCACAAGACTTCATGTACCCCTGGTTTAGCATCAAAGTTGAATAGGGGTGTCTCAGTCTGGACAAAATAGATTTGAAGCTTCGACATTTCAAAAAACTTATTTTTCCTGCAGAGATACAACAATTTGGCACCGAGCTAGGCAACAGGGGAAAAGAACAAAGTCACGAAATGCTTCTCGTTTTTCTTCTACTCATTAAATTTTTTTAAAGAAGAAATTTGGTTAAAGATTGAAAGCAGCTATTTATTTTAAACTGAAGAGTTTATACTTTCTTTCTTCATTACTTCATTGAGAATTCATACATCAGACCCCATCTCAATGTTGGATTTCTTTTTGATCTAAGATCAGTGCTTCTTGAATGAGTATAGCAGACAGTTGCTCCCAAAACTTAGAGGTCTTTTAGCTCTGACTTCAAAATATTGAAAAACCTCCCTTTCTGTCATAGTGGCATCACTAGAGTTGATGTCACCCAGTCTGGTAACTTATGGTGCCACCTCCCCATAGACCTTCTCCTGTACCAGACCATACAGAATCCTTAGTAATATTTATTATCAATTTTAATCATAGAATAATATGTGATAAATATTGTTGTAAATTGCTTAAACATAATATTTCTTAGATTATATGAATACTAACAGCAAAACTGTTTTGTAAAATCTTTCTACATTGAATTACATTATTAGTTACACATTATTAATAACTGAGTGGAAGCCTTTTTTTAATTTTTCTCCTTTTCCTTTAATTACTTTATCATTCTCAAAAAAAGTTATTGATATAGGTTCACAAATACTAATTACCACAATATTGTAGCTAAAACACTAGAAAATTTGACAAAATCAGCAACTATAAAATCACCAGCAACAACAAAAACAATAGCGTGTACTTGTAGTGTGTAGCCATTGTAACTGGGTAATGACAGCTCTGACTGGAACGCATTAGAAAGTTCAAAAAGCAAATTAGCGTAGAGTTTTAGCCTTGTAGGTATATTGATAAATGTAAGCTGGGATTACAAAAAATGGTTTTGTTGTTATAACTATAGCGATATTTTTATAAAAAATAATAACTTTCTGCTGAAACACCCCACAAAAATTTTATAGACAGTCATTTTGCTGTCGTCCCCTCTGACACTGTCACCGGATGAGGTCTGCACCCCCCGCATCCACCTAGTGACGCCACTGCTCTGTCAGCTGCCCAAGTAAGACACGAGCTTAGTTGTGAGGAGAAAGGCTGAACTCCAGAGTCATACAGGTTTGAATTAAATCCTAGCACAGTCACTGAGTAGCCATGTGACCCTGGAACAAATCACTTAATCTCAGTAAACCTCTTCCATTCCTTACCTATACAACGTGAATAATGCTTACTTCATAGGGATTCTGTGATCACTAAATGAAATGCATTTAAATTGCCTAGGGTTGGGACAATGCCTAGCTAGGACTTCAGTGTTGTACTGTTTATTCCAGGGGGCACAATTTACATATCAAACAATGCATCTGATGTATAATTGTATGTATATCCATATATACAATATATATTATCGTGTATTTTATATGTTACTTCTCATTTTGAGTTGTGCCACCTCAGCAAATGAAGGTCCCAAATGCTTTAATCCATCCACATCATTAAGACTGGCTCTACTTTGAGAAGGCAGCTCTTCCTCAGTCATATTTTGAGTGCCTTCCAACCCAAGGGGCTCATCTTCCAGCACTATACGAGACAATGTTCCACTGCTATTCTTTTCTCAGTTTTTTCAGAAGTAGACTGTCAGGTCCTTTTTCCTAGTCTGTCTAAGTCTGGAAGCTCTGCTGAAACCTGTCTACCATAGGTGACCCTGCTGGTATTTGAAATACTGGTGGCACAGCTTCCAGCATCACAGCAACATGCAAGCCACCACAGTACCACAAATTGACACATGTGCACAGGGCAAGTCGGCTGCAAAAGACCTCTTTAAAGTGTTGAAAAGCAAAGATGTCACTTTGAGGACTAAAGTGCACCCACGGTATTTTCAATTGCCTCATATACATGTGAAAGCTGGACAATGAATAAGGAAGACCGAAGAGGAACTGACGCCTTTGAATTATGGTGTTGATAGAATACTTTTTTTTCTTTTTATTTTATTGTTGTACTTTAAGTGAAAGTGTACAATTCAAGTTAGTCTCTCACACAAAAATTTATACATACATTGTTATGTGACCCTAATTGCTCTCCCTATACTGTGACAGCATGCTCCTCCTTTCCACTCCAGATTTCCGGTGTCCATTCAACCAGCTCCTGACACTCTCTGCCTTCTCATCTCACCTCCGGACAGGAGCTGCCCATTTAGTCTCATGTATCTACTTGAGACTCTTCACGAGTATCATTTTATGTCCCATAGTCCAGTCTAATCTGACAAAGAATATTGAATACACCATGGACTGCCAGAAGAACAAACAAATTTGTCTTGGAAAAAATACAGCCAGAATGCTCCTTAGAAGCAAGGATGGCAAAACTTTGTTGCACATACTTTGGACATGTTACCAGGGGGGACTAGTCCCTGGAGAAGGACATCATGCTTGGTGAAGTGGAGAGTCAATAAAAAAGAGGAAGATCCTCAATGAAATGGATTGACACAGAGGCTGCAACAATGGACTCAAGCATAACAACAATCGTGAGGATGGCACAGGACTGGGCAGTGTTTCATTCTGTTGTACATAGGGGTCACTATGAGTTGGAACCGACTCAATGGCACCTAACAACAACAACGGCATTTTATATATGTATATATAATTGTATAATTACAGTGCAGTGGTTAAGTGTTTGGCTATTAACCAAAAGGTTGGTGGTTTGAACCCACCAGCGGCTCCACGGGAGAAAGATGTGGCAGTCTGCTTCCATAAAGATTATAGCCTTGGAAACCCTATGGGGGCAGCTCCACTCTGTCCTATAGGGTGGCTATGAGCTGGAATCAACTGGATGGCACACATCAACAACAATGTATATACGCATCCATATACATACGTGCACATCAAACAAACCCATTGCCGTTGAGGCGATTCTGACTCATAGTGACTCTATAGGATGGAGTAGAACTGCCTCCACAGGGTTTCCAAGGCTTTAATCTTTATAGAAGTAGGCTGTCACATCTTTCTCCCACAAGCAGGTGGTGGGTTTGAATGACTGACCTTTTGGTTAACAGCCACCAGGGCTCCCTATACATGCACATAAGCACGCACAATTCTATGAATAACTCTATCCTATGTGGACGGTGCCTCCTGGAGTTGTGCTACATGGCAGTCCCGCCTGGGACACAGTGAGACATCGGTTTCATTAAAAAAGAGGTCCTTTGCTCTCACCTACCCAGGTTATGCTCATTTCCCCTAGGCTGACTCCCATCTCATCACAGAATCATCTCCTCTGGTTTTCACAATTCCCCTGCATGAGTTGGGTAGGGCAGGAACAAGGGATCCTACTTTAAGTCGTATTGTAGGACTGAGGAAACATTGTAAATGCCCTACCAGAATGCCTGGCACATATTAGGTTCAGTAAATTTGGAATGAAATACAAAACACGTGGCTGAGACGTTATGGATTGACTGAATCAATAAACAAGTGAAGAAACCTTGTGACCCTTGTAGACCCACCAGTCTGACTACCTTCCCTGTGCCGTCCCCACCTCTTTAAGCTGTCCTTTTCTAAGACATGCGCTTATGCCTTTCCTGGGGAATCTGCACAAATTTCAGGGGCTGTTTGGCAAAGACGGCTCACAACTCTGAGCACCAAGAATAACCACATTAGCAATTTCTCCCTGGATCTGTTTCATTACTACACTTTAGGTTTAATGCCAACCAATTGAATTAGGCCTGGGCACCTGGCTGCTTCTGTGGTCTCTTGCTCTGTGTGTGCGAGGGTGCATATGCTCACACACAGGCATGTGTTCTTTTCTCTCTAGATTTCTCGTTCTGTAATTTTTTCACTGTTGTCTAGAAATGGCTTCAGTGGGAAGAGCCCAGATCTTCAAGTTGGCAGACCTGGATTCAAAGGTGCTCTTACCATTTATCATTTAAGTGACCATAGGAAACGCTTACTATTTCTTTCCTCAGCTTCCTTGCCTAAAAGAGGATGAATAATACTTACCTTGCATTGTTTGCATGAATATTAAATGTAATTATGGCTGTGCTTGACTCAGAGAATGCACTTACCAAATGGGGGTTTTCACTACCACTGCTGCTATGAATCTAATTGCTCCTAGAAATAATCCTGGAGGGTAGCCACTATTTTTATCCCCATTTTAGAGATAAGACAACTGAGGCTGAAAGAGAGCAAAGTGACATGTCTAGATTGCAGAGTTAGAAAGTTGGAGATTCAGAACAAGAACTCAGTTCTGCCTGTCTCTGAGCCCAAAGCTCATGTATAAAATATTATAAAATACCATGCTGCTTCTCGCTTCAGGAAAGACCCATCCACATAACTAGGATTTTTTTTTTTTTTAGCTCTGTCAACATTCATCTCTGGCTATTTTTGCAAGTACTAAGCTTCTCAGGGAGGTGGCTAAAACATAAATCACAGTATGCTGAGAGAGAGAGAGAGAGATGGAGATGGCAGGAGCAGGGTGACATAGTATTGTAATTCAATACTTAATATCTCCAAAGACATGTAATATATCCTCATGACATTTCCAGGAGATATTTTCTGGAAACTAGAGAATAATTCAAATTAATGCGAAGCCTAAATCTAATTGTTTTACGATGCTACAAAGGACTACATGGGGCAAAGCTTCCAAAAATCAGGGTCTCAACAGTCATGTTGATGGAACAGATTTCACTGTCTGGCACAGATGAGAACAGCTGCCTAAATATATAATATTGGTACCTGGAGCAACATAATAAAGGAGATCTGCAGCTTAGCCATGCAGTAGCATTCTCAGCAATCAGCTCTTCACCAACCAAACATTAGTATGAATTCTGGGAAACAGAAAAACAGACCCGATTTTTATTTGAGGGGCAAATGAAGACCTTAGGACTCAAACAGGATACAGCCAGGATGAGACCCCCATTTCTGGTACGCGACACATGTAGGGTAAATTCTTCCTTTCTGTTTCCTGAGGGAGTTGGTGGGGTGTAGCTTGAGGGAGCCTGGCTCTAGAGCTACACAGAACTGGTTAGAACACTAGCCATGTCATTTATCAGCTGACGGGCTTTATGATGATTACTTGACTCTCTGAACCTTGAGCTCTTCTTCTAAAAAATGGGGACAATGATACCTACTACAAACTCCTATGTGTAAAGGCACAATAAGATGTCATGGTTCATGAGGATAGGAAGTCACCAAAAATATACAGAACCTTATTTCAAATTTGAAAAAACAAAGAGCAATACAGGGTATATGTGTGTATGTAGCAAAAATTCTGGAAGGATATACACCAGAGCATCAAAGAGTCATCAACCCAGTAAACAAGGACAAGAAATATGAAAGAAGGCACATTTAATATTTACTTCATTTACTCCTGTAATTATTTCTCTAATAAGAATAGTGATGATGATGCTACTAGTACTACCACTACTACCACCACTTCCACCACTACTACAACTGCTACTACTATTACTACTATTACTACTACACCAGTCTCGGAAGGCCTGGGGAACAACAAATCATAGAAGAGATATAAAATTATAGTATTAATGTCAAACACATAGTAGGGGCCCTGAAAGTGCTCGCTATTTCTTTCTCTGTCCTTGGTAACTAAGGAGCATGGTCTTCCCTCTCTTGGAATGTAGAAGAAATACAACCAGAATGTCCCTTAGAAGCAAGAATGATGAGACTCACCTACTTTGGACATGTCACCAGAAAAGATCATGTTTGGTAAAGCAGAGGATTAACAAAAATGAGGGAAACCCTCAATGAGATAGATTGACACAACAGCTGCAAAAAAGGGCTCAAATATACCAACGATCAGGAAGATGGTGCAGGGCCAGATAACGTTCTGTTATACATAAGGACGTCATGATTCAGAGCCTACTCAGTGTCAACTAACAACATAACAGCCTTTGGAATGGGGTGAGGCATGAGGAGAAGGGAAGTAACAGTTAACTAAATGGTGCCATTTCTTTCCTCTCGTGTGTCCTTCGTAGTCCTACCTCCTTGCCTTTGCTCAGGTCATTCCCGTTTCCTGGCATGCCCTACTCACCATATGTATCCTCCCAGGCCCAGTCAAAGGCAAACTCTTCCTTCTCTGGTCCTCTCCCTTGGAAATGGTCTGTCCTTCTCTGCCCCCGACAGAGGTATATTCACCTCTCACTTCTCCTTACATAACAGTGTCACTACTGATGCACTAGAATATTTTCTGAATACACTTTGTAAGTATCCGCTATGTGGCAAGACTTGGGGCTATGCAGATAAGCATACTGATGTCTTATCTACCTCAGAAGTAGTGAGCTTTCTGAGGGAGAATCCGTATCTAACTCGTCTTTGAATTACCATCTCTAAACACAGTGCTGGGCACTTAGCAGTCAATTAGAAAACATTTTTTAATGGGGAGATGGTAAGAGGGACAAATGGTGCTTTCTACTGGTTATCTGGAGAATAAAAATATTCCTTGTTTTCAAAAGAAGTAAAAGAAGCAACAGTTCCCTCCAAACACTCTCCAATGGTGCCTCACATTACAGCTTGAGATTCACTAATGAGCCTTGATCATAGGCAATTTTTGTTTAGCATAAGAGACTTCATGACAATTTTACATACAATATCTCATTTGATCCTTACAGCAAGAGATAGTAGAGACTCTGGGATCAGACATATATATTTAGCAATTGTGTGGCCTTGAGAAAGCTTAATACCCTCTTTGGAACTCAGTTTCCTCATTTGTAAAAAAGAAAGAGAGAGAGAGAGACAGAGAGGAATATAAGAGTTACTACCTCATAGGATTATTGTCAGAACGAAGTAAGTTAATGAATATATTTTTTAGAGTGGTTGCATTAAACGCAATTATACTCTGTGTATATACATACATGTTCTAGGGAGTTGTCCTCATTCTCATGTCACAAACGAAGAAGTTGAAGGCTGCAAAGTAGAGGTTTCTTGCCCAAGGTTACACACAATTATTTAATTGCAAACTTGGGACTGGAATCCATATGTTCAGGCTTCAAGTACTGAGATTTATCTACTGTCACGTTCCTTATCAACATGCTGGTTATTGTGTTTAACTTCTCAATGTATTTATTCATACAGTCAAATACTGACTGAGCACTACATGTATGCCAAGTATTGAGTATTCAGCAGGGAACAAAAAAGACAGCCCCTGCCCACAGAGAGTATACAATGCCGAGCAGGAGATGAGAATTTAAAAACTAAATGCACAGACATTTTTATGACTACAAATAAGAATGAGTACAGTGGAGAAAGGAACAAGATTCTGTGAGAACCCAATAGGTTGTGCGTGTGTGTGTGTGTGCATGTGTGTGTGTGTGTGTGTGGTGGGAGGGGGTTATTTTGCACTAGATTCTCTGGAAAGGTTTCACTGAGAAAGTGACATTTAGGCTGAGACCTAAAGGCTGAGAAAGAAAGTGAAAATCATGCTTGTGTGCTGGCATGTGGAAAGAAAGGGGGTAGTGTCAGTGAAGTAATGGAATACTCCTTGCAAAGGAAACAAGATCTGCGAAGTTTCTGAGATGGAAAACAGGTTGGATTTTGTTTTCAGCTGGAACTCACAGTATAGCCAATGATGCTGGCTACACTAGAGGATATACAGGGCATTTGGCATACAGTTATGCATTTGCTTTCAAACTTAATTGTTCTTTCTGGAATGCTAAGTATCTGAAAGAGCACCGTTAAATATCCTAACCATGAATTTGTGAATTAAAACCGAACTCCATGCTGCAATCTCACAGTTTACACAACAGGGATGGGCATTAGCAGAGGCCACGCAAAATAGCAAACTTAAACTAACATAATTTCACTTTTGGAAAGAACTAGACAATTTCCTATCTTCTTTGTTGCTGTTAAATTCATTTAGATGATGAGGCCCTCTGTCTTTTATTGAGAGAGAATCTAGTGGAGTGTTTAAGAGCAGGAATACAGGGTCAGGAAGCCAGTATTCATGTTGTGGCCCTGCTGCTAACCAACCAAATGATAATGATCCAGTTAAATGGGCCTCAGTTTCTCAGCTATAAAAATGTGGATAACAGTCTCATAGGAATGTGGGAGGTAATATATGTAAATTAAATTTCCATTGTTTCAAATTACTCACTTTTAATGTAAATGAGGTAATATATGTAAAGTGCTTACAACAGTACCTGGCACATCATAAATGCTTAATGTATGTTAGCTATTCTTATACTATTTCTACCTACATCTATTTGATAATCCTATTGTGAAATACATGGAAATGTTACCTTGTTCAAATACAGTTTGGCAAAAACAAACACAATAACCAAGACTCATTGTTTAAACAACATATTAGCTTTCAAAATAGCACCGTAAACAAAAGCCCATTCTGTGACTCCTTTCTATTTTCCTAATTGCCTGCTCCTGCTCTGAACCTCAGCCAGGAGTCAGTCTTTAGCCACGGCATGGAAACATATACATCAGATTCTGAGTGTGCAATAGCACACGGCTCCTGTTGCCTCTGAAGACTGCAAAGAAACGACATGAAAAGTGAGTGATTTGAAACAACTGAAATTTAATTAAAAACAAAATTAAAAGTTGTTCCAAGCCTGGTGCTTCAGCCAGCAAAACTCAGAGGAAATTAGTAAGTGCTACTAATAGCTGGATCCAATTCACAAGCCTCTATGAGGAGACAGTTGGAAGAAAGAAGATGCATACTCTTTAGATGAAACAATTAAAGATCACTTCTGAGAAATAATTGCAAACAGCATCCCGGGGCAAAAAAGGGACATTATTTGCTGGCGTGCTTCTTTCTGATTTTCTCATCTCCATTATGGAAACGTGCTCCGAGATTCCCCAGGTAGAACCTTCTATGGCAACACAGAGGGACACTGACTTTGAAAACTGGATTTCAGTGAGTGGGGTGGGGATGAGTTGCTTATATAGCATGAGATGGGGCACGTTCCTTAAAAAAAAAACCTATCTCCTGCTGCCTAATATTCCACCTTACCAATTTATTTACCCTGGGAAATTTTAAATACTGAAATAGCTTAGTAAAATTCTGATCCCTCCTCAAAGACTAGGCCCAGTGAAGTCAAGTGTGAGCTACGGGTTAGGAACAGGGCATCAGGATAATTAAATGAGGCGGTTGCTGGAATGTCATGTGGATGGAGACAGAGTGGGTGGCAGGGCAGTGTCGAGACAATGCACAGGGTCAGGGCCAACAGGCCAGTCTGTCCTCAGGTTCTCAGGGTAGCATGGAGACAGGCACAGGAGAAGAAGCAAAAACAAGGTCATTAACCAAGAAGATGCAGGAAATGACCTGAGGGCAATATAAGAGGGAGGAACGGAGTACAACTTTGGTGTGACCAGAGCTGGGGTGCTAAAAGTTTACATGAGTACTAACTGTCCAGGAATGGGCAGATCAGTGTGGTAAACACACAAGTTGGGGCAGACAGCAAATGCAGCTTATGTTTGCTGGACTTACCTCATCAGAGCTCAACCTCATTGAGCCTGTTTTCGTACCCAAGTAAAGGCAACCAGTTGCTGTGGAGTCAATTCTGACTCATGGAGACTCCATGTGTGTCAGAGTAAATCTATTCTCCACAGGGTTTTCAAAGACTGATTTTTTGGAAGTAGATCGCTAGGCTTTTCTTCCAAGGTGCCTCTGGGTAGACTTGAACCTCCAACCTATCGGTTAGTAGCCAAGTGTGTTAACCGTTTGTACCATCCAGGAACACCATACAGGCAACAAGAGTGCCTATTCCATAGAAGATCTAGTGTCTGCTCACCTTTCCAATGTACCTCATCCACTCCACCCTAACTGCACTGACCTTGTTCCAGTTCCTCAGTCACCTCAAGTCACCCCAGGGGCTTTGAATTTGCTGTTCCCTCTGCCTGGAACACACTTCCCTCTCTTGAACCCTTTGCCTCTCAGTTTAAATGCCATCTTCTCACAGAGGTCTTGCCTGATCACCATCCCAACTCCCATCTTGTTTTCATTATTTTACACCATCTGTTTCCTTCACAGCAGCTTCCACGTGTTGCCACTACTTATTTAATCATTTTGGTAATTTACTTTGGTGTCTTTCTCCCTGCTGAGAATGAAAGCACCATGAAGGCAGGACCACATCTGTCTTTTTCAGCACAACATCTCTACTGCTCTAGGACACCCAGTGAACATGCAAAAAATATCTGTTCAATGGGTGAATGAGCACTGTGAAGATTAAATAAGATATCGCAGATAAAACACCTAGTATACTGCCTGCAATATCGGGGCAAGTGATGAATTTAGCTACTTTTATAATGATCTAGGATGTTAATTTTGATGCTAATAGTGAGCTTCTTCACAATGGGCAGAAGGATGGAGACTGAAAAAGGAACTGGAAGACTCCAAATGCAAACTTGCTGTCCTCACATTGTGTTTAGAACACCCAATATGTCACAAGGATGTGTTTTTCATATACCTGGATCTTACTGGGGTGTCAGGTTGGGGAGGGGTGAGACTGGTTGCTGCAGAGGGTCAATGAAGCAGGTTGCTCAGGGAGACGGGAGAGGCTGAGACCAGCCTCTGCTTCCACAGCAGGTCCTATGCCCAGCATGTTCATGCTGCATTTGAATCTGTGCAGGAAGGGCCACTCTTGGAGCTGTCACACCCGCAGGCAGGGACGGATTACCCAATAATCAAGGTACACACGGGCTTACTTGTGTTTATTTAATCTGTAGTGCACAATTTCACCTGTATCATGGTGGAAAAACAGGTGAAATTGTACACTACAGATAGTAAGTAAGCACAAGTAAGCCCGTGCCTGCGTTGCTTACTGGTTAATACATCCCTGCCCCAGGTCATGTTAGCACTGGTGTGGTGGCCAGAAGTGATCACGTTCTTCATCCTTCATCCTGCCCGAATACTGCAGTGAAACGTCACCTGAAATATTACTCGAACAATTCAAACCTTCAGGAGAGCAGCCTTCGGAGGTCTGGTGAATTAATTTTGCTCACAGAACACAGTGACATCTCTTACTAATAATTTTCATCCAGGCAGGATTTGTAAAGGTCCTAATAATGTGTAGTCTTTAAAGTTGCTTGCATTTTTACCCCGTTTTTCCTGCAAATATAGCCAAGAGGTAGGCATCTGATTCTTGATCTCACATACAGAAGCTACTGCAGGAGCAGAATAGTAATAATTGCTCACACTCCAGCGTATTTGCCACGGGCCAGGTCCTTGCATTGAACCACAATAACAGTCTGAGTTTTTAATCCTCACAATAACAGTCTGAGTTTAGGTGCTATTAGCATCCCCACTTGTGATAAGATGAAGCTGAGTCATGGAGAAGGTGGACCTAGGATTTGGGGCCATGTACGCTGGCACTGGTGTTCATGTCCTTAACCGCCAATCTCCACGGCCTTGCAGAAAAAGAATGTTTACTTGTGTTTTCCTATTTCAACATCTGGGGTCACCAGCCTCTCAGGATCCCAGGAGGTGGGTGCCAAGTCATCTTTGACTTCTGCCCCTCCTTGTCCTCGACTTGCAATTAGTTGTTGAATTTCTAGCTCTATAGAAAAACCCTTATCTTCATTCTCACTCCTGCAGCCCTTGTTCAGACATTATGATGTGGACTCACTAAAGCAGTCCCCTAAAGGGTTCCTTGCCTCTAGCCTTGATCCCTGAAGCTCACTTCCTGTGGCCAGTGAGCAAATCTTTTTTGAGGTAGCATTGTTGTTTGCTGCCGTGGAGTTTCCGCAGACTCGTGGGGATCCCATGCACAATGGGATGGGGCTGTTGTGACCCACAGGATTTTCACTGGCTGATTTTTGTAAGTAGATCACCAGGCTTTTCTTCCTAGTCTATCTGAAACTGGAAGCTCCACCAAAACCTGATTCAGCATCATGTCAACATGAAAGGCTCCAATGACAGATGGGTGGTAGTTGTGCTTGAGGTGAACTGGCTGGCACTCAAACCCAGGTCTCCTGCACGGAAGGGGAGAATTCTACCATAGAACCACCAATTCCCCCAGGAAGCAGCATTAGCAGGGGCTGTTGTTTACTATTTACTATGTTCTAAGAACCTGATAAGTGCTTTATGTACAGCCACTTGCCCTCTGAGGTGGTTTACTGTGATTGTTCACATTTCACAGATGAGAAAACTGAATCTTAGGGAGATTATATAACCAGCTCAAGGCCACACAGTTAGGGAATAATAGAGCCAGGTTTTAAACCCAGAGAGTGTGATTCTACAGCCTAGACTTAACCAAACTAGACACTGAATAAACAATTACAAACATACTGAGTGCAAAAAAGAAGAGTTCTGGACTATTTAACAGGGAGACCTAACTTAGACTAGTGGAGTGATGACGATGCCAATAAAAACTAATGTTACTGTATAGTTCCTGTTTGTCAAATATTCTACTAAATACAGATACTACCTCACTTAGTTCTCACAACTGTAAGAGGGCGGTATTATTATTATCCTCATTCTACAGATGAAGAAAAAAAGTCCAGAAGGGCTAATAACATTCCTAATGTCAAACACCTAGTAATTAAATCATCAAGCCAGAATTTGAAACCAAATATGCCTGACTCTACAGCCTGAACTTTTAATCACTATCTCGCATTGCTTTTTGTAAAGCAAGTGTCACCCTTACACTCCCTTGTTTAAAATTTTTTCAGTGGTTCCATGACCCCCACTGCTTCCACAATGATAGCTCTCTGTATTGGCGTCCTACTCTTCTCATCTTATCCTCCCATTGGTCCAGTCCATGCTCCCAGAGCCCCAGCCACTCTAGATACTGTCTCCTCCTGCCACACCATTGCCCATGTTGTTCCCTTTGCCTGGAAAACTGTCCTTCTCGTTCTCACCCTCTCCCTCCATCTCCAACATAAGTGCTCATTCTCACTCTCAAACCCTGTTCATCCATTTTCTTCCAAAAGAACAAGACCCAGCCCAAGTTCCTCTTGTTCCCTGAAGCTTTACCCAGATCTTCCCAGGTGAAAAGACTTTAGGTTTCCCTGGAAACCTTGCTGACTCTTGCCTCTATGTCTCTCATGGTCCAGATTATGATCTGCCTTCTATTGTAGTTGTTTTGCTTTATAGCCATCCTATATATCATAAATAACATTCACAGTGCTTTTGGGGGAAAGATTAGCATTTGTTGAACACCTATTCTATGCTGTTGTCATACCACTGTATTTCATCCTCATCACAGTCTCATGAAGCGGGGACTACTAGCTCTCCTTTTATGGAAAATTAATGGTTCAGATGGGGAAACAGATGGTTCCGAGAGGTAAGGCGACTCGTAAGAGATCCATGGTCAGTAAGTGGAAGAACATGGATTTGACAGTGAGATTTTCTGATTCTAAAACCTGTGTCCTTTTCCTTATCTCTCTCTCTAATGCTGATTGTGTCTGAGTTCATCCCAGAGCGTGAGTCCTGGCTCTGAGCAGGCACTCTGCAAATGTCAGCTGAAAGTCAGAATGTATAGATTCACTGAGAAGGCCCAAATGGGTTCAGAGCTAAAGTAGAGGAGGGAATAAACAGAGGCTTCAGGGGTGGTCCAGGCCCAGGGGATGACTCCAGCTGAGGGTGAGATGCCCAGGCCTTTAGCAGAGACTCAGAAAGCTGCCAGCAGCTGCCAGAAATCCCGAGGCTAAGCAGCTGCAGATGTATTTGGCTTGGATAACCCTGAGGGGTGGGCTGGGAAGGAAAGCCAAACAGCAAGGCTCTGCTGGGCATCAGGGCTGTGGAGAGAGCAGATTTTAATTACTCCTCCCATCTCATCATGTCCCCACTGAATATGATGCATTCTCCCCTTCCCATACTCTTGCTGGTATCTGAGATGTTGAGGGCCCCTTGGCATCTGAGGCTGGGAGCTAGAGGTGGGAGGCCTCTTTACACCAAGGCCTGGGTTCCCAACCACTTCCTTTTTCATTCAGGCAGCCTTGGGGGCCTGCATTCTCTGCAGGAGTTTGGCTATGATCCTTCGAAGCTTTTTTCAAATGGCAACTTGTGGGCTGTGAAAGGTTTGCTTAGCTGTCTCTGCTCCTGACATCCTTCCTCAGGGGGCTGCCTGGTTGCAAACTGACCCAAACCAGGGTCTAGAGAAGGAGGACTGGATGACTGCATAAAGATTTGGGAGGTCAGGTATCTCATGAGATAAAGGGGGGGGGGTATAAGATTTGCACAGTAGGGCAAGAAGGCATTTTAAATACCATCTTGTTCTCCTCCCACAGTTTACAGTAGAGAAGTAGAGATCTGCCCAAAATCATGGCGAATTTGTGGTAGAGTTGGAACCCAATCTCAGTCATCTATTCTTCTACCACATCCTATAGCTGCTAATTTGAAAATATTCTGCTAAGCCACTTCCGCCTGTGCAATATTGAAGTGGTCATATAACCTCTGCAAGTTTTAATTTTCTTTAAGTTTTAAAAGGGGATAATAATTGGGTCTACTTCATGAGGTAATTAGCACAGGGCGTGGCACTTAGCAAGTATTCTTTAAATGTTACCAGTTATTGTTGTTATCATTATCATGATCATTGGGAATTTTGAACAACAGGGTCTACGTAAATGCAATTAAAAGTGTTCATGCTCCTCTCTGGGATGTCTGCCATTATCCATTACCCAACCCCAGGTAAATAACAACAGTCAGGCAGCACCTCATTGAGACATCTCCTTAGCACCACCCCCCATCTCCAGCTTGGCGTACTTGACTGCCTTTCATCTATGGTCCCACGCACCCAGTACAACCCCCATTAGGACTCCTAATCACGCTGCATTTCATCTTCTATTTGCTTAGTGTCTCCTACCGCCACTAAACTGGGGATTTTTTAAAAAATTTTATTGTGCTTCAGGTGAAAGTTTACAGTGCGAATTAGTTTCTCATTCAAATATTTATACACAAATTGTTTCGTGACATTGGCTGCAATCCCCACAATTTGTCAGCACTTTCCCCCTTTCCCTTTACACCCCGGGTTCTTTGTATCCATTTGTCCAGTTTTCCTGTCTTCTCGTCTCGTCCTGTCTTCTCGTTTTCTTGTCTGCCCCAACACCTTTGGGGCAGGTGTTGCCCATTTGGTCTCCTATACTTGATTGAACTAAGAGGCACGTTCCTTACAAGTGTTGTTTGTTTTATAGGCCTGTCTAATCTTTGGCTGAAAGGTGGACTTAAGGGAGTGGCTTCAGTTCTGAGTTAGCAGGGTATTCGGGGGCCCCAGTCTCGGGGGTTTCTCCAGTCTCTGTCAGACCAGTAAGTCTGATTTTTTTTAAAATTTTTTTGTATTGTACTTTAGATGAAGGTTTACAGAACAAATAGTTTCTCATTACACAGTACACATATCGTTTTATGACATTGGTTAACAACCCCACGACATGTCAACACTATCCCTTCTCGACCTTGGGTTCCCTATTACCAGCTTTCCTGTCCCCTCCTGTCTTCTAGTCCTTGTCCCTGGGCTGGTGTGTCCCTTTAGTGTCCTCTTATTTTATGGGGATGTCTAATCTTTGGTTGAAGGGTGAACCTCAGGAGTGACTTCATTACTGAGCTAAAAGGGTGTTGGAGGGGCATACTTTCAGGGTTTCTCCAGTCTCTGGCAGGCCAGTAAGTCTGGTCTTTTTTGTGAGTTAGAATTTTGTCCTACATTTTTCTCCAGCTCTGTTCAGGACCCTCTGTTGTGATCCCTGTTAGAGCAGTCAGCCGTGGTAGCTGGGCACCATCTAGTTGTACTGGACTCAGTCTGGTGGAGGCCATGGTAGTTGTGATCCATTAGTCCTTTGAGTAAGTCTGATATTTTTTGTGTGTGTGAATTTGAATTTTGTCCCGCATTTGTTTTCCGCTCTGTCCAGGATCCTATGCTGTGATCCCTGTCAGAGCAGCCGGTGGAGGTAGCCAGGCACCATCTAGTTCTTCTGGACTCAGGCTGGTGGAAGCTGTGGTTCATGAGGTCCATTAGTCCTTTGGACTAATATTTTCCTTGTGTCTTTGGTTTTCTTCATTCTCCTTTGCTCCAAACGTAGTGGAACCAATAGACGCATCTTAGGTGGCTGCTTGCAAACTTTTATGACCCCAAATACTACTCACCAAAGTAGGGTGCAGAATATTTTCTTTATAAATTATGTTATACCAATTGATTTAGATGTCCACCGAGACCATGGTCCGAAACTGGGGACTTTTTGAGGCCAGAGATTGTGTTGTATCCATCTCTGCATCTCTAACATCTCAGCATCCCATAGAGAAGGTAATTTGAAAATATTTGTTGATCACAGGAAGGGAGAGAAGAAGGGAGGGAAGAAAACAAACACTATATAAGAATAAAGGAATGGTGTTATAAAAGGTGTATGAGAACAAGGAGGGATCAGTCCCTGGAGAAGGACGTTATGCTTGGTAAAGTAAGAGTATCAGCAAAAAAGAGGAAGACCCTCAATGAGATGGACTGACACCGTGGCTGCAACAATGGGCTCAAGCATAACAACGATTGTGAGGATGGTGCAAGACCAGGCATTCATGACTTATTAACTATTTAGCCAAGCCAGCCTCCCTAACATTGAACCTCCTACTTATCTGGCCTTACTCACTAAGACCCCATTCCAACCCTTCTATTGTCTCTAAAAAGGAACAAAGTTATGAAGAAACAGCAAGAGAAAAGCACAATGTCCTCAAAATCAGGTCTACTCTCACAGACAGCAAGGTGCTTTCATACTTATCAGCCCACTAACACTCTTTTAAGGCAGGGAGTATTAACACTGATTTTGAATGAAAAAGCTGGGGCACAGAGAGGCGGAGTCTTATATGCAAGATTACAAAACTAGAAAGCAGAAGAACTGGGACTAGACGACACATTTCCTGGATCTTAGATCAGTGCGCCTACCTCTCTACCATGCTTGCTTCTCTCTCTCTCCCATGCACTGCCCCATGGCCCAAAGCTATGCCACTTTGCAAACACCACGCCAATAATGATGGAACATTTAACACTACAGACTTGAGCTCCATCTTTTCAGAGCCTCCCCAACATTCTCACTTCCCAGTCTAAAAGTCAGTATGGTCTTCTGCTGAAAACAGTGGAATGGAATTATTAATGAGAGGAAATTAGGTTTCCCTACTCCTCGTAATAACCCCCTACCCCTAATTTCTAGGAACATATTTTTGGACTCAATCTGCTATCAGAACACAAAAATTAGTCTCTAATTTTGGATGTCAAACTCAGTTATCTCTTTGGTTAGGGAGGGAAATTAGTAACAATTCATTTTGGTCTGAAGCCAAGCTAACAACTTAGTCCAGAGTGTCATTAAAAATCCCAACCCAACTGGCTGTTGTGATATATTTAAAAGCTTGAACACGTTCAGCTGTTTGAAATGGTTTTCCTGGGTTTGTTTTCGCTGAAACCCCTTGTCACTCTTAACCTGGGATCAGTTACTATTTAAAGTAGATATGACTTGAATCACTTTTCCTTCCCTGGTTTTGAGAATAAAAACAGATTCCACTTTTGGAGGTATCCACAGCTCCCAGCATCAGCTCCAGGTCATTGCTGAGCTAGCTGTCCATTAAGTACAAGAAGAGGAAGAAGGGGAAAAAGTTTTCACAGTTTATAATTATATTATCAGTTTCATTACAGATCTCATTTTAATTCTGACTGAAACCTTACCTCGCTTTCCTCACGTATAGTTATTAAGTCTGGGTTGGAGTTCAACCTATTCTTCCCGATTTCAGCATATTAATATGGTTTATTAGCATTTCATTGTTGCCTCCCCCTGGGTGTCCTGAATCTCAGTTCAATTTATATTTTCCTCTATTCCTGAGCTCTGGAATAAAGCTTGTTTCATTTTAGTGTTGGAGGGAGGAAGGTGAATTTGATTGCAGTTTGTCTTCTTTAGGGATAGGAGCAAAGGCCTTGGGAAGTAAAGTGAATCATAGAAGAGGGCGCAGCCTCAGATTTCTTGCACTGTCATTCCCAGGATATATCTTCTTGGGGCATCTGGGTCCACCTGCCTGCCCTCCCTCCTTTTTTTCGTTTAAAGTCACAATTTATTATATGCCTACTATGAGCCAAAACCTCTGTTAAGTAACACAGTAGGTTATGCATGAATAAGCTATGATCCTTGTCCTTCAGGAAATTTAAGTCTAGTCAGTGAAATCACTACTTTTTTTCATTCAATGAATGCTTTTTGGGGCACTAACGCTGTTTTAGGCACTGTCCTAGGTGCTGAAATTAATGTGTGAAACAAACATGGTCTCTATCTTTATGGAGCATAAAGCCTAGTGGGAAAGGCCAATATTAACTAGATAAGTATATAATTACAAATTGAGAAAAGTGGAATAAAGGAAAAGAGCATAAATCAAGGATAATTATTAGAAAGGGAAGCTAATAGAGGCTGGGATGTGGAAAAGGGAGGTCAGTCACTGTAGAGTAAGTAAGATTTGTCCAGGACAAAGTGTGGTGGTAGGGAGAAATTTTCACACAAAGAGAACAGTATGTGCAAGGGCCTGGAGGCAGGAAGCAACAGAGAACATTCAAAGAACCGATGTGGAGAGAGAGTGGTGTGAGTCATTTAATGGTTTTATGGGAAGATGCAACATGTTGAGATTTTCATTTTAAATCATCCCTCTGTTTGCAGTGTTGAGATAATATTGGGGGGGGGGGCTACAACTAATATCGGGAGGGCAGTTCTTAGGATGATGGCAGTTGTCCTAATAACACATCCGTAGCAATAGAAATGATACAAAGTAGACTATGGAGTTATTAGAAAAGTACAAATATAGTTCTACAGAACTTTTGAGGAAGGAGAGATTATTTCTGATTTGGGAAATTATTGGAAAAAGTTTTCTGGATGAAGGAAAAAATTGAGTTAGGTTTTCGAAGATGGGTAAGGTTGCAAAACATGGAAATAAGGAAAGTTACTCCTGGTGGAGAGCAATGCATAAGCAAAGGTATAGAGTGGGGCAGATACAAGGCAAGATAGTCCATCTGTCTAAACAGCATCAGGAGTGTGCAAAGGAGTTAAGGAAGAAAAAGGCAGAGGCCATATTGTAGAGCACTTGCACACCTGAACTTGTTCCATGGTGTTCAAAGATCTGCAATTAAACTAAACATTGTAAAACAAAGCCCCAGATGATTCCAGAGGGCAGGATGTCCAAGGAACTACTCTTTTTAGAAAAATTTTCTGGCAGTCTGTAGATGGGCGCTCACTTTCAGTGTGGTGTAATTTTGAAATTTGAAAACACTCCTCCTATGTATTCAAGTCACTGTAAACTAACTGTACAGCCAGTTATGAACCTCCTTCTTCATTAGAAGCACAAAGCCCCATATTAGTGTGGTCTCCTAGGCTGAAAGGCAAGAAGTGGGGGTAGAAGCAAATAAATGCACACCAAGACTTGTTATACACAATTCCGTGTTCAAAACCAACTACACTGTGGCATATTAATGATTCTGGCCATCCTAAGATGTGGACTGAAGGGTGGGCACTTCCACTTGATGATTTCATAGGCTCAAAAGGAACCCTCAGGCCCCAAATATCTCAGTTATCAGGAACATAAAAATACAGCTTTATATGTGTGTGTATCACAGTGTGTGTGTGTATTTAACCAAGTAAAGTGATCAAGAGCTATCCCTGACCCTCACCCATTCCTGAGTCTCACCTCATTTCAGAGCCAAGGCAAAGATCAGGTGAAACTCAGGATGAAGCAGTAAAGAATAATACTATTATTATTATTAATAAAAACAGATTTTGAAGGAAAAAAAACTAAAAACCTACATTCTGATAAAATAATTCTGAATCAGAATATCCTATATCCAAGCCAAAACCATTCCTTCACGTCTCTTCTATGGCCTCATAGAAATGTGGTCATCTATTCTCAAGAAATTCTCTATGATGGGGAACTCATTACCTTGCAATGACCCCCTTCCAATATTAAAAAAATATTACCACAACTACTAACATTTATACAATTTATTGAGCCATTACTAGGTCCCAGGTACTGAGGAAAAAGCTTTATGAGCATTATTTCATTTATTCTTCATAATAACTCTATAAGTACTGCTATTATCCCCACTTTATAGATAATGAGACTGAAGCTTGAAAAGTTGAAGTGACTAGCACAAAGTCACACAGCCAATAGTAGAGGAAAATATTTTCAGAATAAAGTTGTATTTTCTCCCACCCTGGCCACCATCACCACCTATATAGCTCTAGTTTTGCTTCCCAGGGCCTCCCAGAACAAGCCTGTTCCCAAGACAAATAAGAATGATCATGATCTATCTCTTCTCTGGAAGCTTGGGGCATGGAAATACCTTGGACTGGGTGGGGGGAGCATCATTTAGACTTTGGCTTTCATCCTTTGGTTCACTGCTCTCTCAATGTGTTAATCTGGTGAAATCACTTAACATCTCTGAGCCTGACTTTCCGTGTCTACAAAATGAGGATGCTAAGTCCTGCCTCACAAGTTTGCTATGACAATTAAATGAGGAAACTCATGTTACTGTGTCGAACACTGCCAGATATACAACAGGCATGCTCAATAATATTAGCTTTACTTCCAGTTTAGTTTCCTTCAACTTTTCTGATAGAATGTTTTTTTTTGTCCATATTTTCATTAAAAGATCATCAGATATCTACAGTATATCTGCAATCTCTCGCTGCCAAGTTCTCTCCTTTGGACATGTTCCAGTGTATCATTCACAGAACAAAGAACCCTAGGTGTGATGTTAACTGCCTAACCTTGGTGATCAGGGCCGGTATGTTACAAAACTTAAGGGTGGAACCATTCACATTGTATTAGATATTATGGGAAACCCCTGAGGCTGTACCATGAAGCAGCTCCATTAATATAATTTTGATAAAGTCAAAGATGCAGGAGCCCAAAGTCCCTTATTAGGGTTCCAAGGGTCCTCAAGGAGTTATTCTATCTGTTAGATGGGAGGAACCAAACACATATATACAGACACAGTACTCAATCTTCTCTTATGGACTCACCTGGAATCTTTGCTAAGAATATTAATACCTGGACTCCACCCACAGAAACTGTGCTTCAATAGTTCTGGGGATCATCGGCCCAGATGGTCCAAATGCAGATATCAATAGGCCACATCTGGAGAAACAATGCTAACTCCGGTAAGCTTGGAGTCAAACCCAGTGCAGCTCTTTACTGTGTCACAGCTAGTTGTTCACTTCTTAGCAGGGCAAATAACCACTGGTGACTTTGAGGAGATCTGGACTAAGAAAGGGGAGATTTGCCAAGAGCTCCGATGGGAGGCCGCTGTCAGTATGTACTGCTCTTGCCAGCTGGGCTCTGGACAAGTGCTGTGTAGTGCTGACCTTTTCCTCATAATGGGCGGTAAGCATCGAGCATAACTATGCAGTAACACAAAGGCAGATTTGATTTTCTTCCTGAAGACGGGGCCCATTACTCAGCTCCCACCAATGCTTCAACACTACGGATAGCTCAGTGCTCAGGGCTGGCTGGGAGCTCTCTCTGCTAAGAAGGGTAAGCGGTTCAGCAGCTGAGGGAGGGAGTTCATGGAGGAAACTGATAAAGGATGAGAGTTGCCATGGCCGTGGTCTTTAGGTGATATGGTGTTCAATGAAGCCCTTCCCATTTGAGGGGGTTTTCTTTTATCCTGAAAGGTCTCACTCATTACTCTCTGTGTGTATGTGTGTCTGTGTGTCTCTGTGTTGGGTTTGTTTGTTTTTAACTTAGCCAACGGCACTGGATGGGGGTCTATATTATGATGTGGGTGTACAGGTATATGTAAAAAAAACTATTGAATCATACACTTACAATCTATGTTCTTTACTATATTTATGTTATATCTCAATACATTTAAAAATATTAATGTCAAGTGATGACAAGGGTTCAGGGAAATAGGTACATGATAGGAAACAGGCACTTTGTCTCTTGCCCTCCCCTCCACGTAACTCTCCCCCCAACTCCCCCAACACATATCTCTAAGAATCAGAGCTAGAAACCACACTCGTCTAATCCATAAAAATTGGTCCTTGCTGGAGGCTTCTTTATCTTCACAGAAGACCAGATTTAACTCCTCTTTAAGTCCTACTTTCCTTATCTGTCAAATGGGTGGATAAAGACCACCTTGGAGAGCGATTGCGGGAATGGGATGAGCAATGCATACGGAGTATCTGACCCACAGGAAGCACTGACATCATGCTGGGAAAGGTTCTCAGAAATCTTACTCATCCCGCGGCCAGCCATTGAGACCTTCAAGTGTTAACATTTTCAAGTGTTAAAGTCAGTTGCATTTGGGGAGAGGAGCCATACAGTGGATTCCCTGCACCATTTCCCTAACTGAGAATAGCTACTTTCATCTAGTTAGTTTCCTATACCTTCTTGTCCTGCCATGTCCCAGCTTCTGAAGTTTCTTCCTGTGTGGATTGTTTTAAGAATAAGAGTAATAGTAGCTACCATCTATTAAGCAACTATAATGTTTTAGACACTCTAATAAGCATTTTACATATATCATTCAATTTTCGCAAATCAACCCTATTTTCAGATGAGGAAAATGAGACTCAGGGAGCTGAGTTGTCTCTCCTAGGTTTCACAGCAACTAAGCAATGGAACTGAGATTGGACACCAAACCTCATTTCAAAGGAGGCATTCTTGATCAAGGCATTACAGCATCCAGGGGCAGGAGATTCCATTATGACTTGATACTGAGACCACACTTTGGGCTGGGTCCTCCCAAGGCTGCCTGCTACTTGCTCCATCACATGCCCAGCACCTGCACACTCCATGGTTAGTCCCAGTTTCCTCTGGTCTCTATGCAGTCTGTGCCCTAGTTTTTCTTGACTCACTCTCCCTTTATGCTTAGAAATTCAATAGACAAATCACATAGAAACTTTTACAATTTTACTTTAATTCAAGCTCCATTCATTCCTTCAACACATGTTTTCTGAACTCCACCATGGACCAAACACTGTGCTAGTCACCAGGGATATATTTCCCCCCTACAACTACTGCCTTTCCAGAGATTCTAGACTAGTGAGAGAAACAGACTAGTCCACAGGCAGTTATAAAGTTCTAAGTCCATGATACAGCTCAGAATAGGGAACACAGAGAAAAGACATTTTTTAATTCACCACATTTTAAAAAAATTCTTCCAATACATCAAGATCATTCTGTGGCTTTCCTGGGTGATCACCCTTAATTTTGCTATTTCCCAGTGACATGCCATCTGAAAATCAGGTAAACATAAATAGAAGTTGTACTCTTCACAATAACCCTACAAGACAGGCACTATTGTTGTCCCCATTTTATAGGGTAGAGACTGAGGTTCAGAAAGGGTAAGTCATTTGTCTGATCACTGGAGTGGTAGATGAGAGGACAAGTATTTGAATTCATGTCTGTATTATTCTAAACCTTGTGTTCTTAGTCATTAAGTTATTTTACTATCACCTTGAGCAAGTTACTTAGCCTTAACCCTAACCCTAAACTAAACACATTTAACAATAGTAATGCCAAGTGAGAACAAGATTCTGGAAAAACAGGCGCCATGATATCTGGCTAGAGTATGTAAACTGGAACAACTTTTCTGAAGGGCATTTTAGCAACAGACATCAAGTACCATAATCAATCTCTTGGACCATGCTTTGGGAATGACTATAGTGACTATAGTGTCTCACTAATTCAAATTAATTGAGTGAAGAGTAGAATGTAAGATACTTACAAAATACATTTACAGGGAATGAGATATGAGTACTCTCCGGGTAATTCCAAGAAAGCTCCTATCATCTTCCCTGTCATATGTTTTTAATCAGTAAATTTTTTTGGGGGAAGGATATTTGTAGTTTGGAAAAATATCCACAGACACAATAAGACCCAGTAGGTTTTCTGAAGTAGTTCGATCTTTACATCTGTAATCACGTTTGAATTCTTTGTCTATTTAACAAACACTATTCTTTTGGAGCCCTGATGGCACAGTGGTTAAGAGCTCAGGCTACTAACCAAAAAGTCGGCAGTTCGAATCCACAGGCTGGTCCTTGGAAACCCTACAGGGCAGTTGTACTCTGTCCTATAGGGTTGCTATGAGTCGGAACTGACTCGACAGCAATGGGTTTTTTTTTTCTTTTTTTGGTATAGAATAAAAGCAATCATTTGTTTAATTCAAATAATCTAGGACTCTAAGTGATAAAGGCCAGTTCCAAGGTGAGTTTAGATGTTCTTTTTTTCCTGCAATGAAATTCTGAGGTTGGTCATGCATGTAAGACATTTGACCAGCTGGGGGAGCAAGACGCCGAGTAGGTGTGGGACATTTCTGATGCTCTGCTCTTACCGTCTGCGATGAAGTGCTCAGGCACATGCAGAGTCACCTTCACAGTGAGTGGACAGGACATCTGGCTGCCACACACCATGGCCAGGATGCAGGAGCTCACAGCAATCAGCGTCAGGGCCGTCTTGTTCACTGGGCTTTTCAGCAAACCTAACAACACAAGCACACACAAAGATACATAACTCCATGAGGCCAGGAAATGGGCATGGCACAGAGATTGGAAATTGTGTTGTTTTCCAAATGGGAAGCTGGAAAGAGAGACCACGTTTTTCAACCTCTGTTCTTGCAATGCTGACTTGGTGGCCTCTTGCTGGGTCCTGGTTTAACTCTCTGTACAATGGGCTTGTTATTCCATTTGGTAAAATAAAAGAAACAAGCTCTCTAAAATTGTGGCAATTCTCACACCTCCCCTCACAATTAGGTAAACTGTTCTTGATAATCATTAGATGATATTAAACTCTCTGCTTTCTTCAGAAGCAAGTGAGAAGACACTTTGTTGTTGAATTTAGTAGGGCTAGTAGAAAGAGCAAGGAGCCCTGGTAGCACAGCTGTTAAGCGCTCAGCTGCTAACTGAAAGGTCAGAGGTTCAAAACCACCAGCTGCTCCACGGGAGAAAGATGTGGCAGTCGGCATCAGGAAAGATTACAGCCTTGGAAACCCTATGGGGCAGTTCTACTCTGCCCTACAGGGTCTCTGTGAGTCAGAATCAACCTGACAGCAAAGGGCAATGGATAGTAGAATAAGCATGGGATTTAAGAGCTAGACAACCCTGGGTTCAAATTAGGGCATTAGCCCTCATTGGCTATGTGAACTGCTTCATTCTCTGTTTTCTTATTTGTATCATGGAAAAAAAAAAAAAAGTGGCTGTTGAGTCAACTCTGACTCATGTCAACCCCATGTGTGTCACAGTAGAACAGGACTGCATAGGGTTTTCAATGGCTGATTTTTTGCAAGTAGATCACCAGGCCTTTCTTTGGAGGTACATCTGGGTGGACTCAAACCTCCAACCTTTTGGTTAGCAACCAAGCATGTTAAACATTTTCACCAAACATCTCATAGGGCTACTGTGATGGTTACGTGGCATGATGTATACATAGTGCCTGCCATCAAGGAGGGGTTCATAGATAGTTAGATATCACTTCAGATCAATTTCACAAGCATTTACTGAGCACCTACTAAGTGAGATGCATGCAGAGTTGAACATAAGAATAGTTCCTGTTCAGGAGCTTAAAGATAGGATGCAAAGGCAGGCTCAGCCATAACTAATTAGGATCCAAGGCAAGTTTTGCTAAGAGCTAGGAGAGAAGGCAGAGAATGGGGAGTGGAGTTTTGTCTGGGAAAATTAAAGACAATTTCACAGATGCAGCAGAATGAGTAAATTGGATTCGCATAGCCAGGAGAGCGCTGGGCCAGCAAAGAACTTCTATGGAATCAGTTCTGGGTTCCCTTCGTTTCTGATTCTTTCAGCTTTGCTATGTACATCCACTTTCAGGGGTTTATCATTTTTAAAGCAACGCCTCCCTAAATTTCCATTGCCTGCCCATGCTTCTCTTTGAGTAATAAATTAGTTTATCCCCAACCTCCCTAGGCATCTTTCCATAGATGTCCACTGGGCATGCCAAATGCAGCAAGTTCAAAACTGAATACACTATCTTGCTCCTAAAGCCTCTTCCTCTTCCTGGGCTTCCCAACTTACTGAAAGCTCCACCATTTAGACAAGCCAGAAACCGACATGTCACCTTTCAGTGGTCTGTCTTCCTCATTTACAGCCTCCAAATGGCCATGTCGTCCCATGTATTCTATGTCCTTACCATTTTTACCTCATTCCCCTCATCTCACTGATTGTCTGCTTCCTTGTGGGATGAGGGAGGTGCGGGCACATCTGATCACTTCACTCCCTGCTGGAACCCCTTCAGCTGTTTTACAACATCTGGCCACAGGATGCAATCCATGCTCTTTATTAGCCTGGCATCTGAGGCGTTTCATGATGAGTTCCTAAACTTATATGTCCTGATGCATTCTCCTACCTGGCCCAAGTGCCGGCAGGACTGCATTATTGCAGTGCTCCTTCAATCAACAGTCATCATCGTGTTAATATTAGTGTCGATTTTGCTTCTTTTGCATAGAACTCCACTCATTTCCTTGTCCATTCATCACTCTTCGAAATTCACCATAGATGTAACTTCCTCACTCTTTAGGCAGACAAACTGCCTACATTAATTATGCTTCCCAAAGTACCTTATTGAAACACTAGAGTTCAGTAACTAGATGGCAAACTCCATGAGGGTAGACACCATCTCTTTTACTCCATCAGATCCCAGTGCCTAGCACAGTCTCTGGCACTAGGATCTCAGTAAGTGCATTGCAGCATTCAGGGATGATGGAAATAACATTACCACCAGCACTGCACCAGTGCTGACCAATCAGAAAGCATGCCAACCGTAAACAATCGACAACGTCATACTGGTGGGTCCCAACAGGACAAAAACCCTGTAACAGCCCACTTCAGGATTGCTTGCATGGATATCTGTTTTTCTTAACAAACTGTAAGCTGCTTGTGAGAAAGAATTCCATCTTCCCCAGCATTGTGGGGCCTATGCCAAGCTCACTGCCTGGCACCTGGAAGTTAATATAAGAATAGGGTCCTTGCCTGTATTTTTCATCGTTTTATTCCCAACCCATGGCATATGGTAGGGATTATTCATATATTTGTTGTTGTAGAATGTTTGTTAAATGTAAGAGTAGATAAAAAGATGATTCTGGTGTCAGGAGATGGGAAACCACTAAAACCTAAAAGCATCACAGAAAAAAATGGAACAGGTTTTATCTCTTATCCAAGTGCTACAAAAAGCTGTTTCAAACTCTCATAATATAAACATTTCAGTAATTAAATGGGTTAAGCAAGCTAACACAATGCTCTCTATCAGAAAGAGTATGGACTCTGGGTTGGTGCCTTACACAAGCCATGGTACTCCAAGCTCAGAGAGTTAACAATACCACCCAATAGCAGTTGGCAGCAGCACAGAGTTTATACTCCATGCAGTCTGTTCTGGGGGAAGCGTATGTGAGGATGAGTCCAACATGAAACATTTTTTGGGAAAGTGAACCAGACCCAGAGGGTGAGATGGGAAACATAGTTAGCGGCTCCTGGGTTTGGGGAGGAGGATGCCCTGGACGGCAAGTCATGGATGACAGTGTCCTGTGGATCCCTGAGGAGGCATCTCACACACCAGACCCAGACAGCAGCAAAAATGGATGTGACCAAGACATTCCTTCCACTAATCAGCTGGCAACCAGAAATACTCTCCAGGCTCCACAAAGACTGACTTCTTGTCTGAGAGAAGAGGGTTGAAGGGCAGGTGTAGGGGTACTCATATTATCCTCCTAGGGCCATGTTGGGCTCATGGCATCCCCTGTGTCATTTAACCCTCACGAAATCCTGGGTCCTCAAGAGTCAATGTAGGAAGTGAAGTCAATTTAGCTGTTGGCCCTTAGTTTTCTCACCAGAAAAATAGGATTTAAAATGACTTATCCTTCAAGAATGTTCCAACAACTAAATGAGGCACCAAATGCAAATGCCCAGCGAGTTTTTGACACATAGTAGGCCCCTGGTAAAGTGCTTCACTGCTAACT
Source organism: Trichechus manatus latirostris (assembly GCF_000243295.1). NCBI lineage: Eukaryota > Metazoa > Chordata > Mammalia > Sirenia > Trichechidae > Trichechus > Trichechus manatus. The sequence goes on along the minus strand of NW_004443952.1, from coordinate 4,468,461 downwards.
GAAAGGTTGGCAGTTTGAACCCACCCAGAGGTCCGCGGGAGAAAGACCAGAATAAATTAGGAACTGAATTGTTTTTTGCAGAGACTGAGACAGGAGGAGTGAAGGGAGGGACATAGGAAGAGGGAGAGTTGATGGGAGAATGTGAATGAGCAGTGTCCTGGGGCAACCACTTACTCAGAGAGTACCTGGATGGCCATGGTTGTCTCTGAAGTCCAGGAAGAAGAAAACACACAGGTCAAGCCTGCACTGGGGCCAGATGCCTATGGAGCAGCCACTGGGGCTTGGGGAGTTGCCATGGCAACTAGACCTAGTAAAACTGCATAGTAGGCCTCGGATAAAGGTGATGTCTTAAGCATTCCTTCCCCAGGGCACTGAGCACCAGTATGTCACTTGGTTCTGAGTCTAGACAGTGGCAAAGTAGGAACTATCCATCCCATAAAGCCCACCCCTTCCCCATCCAGGCTCTGTACTGTATGGGAGGAAACAGGTGGGAAAGGGGGTCGGCATTTGCTGAGTGCTTACAACGATTCAGGTACTGTGCCTAGCACTTACAACCATCCATTCAACCAGCCATTCATATATTCAACCAATTTTTATTGAGTATCAACCTCTTCCACACACTGTTCTAGGTATGGGGAATATGATAGTTAACAAAATAGCCAATGTCTTTGCTCATCTGACATTTCCATTTTAGTGCAGGAGAATGATCTCATTTTATCCTCATAGCAAACTGTTACTATCATTAATTTACAGGTGAGCAGAGATACAGAGAGATTAAATGACTGGTCTAAGGCCACCCAACTTGTACCTGGCAGAGGTGGGATTAGAATCAGTTCTCTTTCATCCTTTCCCCAACATCACACTATCTCCCACTTTACCAGGGAAGAAGGATCCCAGCATGGTGGTATGTAGTTGCAGAAAGAGCATCGCCTTTAGAGCCAGAGAGTTCTATGTCCAGATTTTGGCTTAACCACAAAATCTCTGAGACACTTGCAAGGTGATTTAATCTTCATAGAATATGTCTTCATCTGAAAAAAGGGGAAGAGTGATCTCCTTTCAGAGCTGACATGAAGACAAAATAAGATAATGGATTTAATTGGCAGAAGGAAGTGCTCATTAAATGAGAGTTCCAGATAACACCATGAGGATTCTCAGATGGCGAAGGTCATGGTTCTCCCTGGTTCCCATCCAGTTTTAAAGTTCCCTCCCCATCACTTGCAGTGAAATGAATTGTGCTGCAGGAATGGAATTCCACCAGGGCATATTGATTGCTGGGACTGGAGAAAGTTAATAATCTAATTTCCCTTTCACTTCCCCTCCCTCTTACCCCTCAACTCCTCTCACGGCAGCAGGGCACGGCATAAAATGCATTGCTTGAGAAATTCATCCGGAAATCACTCAGCATTGTTGATCCACACGCTGCCTATAATTTGAGGTTTGATTGATTCTCAGTTTGGAAATGCCAGGTTTAGAGAAGAAAATCAAATTTAAGTTAAATTTGGAATTGAATCAATCACATTTTACAATGAAGAAAATAGATCTAACCCCATCAGACCATTGTGTGTGGAAAACTTAGAGCTGCTATGCTCCCATTGATTCCTTCCTCCTGATATCCCTGAGGGACCATGGGCTAAGTCCTGAGCTGACAAGGCACTTCTTTCTTTGGGATGAGGGCGAGGGATTCTAGAAACCCAGGACATTTGGGTGGAGGAGCCCAGGATGTAGACAGGCCATTTAGAATAAATAGGTGGAGGAGGCTGGGCTTTGACTCTAGGCGTGGAGGTTTAAACCCAAGCTCTTCCATTCTGTAGCTGTCTAACCTTTGGCAAGGTACTTAAACTCTCAGAGCCTCAGTCTTCTAATCTTTAAAATGGCAATGATAATCCCTAATCAGTAGAGGATTAAATCTGGAGGTCATAATTACAGAACTAAGCATAGTTCCTGACCCATGGCTAGGGCTCCATACACTCTAGGTCTTTTTCCTTTCATTTGACTTCCTCAAAACTCCACTGCCCCCATACATGGTGTCTACATGGGCATCATCAGAACAAGTGATGCTTTCCCCTATGCTGGGAATCTGGATTTCACACTTCATTGCTGGCCACCATGAACAAGTCACTTTACTCTTCTGAGCTTCAATGTCCTTTCTGGAAATTAATTCATTCAGTAAGTGGACATATAGTGTCTACTATGAGCCAGACCTTGTGTTTTGTAGCCTGTCATATCCCCAGTGTCTATAAGCATACCTGAATAGAGTAGGTGTTCAATAAACATCTGTTGAATGAATGAATGAATGCTAAAATGTTGTTCCCTTTTCTACCAAGAGGTGTCAGTATTAGAATATTGCTATTGGTTCTTTTCTAGCCAAATGTATTCTCTCCCTTTCTCTGACAAACATCAGTCTTTGCCCTGACAGAAATCATATAAAAAGCTCTTGTTGAGGCCTTCAATCTGCCTGTATATCAGGGTGACCACTGCGGATTGCTAGCATTCCTTATTAACCTCACTGACTGCCACATGGGATTCCTGCAGCACCTGAGCTCCTGTACCTCTGTGCTTCTCTGTTGTATTTCTGGAAACTAAAATTGGGACACGTTGTCTGACAAGTACAAGTGTCATGCTGGAGGCAGGAAAAAATAATATTTGAAATTAGGGCTTTCTTGGAAACCTTAGGGTATGTGGTCCCATATCCTCAGCCTCCCTCTTACACCTGGATTCTCCACTCACTACTTCAGTGCAATGCCTCCATATGGATCATCCTTCCTGCATCTTAACCACCTGGGTCCATGTCTTTTACCATCCCCTCTCTCTATCTTTGTCATGGACCAGTGTCCTGTGCTCTCTGATTCTGGGACTCTAAAATCCATGGTACCCTTAAATCATATGTATTTTTTCCCCAATCACTCATCTTTGTAAGATTTTCTTTTATAAGATCTGTGCCAACTGTTCATTAAGCCCTTGCTCGCATACTTCTAGAGACAGCAAACTCAACCCCGACCAAGTAGCAATTCTATTCTGACAGTTTAGTGTACTAAACAACCCTAGAATTGCACTCTACAAGCCAACGGTACTGCTGTCCACATCAAACAGGCTGCATCTAATACCTCCTCCCCAGGGCAGCTATTTAGTCAAAGGTGTCCATTATATTGTCTTGAACTTTCTTTCCTCCAAACCAAATCATGCTAGTTTTAATTTATTTCTCTGAGGTCATATTTTGAGTCTCTTTATTATAATTTATATAGATTTGCTTTTCTTAAAATGGTTTTCATGGTAAAAAATGTCACAATCACCATCATCATCATGATCACTACCACCACCATCACCAACATTCATAATTTATGTTCCAGACAATATAACTAAAAGTTTCTCATGTAGTATCTCATTTAATCTTCACAGAAAAATAATGAGCTGGTTTCTATTATTGCTCACATGTTACACGTAAGAAGCTGAGGCTACCACTTTTCAAAGTCTATGCAGCTCGAAAGTAATAGGGCTGAAATGGAAAATGGTCTGTATAAAGAGACTTCAGAGTTCAAGCCTTAAACTGCAACCCTCCACAACTGCTCAATCAACATGTTAGATGTGGCCTGAGTAGGGCAGAGACAATACTAACTTCCCAGCTGCTTAAAGACCTCAGCTTGCCCTGACCCTGTGGATGAACATTACTATGCCACAGTTGCTGGTCTCATCGCCCCACCTGATGCTGACCACAGGTCTTCAGAGAACCTCTCCTCATCATCAGAGGAAACTTGTCAAGGAGAACCGAAGGTGAGAGGGGCTAACTAGATGGCTGTTGCTCCTCCTCCCTCAGCCCCAGGTCCTTGACTGCTTTTCAAACAGAAAGTACTATGTAGCCTCAACAACTCACAGTGTTACCTGTGGTCAAATCATTTTCTGTGAGGCCAACTTGGGGACACCTTTGACTTGCTTTGCTCCATGGATAAGGAGAGTTTCTAAAGTACAGGCTGGGATTGTGGTCCTTGTAAAGCCACTGGCAGCAGACACTGAATGGGGCTATAGACAGCTGGAAATTTGGATCTCCCTGTAACAGTTACAGGTAGTAGGGCCTGAAAGTGCAAAGGTAATTTCAAGGTGAAATAGAGATGATGACAATGGTTTTGGTAATGAAGATGGTACAGACAGCACTGTATTTTTTTAGTTTTTATTAATTTACAAATTATTCTCAAATATCTCTTTCACTCTTCACTAAAACTCTATGAAGTAGGCATTGCTGTTACCCCCATCATAACCAAACCAGACCATGAGTCAATTCTGACTCATGGCAATCCCATGTGTGTTTGAGTGGAACTGTGCTCCACAGGGATTTCAATGGCTGTGACCTTTCAGAAGTAGATCACCAGGACTTTCTTCCAAGGCCCCTCTGGATATGAACTGCCAATCTCTTGGTTAGTAGCCAAATGCTTACCTATTCGCAATACGCAGGGAGGGACTCATTACCCCCAGTATACAAATGATGAAACAGAGGCTTAATGGTGAACTCATGCTCACACACCGTAGGAATAACTATGCCTCAGAGCTACATGCCCTGACTCTCAGCCTAATACTCTTCCATGACACTTTGCTGTGAGTGCCTGGCCAAGGTCTCACCAGCTGGAGTGTGAAGGCAGGATTAGAATTCAGGACTCCTGCCTCCTGACCCATTGCTCACACAAGTGTATCCAAATGCTTAAAGAGCCATATGGCATTTCCTGCAAAACAAGATACACCTTTTAAGAAAATTTTCCATGTTCAAAAAATTCTGGGACATGGTACATTCTGTATTCCCCTCTTATAGTGCCAGAGGGTATATATGATATTAAAATCTCTGAAAAAGCCTGCATTAAATTCTGTTTAGAAGAATTTAACCTGATATTCCCCAAAGGTATTGATAAATTGCAGAACCATCACTGCACGGAACAAAGCAGGGTAAACAATAAGCTAGTTTCATAACATACAAAGATTACCACTAGTAATAATAGCAGCTCCCAACAATTAATGGCTGCCTCTATGCCACACACTGTGTTAAAAATTTTATGTGCATTATTCTATTTAACATTTTCTAGAGATATGCAAGGCAATAGCTTTAAAAAATGGAAAAACAAGACTTAGCCATTGGAAAGTGATAGAGGAAAGAGGATAGGATGCTCAGTCTTATTTGACTCCAATATCTGTGCCCTTCTGGTTCTGAAGTATTAGAAGAAAATGGAGTTTCAGAGTCACAAGAAAAAATGTGCAAAGAAGGAAATGAGGCAGGTAAAAGAGGCCAGTTCAGAAGGTTAAAGATTATTGGACTCATATTTAGCAGGCTGATGGAATGCATTAGGAGGAAGGAAAAAAAGATGCTATACTCAGTAGATGAAACTGCAGTGCATAGATGAGAAACAGTGGAAAAGATGAGTCAAAGACTAAAGCTCTGGAAAGGCTCAGAAATAAATGACAAAGAAAGAGGAAAAAAAGGTGGCAGTTGGGTTTCAGATTCAGAGGCGATCATCAGCTGCCACTGTCTTACAAAAATTTCTATTTCAAAACATTGGTGCCTCATCCCTGAGTTAGCCCTCTTTGGTTGTAAGCTGTTTAGATGGGTCACCACATTCAGCCCACGCTGGTGATGCAGAGGGGAGTAGCACAGAGGAGCTAGGGACCAACTAGTGTGTCCTAAGGGACAGAACAAAAAAGTCTAAAGTTTCCAGAGCTACCAAAGAGGATCAAGGTGAATCATCTTCCATCCCCATGAAAGACACATTTCTAGCTTCCTCGTTCCTAGAGCTTGCCTAAAACATAATTGTTCCTTTCTCCTAAAAGATGCCACTGGACTTTGACCCAAGGTTTGTGAAAGCATGAGGAAGGAAATGATGCTTGTTGTGCATCTAGTACCTGCTAGACCCTGGTGGCGCAGTGGTGAAGAACTACAGCTGCTAACCAAAAGGTTGGCAGATTGAATCCACCATGGTGCTCCCTGGAAACTCTATGGGGCAGTTCTACTGTCCTATAGGGTCACTATGAGTCGAAATCAACTTGATGGCAACAGGTTTGTTTTTTTTTTTTAGGCCTAATGTGATGCCCTTTACCTATATAATCTCTTTCATCCCATATGCAAACCATAAGCAATAGGCAATACTGTCATTATTTCCCACTGGAGAAAACTGAAGCTCAGAGAATTGAACATGTTCACATCTCGGCATTAGTAAGGGGCAGACATGGAATTTTAACTGAGAACCTACTGACCACTAAACTCAAGTTTCCTTCTGTTACTCACATTGCCTCTAAAGAGAAGGGAGTTTTCTCAGATCTCCATGCTTTACTAGTGCATGATTAAGGCCCCTTGCAGCTCTAAGAGACTACCAAGAGCTTCAGCCTGAGGAAGCAGGTCCCAAGGCCCTTGCTCATTGCCCAAACCTTCACTCTAGCCAAGGAAGGCTCTGGTGCCCTGCGGTGGTCAAGGACTCTGTCCTTTCTCAGATGTAGGGATTTGTCTGCGAAGCACCTAGAAACTTAATTAGAATAAACATGGCTTTCTCCAGCTCTTTAAATAGAGGGGCATTTTGTTCTGGTTTTCCAATTCATTGCCTCCTCTTCAGACTACTAACATTTCAGCAAAAGTACGTTGGCATTGTGTTTAAACAACCATCTGGAGATAAACAGCTTTCCCTTTAGACCCTTGAGGAAGGAATATAGAAGAGGATAAAAGAAGAAAAAAATAACAGAGGAAAAAATGTTCTGTGAAGCGTTTCTGCCAAAACACATTTTCACGAGAGGCCTCTACCCATTTCATGCTGACATTGTGGGCCTAAACCTTTCTGGAGGCCTGCTGCCTTAAATCTGCCACCTCTAAAAGAACAATAGCAGTCTTAGCCCAGGGGGCATTCTGGACCAACTTTCAGTCTAGTTCTTTAGCAGCAAGGGAGTGCCTGGGGCTGTGCAGAAGAGCTCTTTTCGGGAGTCTGAAGCTCAAATCTGAATACTGGCTGTGCCATTACTCACTGTGCAACCTTGAGCAAATCCCTCCCCTTTCTTGATTTCTGTCTCCCTGTCTACAACAGGAAAAAAATCTATTCATTCAACAAATACTGAGAGCCCACTCTCGCTGAGCACTATGCTAGAAGCTGAGGATACAGCAGAGGTGTCCAGGGCCTCAATATCCAGTGGAATAGCAGGCCTATGCACAGAGGGGTACAATGCAGAGGGATCACCCTGCTGGCAGACATCAGCACGGAGGAGAGGACCACTGATACAGGTATGGGCATTCAGAGAAAGCTTCCCAAGAGCTGAGGCTTGTAAGGTACATGACAGCTAGATGGGTAGAGAAACAGGGGACATGTGTCCAGGAGAAGCAAACAGCAAGGTGTTCAGGACACTACATATAGCCCACAGTGGCAGGAACACTGCACTGGCGTAGCCCAGTATGGGCAAAAGAAGCCAGAGAGGGAGGCAGGGAGCAGCTCACAAAAGAAGCCATGGTCCATTACAAGGAGAGTGGACTTTATCTTAAATGATGTCTCCAGTCCTTTCAGGCCAGCCCTCTCCTGGCACTGTGTAAACCCAAACATCTCCTCACTCATTCGCTGTGTCACCAAAATGTGTTAAGTACCAACTAAGCGCCAAGCATTGTGTTGAGACCTGGGAATACAGGAGGGGCCTCATAACTCCAAAGGGGTGAGCTGTCAGATAGAACAGGATCTGACAGCCTTGCAACAAAGGATAGGACCTTTATATCTACCTCTGGGGGGAAGTGAAGGAGAGTCACTTGGATTAGAGGCAGAAATCTTCCTGCTAGGACAGTCTGTAAGAACAGCAGAGGATGTTTACGCCAGAGAAAGCTGAAGAACATCCTTTATAGAACTGGAGATTATGAAAAGTTGGTGATGAACTGTTCTTCAAGTATATGGACATGAACAAGCATGTGCTATCTTAAAGGAAAGAAAGATTTGGTGTAGAGAAAAGGGAAGATGTCAGGGGGACCATGGTAGGCAGCTTCTAAAATGACTCTCAATGTCACTTCCAAGATCGGGTTACAGAAGACTGACTTCCATTTTGCTCACACTCTCTCTGACTCGTCTTTTTTTTTTTTAAATGCATTTTTTAAAAAACAGTACTTTGGTGACATGGGATGGCAGAGAGGGTTAGAAGCTGGTTGAATAGACATGAGGAATCGGGGTGGAAAGGAGGAGTGCGCTGTCACAGCATGGGGAGAGCAATTAGAGTCACATAACAATGTATGTATAAATTTTTGTATGGGGAAAAAAAAATATTTTATGGTGTTTTAGGTGAGAATTCACAACACAATTCCCATTTAACAACTTTTATACAAATTGTTCCAAGCCATTGGTTACAATTTTTACAATGTGTCAGCATTCTTATTATTTCCATTCTGTTTGTTCTGTTTCCATTGATCTAGCTTCCCTTCCCCTCCTTGCCTCCTCATCTTTGCTTTTGGGTAACTGTTGACCATCTGATCTCATATAGTTAACTGTTTAAGGGAGCATATTACTCACGGGTGATACCATTCATTTTATAAACCCATCTATTATTTGGCTGAAGGGTGACCTGAAGAAACAGCTTCAATTCCAAGTTCAAACGGTATCCTAGGGCAATAGTCTCCGAGGTTCCTCTAGTCTCTTATCAGTCCAGTAGGTCTGGATTGTTTTAGGAATTTGCGTTTTGTTCTTTCTCTCTTCTATCTGGGAGCTTCTACTGTGTCCCTAGTCAGAACAGTCAGTAATGGTAGCCGGACACCATCCAGTCTCAGGTTAGAGGAAGTTGTGGTTCATGTGGACTATTAGTCCCATGGACTAGTTTCTTCTTTGAGTCTTTGATTTCCTTCGTTCTCTTTTGCTCCATATGACTAGCGATCAATAGCTGTATCTTAGATCTCTCTGGCTGTCTTGATTCTTGCTCTGTGAAGCCAGCCATGTTGTAAGCTGCCCTCTAGAGAAGCCCACGTGTCAAAGTACTGAGGTCAGTCTCTGGCCAGTAAGCACTCAGTAATAGCCCGTGAAGCACTGAGGCCCTCAGTCTAATAGCCCTCAGGGAACTAGATCCTATCAACCCCCACTTGAGTGAGCTGGAAAGCTTATTCTTCCCAGTTGAGCCTTGAGATGACTGCAGCCCCAGTTGATACCTTCATGGCAGCCTCTTGAGAAACTCTGAGCTGACCAACTCAGCCACGCAGTGCCTAGATTCCTGACCCACAGACACTGTGAGATAATAAATGGTTGTTGTTCTAAACTGCTAATTTTGGGGGTAATTTGTTATACAGCAATAGATAACTGATACAGGGATCTACTTAAATGGATAACTGAAAGAGGTTGAAAAGTCTTTATCCCTATGGGGAAACTCACAGACCTTTAAGTTTAGAAAACACTCTTGGTACCAAAATTTGTTTTTAGAAAACTTTCCCTGAGCACTTGCTGTGTGCCAGACCCTGAACAAGTCACAGAACTCACAATGGAGCCAGGCACACACCTTGCTCTTGAGGAGTGGACAGTCAGGTGGGGATAAGGTCAGGAGCAGGCATAGTTGCACAGAACCAGAATTAACTTTTTTTTTTTTTTAAATTGTGCGTTAAGTGAAAGTTTACAATTCAAGTTAGTTTCTTACACAAAAATTTATACACACATTGTTATGTGACCCTAGTTGCTTTCCCTATACTGTGACAGCACACTTCTCCTTTCCACCCTGGATTTCTAGTGTCTATTTAACCACCTCCTCACCCTTTCTGCCTTCTCATCTTGCCTCTGGACAGGAACTGCCCATTTAGTCTCATGTATCTACTTGAGCTAAGTATCACGAGTATCATTTTATGTCTTACAGTCCAGTCTAATCTTTGTCTGAAGAGTTGGCCTTGGAAATGGTTTTAATTTTGGGCTAACAGAGAGTCCAGGGCCCATGTCTTCCCGGGTCCCTCCAGTCTCAGTCAGACTATTAAGTCTGGTCTTTTTTCTAGAATTTGAGTTCTGTACCCTACTTTTCTCCTGCTCCATCAGAGACTCTCTGTTTTGTTCCCTGTCAGGGTGGTCATTGGTGGTAGCTGGGCACCATCTAGTTCTTCTGAACCAGAATAACTATTGTCGTTAGGTGCCATCAAGTCAATTTTTGACTCATAGCAACCCATGTGACAGAGTAGAACTGCCCCATTGGGTTTTCTAGGCTGTAATCTTTATAGGAGCAGATAGCCAGGTCTTTCTCCCATGGAGCCACTGGGTGGGTTTGAACCACCAGCCTTTCAGTTAGCAGCCAAGGGCTTAACCATTGTGCAACCAAGGCTCCTTGTAAGTTGTTTTCTAAAGGCTTCACAGTCTGGTAAGAACTGAGGGGAAGAGCCTCTGAAGATCACTCGATAAAAGTAGAGCTGGTTTCCCAGAGGAGGACATATGCAGGCTGCTTTCTTTGATCTCTACCAAGGCATCTCTCTCTACCGAAGAACCTAAGTTCACACATCAATCCTAGAAGCAATGTTGGTGAAGTGGAAGGCTTATTAACTCTGCAATCAGACAAATTATGTTTGAAGCTCAGCTCAATAATTTCTTAACACTGTGAACTTAGGAAGTCAATATAAAGGAGAGCTAAGAACATGGCCTTTGGAGTCCCACAGAGCTGGGGTCCAGCATCAGCGCTGTCCATTACTAGTTGAGAGATATCAGTACAAGGGATTTGATTTTTCTAAGCCTCAGTGTTCCCATTTGTAAAACAAGAATAACTTTAAAATGCCTATTTTACAAGATTACTTGAGCTAAAGCAAGAAGTTGTTAGCAGAATGCCTGATAATAAGAAAGTCTCCAAAATCGTTAGCTATTGTTGCTGGGAAAGTTACTTAACTTCTTCATGCCTCTTTATGCACGTCAAGCCCTCAGCACATTGCTTGGTATATACTGAGTGCTCGGTGACTGATAGGTGCTATTCCATTATTACTATTACCAGCAGAGGCCCCAAGCCCAGTGAATTCTCGCAGACCCTCCTAGACTAAGGGTTGGCCAGCAATAATGCATCCAAGTCAAAAAGCCTCATCTATTTATAAAAATGCTCCCTGACCCCCATCCCTAGGGCCCCTGGGCTCCTTGTGCTCGGATGGAGGGGTGCAGATTATTTCTGCAGATGGAGCTGTGCGGAAGCATCATTAAGGTAGAGATGGCAAGGACAAGGTAATGGTGGGTTCCCTAAGTAACTGTAATTCAGTTGATACACACACCTGGAGCTTCCTGTATTGCCGTTAAACTTATGGGACAGCAATGATAGTAACAACATTAGCATGTATTTATATATAAAATGCCCACACCTGAACAGCCTGAAGAGCTAAAATAGAAACCCTACTAAATTTTGTACAACTCTATGTACATATGTGAGGATGTGAATGTATGCGTAAGTGTATAAGAATTGAGATCAGGATGTAGGTATGCTTAGAGGAGAAGTAAAAACAGCCCTGGGAATCATGACTGTGAATTTCTTTCCCCATTTCAGTCATCAGCCAGCACCAGCATTAATGCTGCTTCCTTCTTGGTTTTACAGTAGTCAGCAGCTCAAAGAATGAAAAATGTCAGAGCCAAAGTCAGCAGGGTTCAAACTCCCAAATTCACTCATCTCCGGCTGCATGAACTGGGGCTGGTCACTTCTGTTTTTGTGGTATCAGGTTCCTCAAACCACGAAATGGACATAATAACCTGTTCTACTCAAAGTCTAGCGCGGGAGCTAGATACTCTCTCTCCCTTCCTCCATATTTCAAAGTACAAAGGACAAGTGTATGAAAATTCATTGTTTTTATAGACTAATCTCCTGATTGAGGAGCCTGGTGGCACAATGGTTAAGCGCTTGGCTGCTAACCAAAAGGTTGGCATTTGAAATCCACAAAGCGGCTCCATGGGAAAGAGCTGGTGATATGCTCCTCTAAAGACTACAGCCTAGAAAATCGTACGGGGCAGTTTTACTTTTCGTATGGGGTTGCTATGAGTTGAAAATCAACTTGATGGCACCTGACAACAACAATCTCCCAACTGACCATTTACAAAGTTGATAGAGCAAAATCCTATAACCAGGTGTATAGGAAAGTAGAACCTGTCTCCCTCATGTGATTCCATGTTCCTCAGGGGCATGGGCCCTGTCTCATTTTCTCTAGCATAGGGCTTGACCCCAAGTAACAGCTCAAATAATATTTGGTTACTGAGTAAATAAATAAATGAATGACTGCACAGAGCTTTCTATCAATCACTTATTTCAGAGAGATGGGGAAGACTTCATGGGATCTTTCAGAGGGGGAAAAAATAAAACCCTGTTATTACCTCTTTGGTGCTGGGGATGAGGTAGGTCAGCATAAATTTTGGCTGAGGTATCACTTTGTCTCACGATAAAATACCTATAGATGCTGTAATTAAGCACTTACTCTGTGTTCAACCCTGGACTAAGTGCTTTACATAGAAGTATCTCATCTAACCCTTTCAACAACCCTGTGATAGTTACTGTTAATACATAGTCCCATTTTACAGAGTACAAAATTTGCCTATGTAAGTTAGATCACTTATCTAAGATCACAGAGCTAATAAAATTTGGACCCAGGATGACTGACTGCTGAGTGCAGCTTCTCCAACTCTGCCACACTGCCTCCCAGGAACAGCCTTCTGACTCCTGAGAGATTACCTCCAGACACAGCTAACTCTTCAAGCAGAAACTAAGTCAGACGTTGCTAGGCACAGGGGACCTAAACAGAACCAGACATGGTCCCACCCTCATGAAATTTCCAGTCTGGTGGGAGTGGGAATTTCACAGACTTGAATATATTGTTATGCACTCTGATTCATGTCCAGAATGGAGAAGAACAGGGTGTGATTTATGAGGGACCTCTTTTAGGAAGGGGCATTTAAGCCCACTCCTGAGGTACACGGGGTGAGCAACGAGGAGATGGCAGGAAGCAGGGTCTCCCAGGCAGCAGGGATGGAATGTACAAAGGCCCCGAGGATGCACACATCTGAAGAACTTCAGGAAGGTAAGTCAGGCTAGAATGCAGAGAAAATGTAATGAGTGACATGAGATGAGGCTGGAGAGGTGGTAGCGGCATGCAAGGTGTTGAAGGCCAAGTTAAGGAGTTGGGCCTTTATCATAAGAGAAAAGCGGAGCCTTTGAAAGACACCCAGAAAGAAGAGGCACAATAAGACTATGGTCATGATGTTCATGCTGGCTGTTTGGGGAGAATGATGTCACTGCCAGAGGGACAGTGAGGAAAAAATGTGATGTGACTTGATCATGATGATGACACTGGAGAGGAAGAAAAGTCACCTAATACAAGGGGCAGATAGAGGCACAGTTGCTGGGCTTGGGATGGATCGATCTTCTAGGAAGTAGAATGGGTAGGAAGGGGATGAGCACTGTTTTGACATCTGTACCCAAACTATTGCCAGGCAGATTTTCTTCAACTGGTAATCTCGTTGGTGCCATGAGATACAGAATAATTACACAGATTCTACTAGTAAGAGGGTTTTGTGTCCTTAATCCAGGGCTGAAAGCATGATTTTCCACCCTCTACAGTTTTGATTATTCCTTAATCATTTATTCTTTAATTAACAAACATTGATTGAGTTCTTGTATGGGTCAAACCCTGTTCTATGCACTAGAGACAAAGAGGACAAGATGGTAATTCCTATGAGATGCGTCCTTGGTTCTTCTGGTGGGTTTGGGGCAATGATGTGCTGGAGCTGGATCCAACTGGCTCCAAGAGCCAATCGTTAAATATTTAGGGATGTTGTATGGTAGTTGTTAAACCTGGTGGCTTGAAATCAGCTCCAGTAGGAGAATTTACACCATAGAAATGGGCAAAAGCTACAGATCAGCATCCCTCCTCCTCTTCCAGAGAGCTGGGTTTCCAGCACATCACTGAGTTGGATCAGGTTGACTCAATGGGGTTGGCAGCAACATGCTTTTCTTGCAAGTTCAGAAAGAAGAAATATGTGAAGAAACCAAGGTCACAGTTACCAGCCACACACCAATTCTTTCTTTAAGAACTCCAAGAATTTCAGGCCCAGACACTTGGAGTCAGACAGACCTGGGTTTTTATCCTGCTGCCAGCATTTACTGATGATACAAATTGGTCCACTTACTTTACTTCTCTGATGAGGATCCTTACATTTAAACTGGAAATAATACATACACAGTATAATATTTGTAAGTGTTTTATACAGTGCCTGGCACTTCGTAAGCACTCAGTAAGTAATACTTACTACTATAGTTGTTCTTTTTCCTATGGTTTTCTAGTCTATCCTCTTATCCCATTTTACCCTTGAGTATCCTTCGTAGCACGCACCCTTAACTTACACACTTCCTGGAACAGGCTTCCCACAACTCTCACTGAAACTCATTCTATCTTTAGTCAGCACTGGTTATGGGGAAGTTCTTTTAAAACTTTCCAAGGGAACAGTATAATTTCTACCAATAGGCTTCATTTAGTTAATAATATGCTATGCAAATATATCCACATGCATATTAGATTATTCAGGTTGCTCAAGGTCACAGACCAGAACAATCAATGATGTAATAATATAAGTTATGTCAACTCTACTGATGAAAGGAGAGAACTGGCTCTGGAGCAAGAAGACATGGGTTCAAATCCTAGTTTGATGTTTACTAGCTGTGTGGCTACAAGCAAGTTATGTGGCCTCTCTCTGCCTCAGTGCCCTCATTTGTGTATTTATAATCTATAGGTTCTTGCCAGAATTAAATTAATTAACATGTACTGCAGGCTTAAAATAGCACCTAAGTATAGGTACTATATCAAATATAAACTACAAATGCCTCTTGAAACAGAGGAGGTAATATTGTTTTAGAGTATCCCTGCCCTACTTTGTGCTAAGTACCGGGGGCCTAAAAATAAATAGGTAACAGAACTATACACGTACAATAGTGACAGGTGTCATTTTGAAAAGGAGGAGGCTGAGGCTCAGGATGCCAAGCCACTTGCCTAAAAGAAGCACGAGTTGTGTGCAAAGAACAGAATCATCACAGTCCAAAACTCAGGGTCACTGTAGCTCCTCATTACAGCACACTTTTCCCATCTCCTTGCCTCTAGAAAGAGGAATAATGGCCATACCTACCTCATAAGTTGTTGTGGGGATTACATAAAATAGCATATGTAATATATGTACTAGAGTTTACTGATTGTTTGGTAGTAGAATTATCACCTCTTGGTACTGTGGTTAAGAGCCCAGGCTGCTAACCAAAAGGCTGAAAGTCTGAATCTACCAGACACTCCGTGGAAACCCTATGGGGCAGTTCTACTCTGTTCTATAGGGTTGCTATGAGTCGGACTCGACTCAGCAGCAATGGTTTTTTTGTTTGTTTTTTGTGCAGAGACCTGAGTTTGATTCCTGGCCAATGCACTTTGTGAGCAGCTACCACCCCAGCAATCAGTGGAGGTTTGCCTGTTGCTACGATGTTGAACAAGTTTCAGCAAAGCTTCCAGACTAAGACAGACTAGGAAGAAAGGTGTGGTGATCTGCTTCTGAAAATCTGCCAATGAAAATCCTATGGATCACAACAGTCCAATCTGTAATGTGGATGAAGCAGGACCAGGCAGCGTTTTGTTCTGTTGTACATGGGGTCAACTTGATGGCTGCTAACAACAACAACAGTGTATCCAGTACAGGGTCTAGAATATGGTAGGTGTTCAACAAGGTACTGATTTGAGAATAAATGTGACTTTTCTTATGTCCCCAAAAGATCTGGCTGTGTGGAGGTGTGGGATTGGAACAGCCCATCTTCAGGCTTATTACTTTTCTCTGCATTATCCTCTCCAGAAACCCCAGAGCTTTACAAACCATGAATTCTTCCTTACTCACATTGAATCCAATTCCAATTCCATTTATTGTTTTGTTTTTTTTTTCTTTATGGAAAGACAGGCCACTAAAACAAACAAACAAACTGTTTTGCTGATTTGTAGTTTACTTTTATTTTTTCAAATCATTCGCATAGTCTCATATGGGAGAGACTACCTGTCTGTTTCTAGGTGCTGTCTTTACACACAGATAATTTAGATGCAGCTTACGTGTCCAGCTTGAGCCTTTGACACTTGGGAAGGAGTCAGGTAGGTAAATCCTGAAGTTAGTGAGAGGCTGTAAACTGTGTATTACAAATGCACACATTATGTTATTTGTTGTATAAATTATTAATGCCGGTTGGGGCTGTGGCATGTTTACATTCTCTGAACAAGGAAATAAATACTGTCATCCTTGTGCTTTTCAATGGGAGAGTGAAGTAAGAGAGAAGGCCCCCAAGTCACAGTCCTCAGGAGACTGTAATGAGAGAAGAGGAAGGGAAGGAGAGCTGGAAGAATGGGAAGAAAGAAGAGAGGAGGGAAGAAAATATTTGGAAATTCACTGTGCTTCGTAGGATGATAGGTTCTTTACCCACATTATATTGTTTAAACTTGATTACAACACTGTCAGGACTTCTGCTACAGATGGAGAGAAGGGGCTCAGGAAACTGTGTTACTTGCCCAGATCCATCTAGCTGGTAAGTGGTGGCGCTGGGATTTGAAGCCAGGTTTGAAGGAAGAGTCTTATTCTCTGTAGGATACTGAATTCTGCACAGCAAGGAGTATGACCCCAGTACCAGCATGACTGGCCCTAAAGCGAGGCGGCTGAATGGCCCTGCCCTTACCCCCAGTGACACAGTCCTGGATTTAACAAGGTGTCAGCCTGCCCTGCCTACCTGCAGGATCCATCACTAATTAGAGCATCTTCTCACCTTGGACAATAAGTCTGCTGCCTCTAGACAGCCACTCCTAAACCACTCACCATTCTTAAGACCTGAAGGTGAGTCCCCTTCAATACTACCTTAGCTTTACTGAGCAGATACAGTGATGCCCCCAGCACAGAATATCCTATGGCGCTTGTTAAAAATACAATGCCCTGGGCTGTACCTAAGACCTAGTGAATCCGAACCTCTTGGGGTGGGACCCAGGAATCTGATTTTTAAATAAGTTCCTCAGGTGATTTTTTTTTTTTAATTGTTAGCTATTGTTCCTGCAGATGGAGAATCAGATAAAGGCTATTTAAAAACCAGAGAGAAGCTATACGTTCAATGAAATCTATATTCAAACCCCTGGTCATGTCCTTGGGTGCCCATGGGTGCTGATGCCTGCAAAGTAATAGTGGTGATGGTGTGAGTGTGTGAATGTGTGTATGTATGTGTGCACTACTCTGGCACACTGTAGAGAAATACAGAAGATGTATCTCTTTAAAAATTAACTTTATAAGGGATACTTATGTATAGTCAAAGCAATGCTATTTATATTTCTCATGTATGGAAGGTTAATTAGGCTTGTAGGCTGAAAACCTAAGTCTTTATTCATAACCCTGTCGATCTGTCGGAAGACTACGGATCCAGAAAGCTTTCGAGGGGTTAAGCCTTGGAGCCAAAACACCACGTTTACAATTGCCATGCTTTAGACACACTATATTGTTGTTGTTGTGGCTCTATAGGACAGAGTGGAACTGCCCCATAGGGTTTCCTGGGCTATAATCTTTACGGGAGCAGATTGCCACGTCTTTTCTCCTGTGGAGCCACTGGTGAGTTTGAACCACGGACGTTTCGGTTAGCAGCTGGGTGCTTCACCATTGCACCACCAGGGCTCCTATGACACATTAGAATAGAGGTTAAATAGAGGGTACATGCTAGCCTCAGAAGCTAATCAACCCTGTTTTCTTTCCTTACTTTAAGTGCATTCAAGATTAAGTACAATTTTTAAGCTTGGAACCCAACCACATTAGTTCATGCAGATTTTCATAAGTACTTACTATCTTACTATATCAGGTGTAGTTGTAATTCAAATATATCACATGGTAATGCATCAACTGGGATTACTCTTAGAAATAACTAGTTGTAATCTTGACACTCTTCAGGTACATTTCTTCAGGTTACAGAGCCATTTGGGGTTCCTCTGGGGACCTGAGCATCTGACAGTATTCTAATATTTTGGACCCGTTAGAATCTAAATCAGGCTAGGCTGGGAACCTTTCTTGTTTATGTGTTTGTTTCTATGAGGAATCACACCTCGCATGCCAAATGATCTTACAAACAACCTAAGCGCCCATGAACAGATGAATGGGTAAACAAATTATGGTATGCAGACACAATGGAATATACACAATGATGAATTCGAAACATCTCACAACATGGATGAATCTGGAGGGCATTATGTTGAGTGAAATAAATCAATCACAAAAGGCCAAATATATGAGAGCACTATTATATAAACCCAAGAAAAGGTTTACATACAGAAAAAAAAACAAAAACAAAAATAATCTTTGATGGTTACAAGGGAAAGGAGAGGTGGGGAGGGGAAATCACTAACTAGAAAACAGACAACTGTTAACTTTGGTAAAAGGAAAGACAACCCCCAATACTGGAGACGTCAGTACAACTTGACCAAGGCAAAACCATAGAAGCTTCTTAGACATATCCAAATACCCTGAGAGGCTGAGTTACTGGGGCTGAGGGCTGGGGACCATGGTGTCAGGGGACATCTAGGTCAACTGGCATAACATAATTCATAAAGAAAATGTTCTACATCCTACTTTGGTGAGTAGCATCTGGGGTCTTAAAAGTTCACAAGCAGCCACCTAAAACACACCTATTGGTCCCATCATGTTCAGAGCAAAGAAGAATGAAGAAAACCAAAGACACAAGGAAAATATTAGTCCAAAGGACTAATGGACCACATGAACCAGAGGAGCTACTTGCCTGAGCCCAGAAGAACTAGATGGTGCCCAGCTACCTCCATGGTCCCTCTGGCAGGGATCACAATAGAGGGTTCCAGACAGAGCGGGAGAAAAATGTAGAACAAAATTCAAATTACCAAAAACAAAATAAAGACTAGACTTACTGCTCTGACAGAGACTGGAGGAACCCCCGAGACTATGGCCCATGGACACCCTGCTAACTCAGCACTGAAGTCATTCCTGAAGTCCACCTTTCAGTCAAAGATTAGACAGGCCTATAAAACAAACAATAACACATGTGGGGAATGTGTTTCCTAGTTCAACCAAGTATAGAAAACCAAATGGGCAACACCTGCCCAAAAGCAAAGAGAAGGCAGGAAGGGACAGGAAACCTGGATGAATGGACACGGGGAACTTGGGGTGTAAATGGAAAGTGGGAGAGTGCTGGGAGTGCTGTCACATTGCGGGGATTGCAACCAATGTCACAAAAACAATTTGTGTATAAATTCTTGAATGAGAAACTAATTTGCACTGTAAACTTTCACCTAAAACACAATAAAAAAAAAAAAAAAGGGAGATCTTACAAACAAATTGCTGGCAACCCAGTGGGCTCCTAAGTTGAGCTCTTAGGGGCTACAGAGCAAAAGCTTACCAGGGGTGTTGTGAGCCATTGGATCACAAGAGTTGCATAAAAGCAGAGCTCACTGTGAGCTATAAATAGTGTGCCAAGTGACCCTAACAAGCTCTCCTATCCATTGGGGCTGCTCCAACAGCTTTCTCTTTCGGATACATGAAAGCAGCTGAAAGGATTGTTTTCCTGAGAGCTTTTTGGCTGCCCTGAGCATGTCAAGGGACTTTGCTGTTTCTAATTATCTCCCTTTATGTTCAGGCCGAGACTTGTTAATACAATAAACTGGCGTTTCCAGGATGTGCTCACAACGCAGAAGCATCTCAAGGTGTTTTACAAGCAGAAGATCATGTTAAATCAAATCAAATACCAATTAAAGATTAACAGCGGTGTTAGAGAGCTGTTATCACAGTCCAGCAAGGGCTGCTGGGACAGTTGCTGTGGCCCAGCTTCCATCCAAATTGCTATTTTGGGATGTACTGATGCAACAGTCTTTGTTTGAGCCCGAGGTCCCAGAATCTTGACACTGGAAAGATGTTAATGGTCATCCCACATGAGGCCCCCAATGTTTCAAACGGAGAAACTGAGGTCTAAACAGAAGAGGTGACCCAACATCACCCAGCATCAAGAATCTAAGCTCCTTGAGATGTTCCAAAGAGCCCCTGGTCATTGGCATAGGGCCCATCTAGATGCTTTCTAACATCTCTAAACCTTTTCTCTGCAGTCCCTTTGTGGTGGGTTGAATTGTGGCCCCCCAAAAATATGTCCACCTGGAACTTCAGAAAGTGACCTTATTTGGAAAAAAGGTTTTTGCAGATGTAATTAAAGATCTTGAGATGAGATTATCTTGGATTTTGTGTGGACATGAAATCCAACGACAGGTGTCCTTGTAAGAGCAAGGCAGAAAGAGTTTTGAGACAAAGATACACTGACAGGGAGGTCATGTGAAGACAGAGACTGGAGTCATGGGTCTACAAGCCAAGGAATGCCAAGGGTTGCCCACAACCACCAGAATCTAGGAGAGAGGCATGGAGCAAATTCTTCCTTAGAGTCTCCAGAAGGAATCAACCTTGACAGCACCTTAATTTCAGATTACTGGCCTCCAGAACTGTGAAGGAATAAATTTCTGTTATTTTAAGCCACCATGTTTGTGGTAATTTGGTACAGCAGCCACAGGAAACTAGTACACCTCTCCTCCTAGAATGTTCTTCCTCACGTCTTCCACATGGTGAGTACCTACTTTTTCTCAAGACTTAGTTTTAGTATGGCCACCAGGGTGTGTGTATCTTCCTGAAAGAATCTCCAGGTAGAACTGACCCCAACCTCGTTCCTAAGTGTTATGTAACCCATCAAGTTCATCTCAGCATCTGTAACACTTTATTTCAGTTCCTTTCACCTTTTCTTCACCAGACTCTGAGTTCATCATGAACAAGGACTGTGATTCATTTCTGAATCCCAGAACCAATTATACCCTTGGCCCATACAGGTGCTTAGGAAATGTCGGTTGAATGAATGCAAACAGAAACAAATGACTTAATCCTTGCTCTCTGCCTTCCTTTCCAATTAGAGAAACCCATGCCCACTTCAGGGCCCTGGTGGCACAGTGGTTAAGCTTCATCTTCATGCCCATCTGTTAACTTCCCTACTCCCAACTTGAAGTCTACTAGAACATAAATTCATGGATTTTTGGACCCATAAAGGAGGCGTTATAATGACGAAGATAGCACTAGTTTTGGAGTCAAACATACCCAGGTGTATACTCTGATTCTGCCACTTTCAAGCAAGTACTCTCTGAACTTCAGAGTCCTCAACTGTTAAATGTAGGCAAATGATTACATAAGTTAATACATGCAATCTGGACAATAGCTCCTTTTGGGGGGCACCATCATTCCCATTTTAAAACCTTGATTAAGACCATCATTCCCCAGATTAAAACCGTGAAGCCAAGAGAAGTCAATTTTGCTCAGAGTTGCACAGACAACAAGTATTATTGCAAGACTTGAACCCAGGACTATCAAAGCACATGTTCTCAAATATTTCATTATACAGAATCCCAGAGCTCCCCACTGCCCCAACAAGATTCCCTCCAGTCACTTTTCTGAGTGATAGAAATTATTCTATTATTTCCACGAATGAAGCCTCCCCAAAACAGCACACATTCTTGAATTTATCTTATTCTGTCTTCAGGCTCCCTGGGAGGCCTCTAAATCTGTATCTAATACAGTCTCCTCAAGCCTCAGCTAGTTTGAGACACTGTGAATCGTAATGCTGGGAGTATGAAAACAAATGCCTTCTGTCCAAACTATCGTCTTTCAATTACGGATCACTTTCTTTATTTGGAAGAGCTTCCCTTTGGATGCAGACATCTTGCAGTCTGGCACTAGTTAGAACTGATAGGAAATAGAGTGGGAGCGGAGAGAGGGAGAAATGAGGGAAGAATGAGATAAGGAGAGGGGAGAGGGGAAGGACAATGACCACGGAATCATCAATTTGAATCGACACTTAGAGCTTGTTAGTTCAAGGCCTCTTGCAGCACAGTTCCAGGGGCCTCATTCTCATGGACCCATGGATTGGCATCTGAGGAGTTGAATGGTGGCTCCTGGAGTAGTGGAATACGATGACACTGATGTAGTCCAACTTTTTTTTAAAAAAAAAACAGTAGATGAAATTAAGATACACTAAGTGGCTTTAGGAGCAAGGTAATGGAAGAACCAGGAACTCTGAATTCTAACCCAGTGCTCTGCAGTATTACAGCGGGTTAAACCTGTTTCCATTGAGTTGACTTTGACTCATGGCAACCCCATTTGTTACAGAGTAGAACTGCTCCATATGGTTTTCTTGGCTGTAATATTTATGGAATCAGAACACCAGGCCTTTCTTCCACAGAGCCTCTGTGTACATTTGAACTGCCAAACTTTAGATTAATAATCCAGCAAAAACTATTTGTGGCACCCGGGGATCTACACATGGGGTGAGGTATCCAAATGAAAAAAGGAGGTATGGACAAAGGGAGTTTGGCAGGAAAGGGGAAATAGAGTTGAGACTTGAATGAGGGAAAAGGAGAGAAAGAAGGGATAGAGAGATGGATGGAGACTGAGAAGGCATCTACAAAGTAGGAGCAGAGGAGAGATGGAGAACATGAAGACAGGGGCAGAAAGGTGTGAGAAAACAGGGAAAGTCAAAGACAATACCGTGCAGCAAACAGACAAACAAGGGAAAAAAGAAAATGGAGACTACAGCGCCGGGGTCGGGGGCGGGCGGGGGACAAACACAAACAAGGTTAGATAACTGTTTTGTCACTCTCTAACTAAAATGCCCTAAGGCATCCCCATTGCTTCTATCCACGTGGGCCTGGTCTGAACAACTCCCTCAGTCCAGCTCTCTGCCTCCAGGGGTGCCTTCTGCTTGGACTGCCCTTCTTTTTTCTCCTTGCCCCTCCTAGATATTGCTGGGCTCATTTCACCTAGTCTTTTAAGATCTCATCTCCTTCAAGAAATCACCCCCTCCACACTTCCTAATGCCCACCCTTCACTCCAGCCAGGGTAGGGAGACCCTCCTCTGTGTTTCCAAACACCCCATAACCCCCATCGTATTATTTATCACAGTGAACTGTAAATCTATGTTTTAATGTCACCCTCTTTCCCTCAACAGACTGTCAATTTCCCAGGGCAAGGAACTGGATTTGATTCATTTTATACATACCACACCTACTCCATGGTGAAGAATAAAATGCACACTCAATGTATGACTGATGACTGACTGAATGAATGAATGAATGAATGGGCAAACTAGTAAATGCCTCCTCCTCTCAGAGGACAGAAAAATTACCTCTAAAACCACTGGGGGGCGCTCCCAGGTAACTCCAGTGATGGGCACGTGGGGGAGTAGATAAAGTGGAATTTTTTTCTGCTACCAACACCTCAGCAAAACAGAGAAGGCAAGAGTAGTTAACAAACTGAAGAGATTCTCCTAGATTTTACCAGGTGAGGCTGCAAATGGGACAAAGCCTGCCCTGGTGGATTAAAGACCAAAATGAAAGTCAGAAAAACTGGACTCTGGTCTGGGGAACTGGTTAGCTCTGTGGCCTGGGGAAGTCACTCAGCACCACAGGGCCAGAGTTCACTCCATTCACACAAGCTCAGGCAGATGGCCATTATTATCACTGATCCTCACCTGCCAGGAATAGACAGATGAATGAGCAATAAAGTGTTTTGATCTCCTGCGGAAAAAAGGACCTTAATAATACAGGGAATGAGGGTATCTAGGATTCTTAATCTAATTGGCAACATCTACTGAATACCTAAACTAAAAAACCAAACTTGTCGCAGAATATATTCCGAGTCATGATGACACCATGTGTTAGAGTAGAAACTGCCCCATAGGGTTTCCTTGACTGTAATCTTTATGGCAGCAGATTGCCAAGCCTTTCTTCTGTGGCAATGCCAGGTGGGTTTAAACTACCAACCTTCAAGTTAGTAGTCGAGTGCGAACCATTTGCACCATGCAGGGACCTTACTGAAAACCTACTAGGTGTCAAACCCAATTCTAGGCACTAATGATGCAGGTATCACTGCCTCTGGTCTCCAGTTTTCTAGAGGGGGAACAGGGGCAGACATGACTAGCCATGATTTGAAAAAAAGCAACAAGGATTTGATAATATAAGATACAGGTAACAAGCCACAGTGACATTTTGTCTGGAGGGAGCAGAGAGGGCTTCAGAAAGGCGGTGACATTTATTCCAACCAGGTCTGGAAGGACAGTCAGGTTTTATCAGACAGGGCTGGGTCAAGATGGCACTCTAGGCTGAGGAAATAGTACCAGCAAATACCAGCAGGTGAAAATGTGCAGGGTGTGCTTGTGGAAGTGGGAGCTGATGATATCATGAAACGTAAGGCCAGAGAGGCAGGCTTGGCCAATATGAACAGCAGGTAATAGGAGTCAGAATAGTAGATGTAGCAGATGTGGCCAAAGCTGCCCTGATGGAGCAGAGTGCCAAGGACTGTGCTAAGGGTTGTCTCTACAATACCTCCTTGAATCCTAAACATACACACACACTCACATACATACACATACATACACATATACACATATATACTCACATACCTATACATACACATAACATATACATATATATGGAGACCCTATGTGCAAAAACAGTTAAGTGCTTGGCTATTAACCAAAAGTTTGACAGTTTGAATCTACGCAGAGGTATCTCAGAAGAAAAGCTTGGTGATCTGCTTCCGAAAGATCACTGCCATTGAAAACCCTATGGAGCGCAGTTCTACTCTGACAAACACAGGGTCACCATAAGTTAGAATCAACTCAATGGCAGCTGGTTTGGTTTGTGTATACACACACACACACACACACACACACACACACACATACAGATAGCTGCCGCCGAGTTGACTCCAACTCATGGTGACATTATGTCCAACAGAACGAACCATTGCCCAATCCTATGTCATCCTTTACAATTGCTGGCATGTTCAAGTTCATTGTTATGGCTATTGTGCCAACCCATCTCATCAAAGGTCTCTCTCAGCCTGCTGCCCCTCTACCAGATATGACACTCTCCTCCAGCGATTGAGCCCTCCTAATGACATGTCCAAAGCAAGCAAGTAAGATAATGTTCCGTTGTGATTCTTAAGGTCTTCATTGGCTGATTTTTGGAAGTGGATCACCAGGCTGCTCTTCTTGGCCTGTCTTAGTTTGGAAGCTCCACTAAAAACCTGTCCACTGTGAGTGACCCTGCTGGTATTTGAAATACCAATGGTATAGCTTTCAGCATCACAGCAACACACAAGCCACCACAGTATGACAAACTGACAGGTGGGTGTTGGATATACACACATATACATACATCTACACATACACAGATAGATAAATAGACAGACAGAGAGATAGACGGATGGATAGATGGATAGTTACTACAAGAATACAAAACACAGAGGGACTAAGTAACATGTTCAAATGTAGTAGGCAGCACAGCCAGGGTCTACACTCAGGTCTGTCCATTTCCAAAGACAATGCTTTCAAATTCTTTGCTACACCTCCTCCATTGTCAGGCTAGGAAGATTAGAATTTATTATGAAGCCAAGAGGGAGCCATCAAAGTTATCTGAGAGAATGATATCGTCTAACAAATGTTTTTAGAAGATGACTCTAGTGCCACTCGTACCCCAACAGCCTTTGGCGATATCTGCCTTCCTATTCCTAATGAAGCCCCTTCTGGGGTGAGTAAGGGTGGACACGGTCCATTTGTAGCAGTCCCCAAATCTCCCTGAGGAGCACAGGATGGGGCCTAGCTCCTCTGACAAAAGCTGCAGCCTCCTCCGTCCTCAGGGAGTGATTTATCAACGCAGCATCAGTGCCTCTGCCCAGCAGCCTGCGATCCAAGGCTGGCGCCCAGACAGGGTTTTTAATTAGCTGAGAGAGGGAAGAGACAAGCCCTCTCAGACGGAAGAAAGAGAGACACCAAGCAGACTCATAAATCCAGAACCAAGGACTCATCGACTGGAGTCTGGCAGTGGTGGATGGGTGGAGGGAGCTGTGTGTATGTGGGTGGGGGAGTGGGTGATGGTGGGGAGAAAGGGAAGGAGAGACAGATAAACTTTCTTTTTTATGCTTTTTCATTGTCCCCCTTGTTTTTTGGTCCAGATACTACAGAGAAGAATGGAATCTGGACCACCCCGTAGAGTGGAACACCTGGGGCTGTACATTTTTCTAGTGTGACTATGTGACTAGAAGTCAGGGAACCTCAGTTCCAGCTCCACCTTTACCACGTAGTTGCTGTGCAATTTGAGGGAAAAATTACAACAAACATTTGCAGGCTTTGGGGTTAGACACAAGCTTAAATCTCTAGTCCATGATCCTTACTAAAACTGTGATTTGGGCAAGTTGCTTTCCCTCTCTTTGCCTGAGTTTCCTCATCTGTAAAACCAGGAAAATATCTCATATTTCAAGGATTAAATAACATAGGTAAAGTGCTTGGCACATAATGGGTGCTCAGTAAATAACACCTACTCAGTAAATAACAGCTACTTTTATTTTCTTCCCTCTTTCTGAGCCTCAGTTTCCCCATTTGAAAAGCACAAAGATGTGCCACATGACCTGCAAGCGTTTTTGTAGCACTGATTTTCTATCGGACTCATTTAGAAGAAAGGTACAAATTTACTCTTTGGAGAGGTCAAGAAGGCAGGGCTGGGGCTAACTTTAGGGTGGAATATTGAGGGATACGTATTTCACACCAGCATAAATAAGATTTTTCTGAGTCAGAGACATTGGCTGCCTCAATAGTGAGTGAGCTCCCCATCACTGGAGGAATGCAAGCAAAAGCTGAACAATAATCTGGGATGGATGTCCTGAAAGAGATTCAAACATTTGTTGGGGGGCCAGGATTTTCCCTTTAAGGTCCATATCAGCCCTGAGCATACCAGGGCATAATACTTAAGGGTGTTATTCACTTACTATATAGCTTCTCCTTTAACTATCACAACAACGCAGTGAGGTAGGGTGTATTAACATCTCCAATTTACAGATAAGGCAAATAAGACGCAAAGGATTTTAGTCACTTGCTCTAGGTTGTGACCAGATAGTAAGAGGCAGAGCAAGGACAGAAGCTTTGGTGAGTCTAACTCCAAAGCTCCTCTTTCTGCTACCCAGGCAGCCTTCCATCTCTCATTCTACCCCTGATGGCAGAGCCTGATCCTGGCTCTTATTGATTGCAGCTGTCCCTTCCTTCCTCCCCAACCCCTGTCTCTCTCCCCCGCCTGCTCCTCTACATGTATTTACACTGGGCTGCCTGGTAACAAACGGCTCGTTACCATGCGGAGGGCAACAGTCGGGCGATTAGTGAAATTTGTTACCCATGCGTCTCTGAACAAAATTAAATTAAAAGTGCTGCTTCGCTGTCAAGATAAGGGCCAAGCTGCTGAGATAATTTTTCACTCTCAAACACTCAATTATCCAGTGAGGCTGGATCAGATACAATCAAAGAGGAAAAAAAGAAGAAAAAGAAAGAAAGAAAGAAAAAAAAATAGAGGCAGGACCTCCAGGAACAGATGTAAGAGTTGTTATCTCTCTCTGGCCAGGGATGTTAAAGAGGCTGTTGCCATGGTGATGGGGCTGGACCACAAGCGGCAGGTAGGTAGGTGTGGCCTGTGGCCACACTTCGACGATGCTCCCTCCATCATCACTGCTCCTGCCTTAGGTCAGATGATGTTGTTTTTCACTTGAATTATTACAACACCCCTGCCCCCCACTGACTGGTCTCCCTTACGCCACACTTGTCCCCATTCATACCAGCTTCCACCAAAGCTAGAGTACTCACCTTACTGCACAAATCTGAAAATCATTTCTATTCTGAAAGCCTTTGATGGCTTCTCATTGTCATCAAAATAAATTCCAAATTATTTACCCAGGGTCATCTCTCTCCTGTGTCCCTCAAATTTTATATTACAATGAAATGAACTGAACATATCCATCTTTCCTTCCTCTATTCAGTAGGAATTTTTTGAGGGCCTACCGTATGCTAGAAGTCTCTGGTAGTGCAAACGGTTAAGTGCTTGACTATTAGCTCGAAACCTGGTGGTCTGAATCCACCTGGAGCGCCTCGGAAGACAGGCCTTGGTGATCTGCTTCCGAAGGGCCACAGCCTTGAAAACCCTATGGAGAAGTTCTACTCTGCACACGGGGTTGCCATGAGTCAGAACTGACTTGACAGCAACTGACTAACAACAACAACAGTATGCCAGGCATTCTGTTTAATCTCACTGTGTTTACACTTTTCCCTCTATCTGGAATGATCTTCTCCCACCGTCTCCACTTCTACAATACCCTCTTGTTCTTAAAACTCAGCTCAGATCTCTCCCCCTGCAACACGCCTCTCATGATTCCACCAAGCTGTCAGTTGTCCTTCTTTGTGCCACCATTTGCTTTTTCCCTCTACCATGGTGCTTTTCACAGTCTATCACAAAGGCCCATTTGATTGTCTCCCCTACCAAGCTGTGAGACCTGCAAGAGCAGAGACTCTGCTCTACTTATTTCTGCACTCCCAGGGCCCACAGAGTGGGCTTTCAGCACAAGTCTTGTGAACTAAAATTACCTTGGACTTAAATGGAATCATGCCTACTGGAGGTCTGTCTCTTCAGGACACCAGAGGAGTCTCTTTTCTCCTTGTTTCCAGTTCTCCACCATACTTCCCTCCTGTGGAAATCCGTCCTTGATTTACAGACCCTACATATTCCACTTTATTACACAACATTCTGTTGTGATCCATTAGATTTTCATTGGCTAATTTTCTGAAATAGATTGTCAGGCCTTTCATGTTCATCTGTCTCTGTCTGGAAGCTCTGCTGTAACTTTTCCACCATGGGTGACCCTGCTGGTATGTTGGCATAGCTTCCAGCATCATAGCAACATGTAAGCCATGACGGTAGGACAAACTGACAAATGGTGACACAATAGCTGCAACAATGGATCAAATATACCAATGATCATGAAGATGGTGCAGGACCGGGTAACACTTTGTTTTGTTACACATAAGGTTGCCTTGAGTTTCAGAGCTGACTAGATGGAAACTAACAATAACACATATCTCAGGACCCTAACTCTATACCTCCTTGGCCACTAACACATGGCTTACACTACATTATCTTACTTTTGTTTAAAAAAAAAAAAATTGCCACGCAATTAGAATCAAAGAACTGCAGGGCCAAGAAGGACATTATAGAATTATAATCTATTTTACCAGAGAGAAACTAAAGCCAAAGTAGTCGATGGATCTGGTAGTTTCCATGACTTCTTGTTCTCCCTCCCTTCCTCCCCCAACTAGCTTGAAAATGCCTTGAGGGCAGGGACCATCAGTCTTATCCATCTTTGTGTAGATCCTCAAGGCAGTGATTCTCAACTGTGGCTGTACCTGGGGTTCTTAAAAAAAACATAAAAAGAGGTGTCCA
The DNA here is from genome assembly GCF_000243295.1 of Trichechus manatus latirostris. Classification (NCBI taxonomy): domain Eukaryota; kingdom Metazoa; phylum Chordata; class Mammalia; order Sirenia; family Trichechidae; genus Trichechus; species Trichechus manatus. The sequence goes on along the minus strand of NW_004443952.1, from coordinate 4,439,180 downwards.
GGCTCTCCCCCAAACCTATTAAATCAAATTCTATAGGATTGAGGCCCAACAACTGGTATTTGTTTTTTAAAACCAAGTGCATTTGCTGCATAGCTAGGATTGAGAATCATGCTAAAAGGGAAAACTGCCCTTTACTCAAAACATCATGCTTCAAGGACAGAAGCTAAGGAGATCATTCTCATGGTTCAGGACCCATACCTCTTGGATATTTACTTTCGATTCTTCTTTATGTTAATTCCTCCCTCCCCCCATTAGGTAAAGATTAAATACTTGCCGTCACAAATTCAAAGATCAGTCACACAATGGTTTGAATGAGTACTGAAAGGGGGAAGGGCAACATTTTTCAAAATTTCAAGCCAATTTAAAGATATAACAGATCTTTGAGATCATCTGACCTAGCTAGTGAGACAGCCTCTCTGTGTATACACTGGATCAACCTGATGCTATCATTTATCCATCGCTTACCACCCACCAAGAACTATGCTAAATACTTTATTTATATCATTTCATTTCAACCTCAAACCACTCATAGAAGAAGGAACTATGGGTATCACCACCACACAGTTGAGGAAAGGGAGGTTCAATGAGTTAGAGTGATTTTCCCAAGGTCACAATGACAGAACCTGAACTAGATGTGTTTGACTCCAAAGACCATAAGTTAAACGCTGCACACGGGGCTGCCTCCAGAAAATCCACCCACTTCAAATCCTTTTCTGGAATAGACAAATTAAACGTAAGGATAAATCAATACATATATACTTAACACATTGTGATTCACTCACATATTTTTTTAATGATGTGTCCTATTTGTCCTCAAAAGCAGTCACTGTTGTTTGTAAATTCAGCTCTTAGAAAATCATTCTTCACAATTATCTGGCTGCATAATATTCCATCAAGTTGATGCATGGTAATTTACTTAGCCATTCCTCTGTCGTTGGACATTCAGGCTCCTTATAAGTTTTCAATATTATAGTTAATGCTACAATGGCTAACTTCAGGCCCAGAGCTACATGAAGAATGTGTAGCATCATGGAAAAAATATGGTTGTGATATAATATAGAGTGAAAAAAACAGAGTGCAAATGTGTATGTTGATTACAGTTACAAGGGTGGGAAAGAGTACACATGTCAACAAGGATGGGAAAGGAATGAACTAAGCTCTTTGGTTTAGATGGTTTTTGTTTGCTTCTATTTATCTATTTTCCTTTATCAGCATTATTACATTATTTTTACATTAGGGAAAAAGTTAAAAAAATGATGAGTACACCACTACCAATGGTTGGAACATCTCAGTGCAGGGATGAGCTTGGAAGTCAGTGGTCTTGACTTCTTCAGCAGACAGAAACCAAGAAAGGAGCTTCTTGATGGTTGCAGCCGTGTTTTGTTAACCCCTGATTTCCCAGAAGCCAGCACTGTTCCTGGAATCTACCGTGTGTGTTGGATGAATAAGCTCATAGAATTTCAGAGCTTGAAGAGGCCTCAGATCTAATTTATTCTAACACCCCAATTTAACGAATGGAGAGCCAAAGGGACTTGTTCAAGGTGCTGCAACATGTTAGTGCCAGAGCCAGATTTGACCCCAATTTTTAGAAAGCCTACTACAATTAGAAGAGGTAAATGGCTAGCGAATTTTCTCAGTGGGGACCAAGAAAGAATAGTCTTCTGCCAGTCCAACACAGAATGGGTTTGGCTCAGTGACATGGGGTATTATACATCATTATGCATATTGAGTGGGTTGCACTGTCAGTTACAGATATCCCCTGAGTCCATATGACCTGTATCTTCTAAGGTGTTCTCATGACAAACGCCCCTGAGCTGTGGCTTCTGTGTCCTTCATCTGGAACACTTCAGGTGGTTTGACTGTACCTGAGGTATTGTGAGAAGGACATACATTTTCAGTCCAGAACCCATGACTGAGGGTCATACCCTCAGCCTCTTCAGTCTCCAGTTTACATCCTCTCCTAGCAGTCTCATGCCTTTATTTATCACCCTGTGGGAAGGTGAGTTCTAAAACAGTCCCCAAGATTCCCACCCCCTGGACACATCCTCCATAACCCCTCTCCTTAAGTGTGGATGAGACTGTAAATATGATGGGATAGCACTCCTCTGATTTGGTTACATGATGTGATAAAGGTGAAGGGACTTTTCAGATGTAACTAAGGTCTCAAATAAGTGACTTTGAGTTAATCAGAAAGTTTTTCTTGGAGGGTCTCACCTAATCAGGTGAGCCCTTAAAAGGAACTGGACCCTTCCTGAAGAAAGAAATTCAAAACACAAGAGAGATGCTCTCCTGTTAGCCTTAAGGGGCAAACAGCCATGTTGTGAACTATCTGTGGAAGGGGCCATGCAGCAAGGACCTGGCCTAAGAGCAGACTCTAAGAGCTGAGCGCAGTTCCTAGACGATAGCTAGCAAGGAAATGGGTACCGCAAACAATCACGTGGGCTTGGAAGAGAACCCTGAGTCTCAGCTGAGATGGCAGCCCCAGTCAATACCTTGCCTGCAGCCTTGTGAGACCTGAAGCAGAGAATCCAGATACATCATGACTGGACTTCTGAACTACAGAACTATGAGACAATAACTAGATGTTGTTTGAAGCTGCTAAGTTTGTGGTAATGTGTTATGTAGCCATAGAGAACTAACATACCTACAGAGGGATGACTTCAGACTCTCTCCCCAGCTAGACCTCTCCTGAGCACATCCCCTTCTCTCCTGAAAAGTTGCTCCTCCTCCCTTCCCTGGCTGTGAGATCCCCACACCCCCCCAGCTCCTAAGCCAGGAACCAATGCTCGTCTTCAGCAATCCTCAGTGCCTCGCCTTCTTATAGCCAGTCAGTCATCAGGCTCTGCTAATTGTAGCTTCAGCACGTTCCTGATATCCACCCATGCTCACTGGAGAATCCCATTCTATCTCAACAGCTCCTAACTGGTCTTCCTGCCTCCAGTCTCTTCTCCTTCCAGTTCTTCTGCCATGAAAATAATGGTCTTCCCAAAGAAGAAATAGGATTATGGAACGTTTTTCCTAAAAACCCTTTCAGACTACCCACTTCACATAGGCTCAAGTTCAAGCTCTTCTCTGCACACATGGTGGGGGTCATTGTTTAGCCCTTGGCCACCTCCCACTCATTCTGCAGGTATATGCTTTAATCTGAGTTCCTCACAGAGGCTTCTGTGATTCTCTCCATTTATATTAGTTTCCACTCTTCTTCAGAGGCACTGATCACAGTTTGAAATGATATATTTATTTATGTGTTTATTTCTGAACGGTTTCCACCACCCTTTCTCCCAGCCAAGACTATAAGCTTTATAAGGGCATACATACTATTGGTCTATTTCCCGCTGTATGTATATCTACCTGGTCCTTAGCATAGAGTCTGGAATAAAATTAGACATTTAATTAACATTAATTCATTAAATGAGTGAATAAATGAATGCACATGGCATTCAAATCCTGTCTTGATCTGGTTCAACTCACCCTCCCCAGGCTTTTTTCTCATTATCTTCTTTCACGTACAATATACCCTACTGACACATAAAGTAAACTGGAACAATTACCTCCATTTTGGAGATGAGGAACCTGAGGCCTGGAAAGGTAAAGTAACTTGCCCAGTATTACCCACACCAAAAAGTGGCAGAGTCAGGGCTAAATGGGTTCCTGCAAGCAAACACCGAGCACAAATCTGTGTTGCTTGCCACACAGCAGGTGGTCATGACCAATAAATCCACCTCTTTATCTGGAAAAGCATTTTTCAGGGGTAAGAGAATCTTGGCCATCCCAGAGGATAGGCAAGAAAGGAGATGACAGAGTGTTCATCCTTGGGGCGGGAGGCAGAGAGTCGCAATCTCTCACTGTAAGGAAAAGGGGGGAAAATTCCTGCTGAGCTTAGTTGAAAAACAAGAAAGCAAGAGAGACTGATTATTCCTTCTCGCTAGTGTAAGCAACTGAAAACGACATGTTTGCTTTATCGCCTTTGGTCTCCCATTTGATTCCTGACAGCCGTCTCCCTCCCTTCAATGCTGGGCTGTCAGGTGCTGAGCTGGCTGGCACTGCAAAGGAGGAATAGAACTGAGAACAATTTAAACAATATTTCAGGGACCGTCACAGGCATGGGGAGGGAGTTTTTTAAGTTGTCTGACTCTCCCCCGCCTTCAGTACCTGCAAGTCTGAGTAAAGGCAGTTCACTAGGGACCTTTAAAAGAAATTAAAAAAGAGAGAGAAAAGCAATGTCTATTTCCTCTGAGGTGTGAGGAAAGAGAGAGTAGAAAGACATCAGGCAGGAGCTTTTTCATTCCATAACAATTTCTGAATACGTAATTTTCTCTTCTCTAATGTCTCCTTCAACAGGGCTAAATGCAGGCATAGATCAAGCTAGGTTTCTGCATTTAAGTACTCTTTTATCAAGAGGAATCTAAACTCCTAGTCTCATCTTCCCATGAGGGAAAGGGGAATCTCTTCAGAAAGCCTGCATGAGCTATTGGAACCTTCTGGAGCTATTAGAACCTTCCATGCAGATATTCACCTACTGCAAATCACAAAGAGCTAGCCACCAGAGCAAGAGCTATGATATGAGAAGGAAAGATTTAAGAGGCTTTCCCAGGAGACAGTCTTGGGATATTGTTACAACAGTCCTTGCAGTCAACTGGAACTCTGTTCATGTCCCAGTCATGCCAATTATTACCTCTATGACCTTGGAGAAGTTACTCTGCCTGGTTTCAGTTTTATCTTTTTAAATATGGAGATGATGACAATAACTAATCTCATAGGAAGATCAATGACTCTGCAATGGCCCTGGCACATAGGTGACAATAAATGGTTGCTATACATTGTTATTCCTCTTGTAATTTTTAATCAACTTCCTGCCTTGGGAAAAGGGGGATATACTTGATAGGAGCCCAATTCCAGACCAAGAACAGAGATCTGCTCTTGACTAATGTGTCAAGGAAGCTATAGAGGTGGTTCTCAATCCTGGCTGAAAATCACAGTCTAGAGAGCATTTTATACCAATACCCGGACCCCCTGGGCAGAGATTCGCATGTAAATGGTATTTTTAAAGAGCCCTCTAAGTGATTCTGAGGTTTTGTCAGGCTGGAGAACTACTACTATCCTAGCCCCTATAGCCCTTCTCACGACTTGGCTTAGGTCACCTGCCCTGTGTTGGCTCTGGCTTGACCCAGGTTCTAGGACTCATTATTCCCTCAAGTGGGATGAACCAGAACCTCTGACCCTATCTCCCATTTAAACCCTAAATACCCAGTCCTCCAGTTCACCTTGTCTTCTGGCTATGAAAAAAGGATCCTCTGCCTGGGACCTTGGACTTTGTGCTTTACTTTGTCTTCTGCTTAGTGCATCATCCTCTAGTAAAGATTTTGGATTGCTCAGGCTATTTCTGGAAACTAGTTCTTGAACCCCAGCCTGTGGTTAAATCCCTACTTCCTACTGACCATTCTCCCCAGTGGTATGCTGGTAAATGTTTAACAACGGGCTTTGTAGCATGGGGAAGAGGGAAACGTTAATTTGCAGTGTTTATTGATTTCCATGACAAATTGATGTTTATCAATTTCTATGATAAATTTCATGAAACTATCAACATGACGTCATTCACAGCAGGGTTGGGCAGAGATAAGCACAATCGGCTCTCACAAAGTGGTGAGTGCTGGTGCCAGTGCACCACTAAAAGTTCTCCCTATCACATATTTTCCCACTCGACCAAATACCAGGACCCCCAGTGCTGATGGTGCCCTGGGAGGGTTGGTCCCCATGGATGCTGCTTTTTGTCCTCTGTGCCAAACTAGTTTCTTAATACCTGGGGGGGGGTTCTGCTCACCCCCATTATTCGTTCCAGCCCTCCCAGGCTGATCCCACCTAGAGAGGTTACAGAGTAGACACCAGAAGTTCTCAGAGGTCTTCTCACCAGGCTTTCTTCACCAGCACAAACATGGGTATCCTTCTCCTGTCTCCTATTCCCAGGCACTGAAGCAACCTCTTGGCATGCATTATTTTAACTGCCTTATAACAGTTTTACCAGGTTTTGGAACCAAATAGCTTAGGTTCAAATCCCAGCTCCCCTCGTAGCCTCAGTTAAATGAGCTCTCTGAGTCTCAATTTCCTCACCTGTAAAATGGAGATAAAAATAGTTCCTTCTTCATGGAATTGTTTAGAATGATAAGAGATGATGCATATAAAGGGGGCAGCCCAGCATAGAGAGAATCCAGTAAGTCAGATATGGTTTCTCCTGTTCTTTTCCTTTTTCTCTCTTCCTTGTCTACATTTCTATCATGGACCACTGTCTGCTCTCTGCCAACCTGCAGAGCACACCCCTAGGACCAGCTTCTCAGAAAAGAGTAAACATTGGAGGCAAATCGATCTGGATTTAATCAGCCTCTAAAGCCCTTGTAGCCAGAGTGACCTGGAAAAGAGGCCCAGGCTTGAGGGATGGTGGTATCAGGCGTGGGACAAAAAAACAAACCAAACTCATTGTTGTTGACTCATAGCAACCCTAAAGGACAGAGGAGAACTGCCCCATAGGGTTTCCAAGGAGTGGCTGGTGAATTTGAACTGCTGAGAAATACTTGGAAAATATCAAGTTTTATCTTGTTGGCTGATAAATAGGAAACTATGACCCAAAACCTTACCCAAAGTCTGTAACCAAACAAGGGTATATTCAGGATTAAAAATCCAAGTCTTAGCCCTCCCAGTATTTTCATAAGACTTCTTGCTTGGTTCTTCCTCTCTGTCTCTGTCTATCTCCTTTCCTCTTAAGTGTACCCAGCACTCTTGCTCCCTGGCTTTCCACCCTGGAGTAACTTACCCCTGCTTTCCCTATTCCCATGTCTGGGCCCTGAGGTAGCCAGATAAACCCACCCCATGAAGGGGTTGATGAGTTCACCTATGTACCCTCCAGCTGACCTTTCATCTGGAACCTCTAGTAGTGCTATCCTCATTGAAAAATGTTTGGCTATTCTAATACAGCTGGGTTGGAAGAACCAGGTCCCTTGGGCAAAGAAGGGTGAGAGAAATAAGAACCCTGGAGCCTTGTTTTTGTTCCAAATCTTCCCCGTATCAGGACAATGTGTCCCACGTTGGAGCCCTGGTGGCACAGTGGTTAAGTGTTCAGCTGCTAACTAAAAGGTCGGCAGTTCAAATCCACCAGCCGCTCTTCAGAAACCCTATGGGGCAGTTCTACTCTGTCCTATAGGGTCGCTACGAGTCAGAATCGACTAAAAGGCAACGAGTTTGGTTTATTTTTTGTCCCACGCCTGACACCACCATCCCACAAGTCTGGGCCTCTCTTCCAGGTCACTCTGGTTACAAGGGCTTTAGAGGCTGATTAAATCCAGCTCGATTTGTCTCCAATGTTTACTCTTTTCTGAGAAGCTGGTCCTAGGGAAGTGCCCTGCAGGCTGGTAGAAGGCAGATGGGTGTGTCTGTGAGCAAGCCTGTCTTTAGTCAAGGAGAGAAGGCGGTGAAGAAGAAAGCTGTATCACAATGTCCCCAAGAGGCCAGGCCCACCACATTTGTGTTCTTAACTAAAATGCTTACTTTTTTTTTTCCTAGTGGCAAGACTGACTTGGAAAGAGGCCTTGGAGCTGTGCCTGGCTCAGGCTCTGATTTGCTGTGCTTAACTGGATGCCATTCAGTGAACACTGAGAACATGGCAGGCACACTCAGCTAAGCATTTCCTTCACATACATTATCTCATTTAATCCTCATGACAAGCCTAAGGGAGAGTGGAAGGAAAGATACTGCACTAACCCTCTCATGTAGCGATGGAAAAGCCTGAGGCTCAAAGGAGTGATGTGTTTCATCCTAGGTTACGCAGTAGGGAAATGGTAGAGCAAGGATTTGAACTCGTCTCTGCTGATTCCAGACTATACTCAACCTAGAAGGGCTATCATTTGTTCTTAACTTTTTTGTCTGGAAATAATTTCAAATTTTCAGAAAGTTGCAAGGATAAGAAGAGCACAAAGAACACCCATATACCTTTAGCCCAGATTCACTTATGTTAATATTTGTCCCATGCACTTTATCATTTGAGGAACGACTTTAACCTCGAGCAAAATGCTCCCCTTGGAGAAGCTTTGGTTCCTACATACATAAAATTAAAGACTGGACGTGATTATCTTTAAGACAGAAAAAAACTTGTGGTTGAATGAGAAGAGATGGATAAAAGATTGGGTGGTTAACTTCATCAATGATTAAGGCTGGTTCCTTTTTCTTCAGCCTCTTCTCCTGTCCTTCCGCCACAGCCATAGACTTGAGCTCCACCTGTTTTCTGGCCATCTCTCCCCATCTCCACCTCTGGTGCAGTACGCACTTGCTGCCTCCATACCTTTGCACGTGCTGTTCCATGGATGCTCTGCTTTCACCCACCCCCATTTCCTGGACTCTCGGTTCCATCTGGGCACTCTTGGCTTATATTTCAGAACAATCTCCTACTCTCAATCCCCAAAGGCCTCCTTCTCTGCACAGAAGAATTCTGGCTTGAATTTTCCCTCATCTCTCCCTAGAACAGGTTGAAATTGCACACTTGCATGTGTGTGTGTGTGTGTGTGTGCGCGCGCGTGTATGTATAGAATCATGAAATAAAAGATTCACACATAGATACACAGGAGCACAAAGTTTTGCTTACAATTCAAAAATTCTTATCACTACAGAAAACTGCAGTTTGAGAATTGCCAAGTTAAAACAAGCAGCTGAAACAAAGAAGTAAGCAAAAAAGGGGCATTCATGCCCTACGTCTCTCTTCTTCTAGGGACTAACCATCAAGGCTCAGAGAAAAGTGCCCCAGGGTTGGAAGTATGAAAGCTAGGGTTTCTAGAACCAGCTAAGCAACCAGAGGATGTGAAGTGTGAGGTCTCCAAAGCAAGAGAGACTTGCCCAAGGCCACCAGCCACCCACACTGAGCTAGGGTGACAATGCCCATGCTGGTGCCTGCATCGCTGAAATCTTCCAGCAGCTGTGGCTGCTTTGTCTCCTGCTCAGCTCTGAGCCTGCGGCTGGACACGCCATCTGCACCTCTCATCTGGACCTTCAATTATACACTAGCTTATACTGATCAGCATTGCTTGTCTGAGTGAGCTGCATCCCCCCAAGGAGATTATCACTTCCTTGACGCTGGGGGCCCAGGCCCTATTTGCCACACTGCCTAGCACCATGCTTCGTAAGGTTGTTGATTCCACAACTACAGGCTACACTGGAAAGAGCGTCAGACTTGATGACATGAAGCATAAATATTCTTGTTTTACAGATAGGAAAACTGAGGTCCAGAGAGGGTACAAGCTTGCCAAGAGTCACTGAGTGAGTTAGTGACATGCTAGGGACTCCAGCACACACCTCCTGGTTTGGAGTTCAGTGTTCTTTGCTGTATAGAGTATCATCTCTGGCTAATAAAGGTGACATTTTGCCCAGTGGTAACTTATCTCCATCAGCTCTTCACTAGTCAATTCTGTAGAATACCGTCAGAACTGGGAAACCTGGAACAAGTGATGTATTGGATGATTATTTACTTGACCAAAAATAGAACTCTTTGCTTTGCAGATAGACTCCTTTAGGCAGCAAGATCATGTACAGTATAAGATCAGGTTCATTTCAAGAAGCACTGTGAAATTCACACATGCTTCCTGGACCAGACCTATAGGTGAGGACTATCTCTATGATGCATGTGATTTAAGCAAGGGGCCAGCAAACTATGCTTGCAAGTGAAATCTGGTCCAGCATTTGCTTTTGCAAATAAAGTTTTATTGGGACACAGCTAGTCTTGCTCATTTATGTATCATCTATGGCGGCGTTCACAATAAAATGGCAGAGTTGAGTAGTTGCAACAGAGACTATATGGTCTGCAAAGCCAAAATACTTATTAATTGGTCATTCACAGAAAAAGGTTGCTGATCCCTGATTTAGAGAATTCCACCATGCACATATATTTTCTTTCTCAGTCTTTGTTTCTTAGTCCCTTTGTCTCCCTGCCCTCCACCACCACTCCTGGCCCACTACATTGATTACCACAGTATTCTGTTCTGAGGAAAGACTCTACCTGACCACATCAGATACGCCTTCATAACAGTCCATTTTCCTTATAGAGAGCCAGAGGCTCAGGGAGCCAGCACCCACTCTAGGACTAAATTGTAAATCTCTGACCAAACAGATACTGTTACCCAAAATAGGATTTTAACTGGTTTATTCTGGGGCTCAAAATGTTTTAGAGGGAAGGGGAATGTGGGAAACAAGAACAAATATTTCTTGAGCACCTTTGAGTGAGCCCTGAAACCTTCTATCTCTAGACTTGCTCACTCTGTGAGGTAGGGGTCAATAGCTCCATTTTATACAGAGGTTAAAAGCTCATCCAGGGCTACACATGGAGGAAGAGATAACAAGGTCAGGATTCAAAGCCAGGTATGGCTGATTTTAATGCCAGTTCTGTTTCTCTCACAGGATGTGCTAAGGAGAGAGACCTAGGTAGTAAAACCTGTCAGGACGTTTCTTTCTCCTCCTAAACTCTCCCCATCATCAGCCCCAGGTGTGTCCTTCTCTGCAATGAAGCCTCTTAGCCTTAGTACAATCACACGGAAAAGTAGTGGCAAAACTGGAACTGGAAACCATGTGCCTGTCACCATCAGATTATCCAAAACCCAACTGCCTTCTGAGCACTTCAAAGATGGCAATGGTTGAATGCATGGATGCAAGCCCACATACCCACAGATTTCGGGAACAGAACTCAGATCCCATTTTCAGATGGAATTGAAGGGAGTGTGGTTAATTAACGTGGAGTTCCAAAAGCTATGAGAGAAGCATTCTTAACCAGCTTAGGGAGTCAGCCTTTTCTAGTATGTTCATCTTTTTCTTCCCCCACCTCACTATACTTCTTTATCTCCTTTGTGTCACAGCCAGCCTGGCTCTCACGGCCCTCAGCAGACCATAGGCAACTGCTGACTCACTGCATTTCCTGAAAGCTCACAGAGGCAGAGGAGAGAGCTGGGGAGGATAGGAGCTCAGGCAGGCCTGGGGGTGGGGAGAGAAGAAGAAAGAGTAATCAGCACAGTCAAAGGGGATGGCAGAAGCCACTCTAATATCAGAGGTACACACCGTCTCCAAAAAGAGGAGCAGGAAAAGGGAGAAGCACTGGGCATAGGGGATACAAAGAGGATTCTCACAGGTGCGCAGTCTGCAAAGGTGAGCTGAAGCTGGAGGCCAAGCACATTTCAAGACCAGTGATTCTCACAGATACACAGTCCCACTGACATTTGAGTGAGACAGGATCTCAGAGATCAAATACAACCAACTCTCTCCCCTGCTCTCCCATGCTGCAGATGAGAACAAAGGCCTGGACAAGTAGCATGACTTGGCTAGGGTCACACAGCAAGTCGGCAGTAGATCTGGGATAGGGCTCTTGCCTCACAGACTCACTCCACTGACCCTACGTCTGTAACTTAGCTCAGTCACAACTTCTCCCCAGAAGTAGCATGATATAACTGAAAAAACTTTAGAAACCTGGTTTCAAATTGTAGTTCTACCACTTACTAGCTGCAAGATCTTTACAAGTAATTTAACTTCCTTCGGCTCCACTTAGGGAGCCCTGGTGGTGCAGTGGTTAAGTGCTCGGTTGCTAACTGAAAGGTTGGCAGTTCGAACCTACCTGCTGCTCCATGGGAGAAAGATGTGGCAGCCTGCATTCATAAAGATTTACAGCCTTGGAAGCCCCATGGGGCAGTTCTACTCTGTCTTATAAGGTCGCTATGAGTATGAATGCATAAAAGTAGCTTTTTTTTTTTTTTCTTTTACAATCTTAGGTTGGTTTGTGTTTCCAGAGCCTAGAAGGAAGAGTGCCAGATATGTAGTTGTTGTTGTTAGCTGCTGTGGAATCAACCCCTGAATCATGGTGACCCCAGGCACAATGGAACAAAATGCTGCCTTGTCCTGTGCCATCCCCATGGTCAGTGTCGGACTGGGCCATTGTGATCCATAGGATTTTCACCGGCTGATTCTCAGAATTAGATTGCTAGGCCTTTCTTCCTAGTCTGTCTTAGTCTGGAGGCTCCAATGAACGCTGTTCAGCTTCATAGCAACACTCAAACCTCCACTGACAGACAGGTGGTGGCTATGCATGAGGTGTACTGGTTAGGAATTGAAACTGGGTCTTCCAACATGGAAGAATTCTACCACCAAAAACACCAATGCCTCAGCACCAGGTATATAGTTAGTGCTTAACAAATATCTATGATAAGGAAGGAAGGGAGGGAAGGGGGAAGGGAGAGAAGAAAGGAAGGAAGAAAGAAAGTAAGGAAGGTAAGGAGGAAGGCGGGAAGAAGGGAGGGAGGAAGGGCTCATTAGGGAATAGCTGGGAAAAAATAGCAGACTGTCATGGGGAAAAGGCTGACGAGAAGAAAAAATAAAAAGAGAGAAGGGAAAGAAAGGAGATAGAAAGAGGGGAGAGAACAAAAAACAATGATAAGGAATAAAGAGAAGGAGGCAGGGATATAGCAAGGCGGGAACAGAGGAAGGAAGAGAGAACAAAAATAAAAAGAATAGAAACTGAAAAAAAAGAAGGGAGTAAGTAGAACAAAAACAAACAAATAAGCAAACCCAGGATCCTGAGGAGGAAGAGGAAGATGTGATGGAAACAAGAGGTAGAAGAATAGGGATGCACTATTACTGAAAACACCACAAGTCTGTCAGTTTGTCATACTGTGGTGGCTTTCATGTTGCTGTGATGCTGGAAGCTATGCCAGTAGTATTTCAAATACCAGCAGGGTCACCCACAGTAGACAGGTTTCAGCAAAGCTTCCAGACTAAGACTAGGAAGAAGGACCTGGCAGATTACTTCTGAAAAAACTGGTCAGTGAAAAACTTAAGAATAGCAGTGGAACATTGTCTGATAGTTCCAGAAGATGAGTCCCTCAGTTTGGAAGGCGCTCAAAATATGACTGGGGAAGAGCTACCTCCTCAAAGTAGATTCTGCCTTAAGAATGTGAATGGAGAAAACCTTTCATAATCTTCATTTGCTGAGGTGGCATGACTCAAAATGAGAAAAAACAGATGCAAACATCCATTAATAACCAGAACATGGAATGTAGGAAGTATAAAACTAGGAAAATTGAAAGTCATCAAAAATAAAATGAAACACTTAAAGACAGATATCCTAGGCATTAGTGAGCTGAAATGGACGGGTATTGGCCACTTTGAATCAGGAAATTATATGGTCTGCTATGCCAGGAATGACAAATTGAAGAGGAATGTCATTGCATTCATCGTCAAAAAGAATATTTTAAGATCTATCCTGAAGTACAGTGTGGTCAGTGATAGGATAATATCCATATGCCTACAACGAAGACCAGTTAATATGACTATTATTCAAATTTATGCACCAACCACTCATGCCAAAGATGAGGAAAGTGAAGATTTTTACCAAATTCTGCAGTCTGAAATTGATCAAACATGCGATCAAGATTCATTGATAATTACTGGTGATTGAAATGCAAAAGTTGGAAACAAATAAGATGGATCAGTAGTAGGAAAATATGGCCTTGGTGACAGAAATGACATCAGAGATCACATGATAGAATTTTGCAAGACCAATGACTTCTTCATTGCAAATACCTTTTTTCAACGACATAAATGGTGACTATATACATGGACCTTGCCAAATGGGAGACACAGGAATCAAATTGACTACATCTGTGAAAAGAGATGATGGAAAATCTCATTATCATCAGTTAGAACAAGGCCAGGGGCCAACTGTGAAACTGACCATAAATGGCTCATATGCAAGTTCAAGCTGAAGCTGAAGAAAATGAGAACAAGTCCACCATGGTCAAAATAACATTGAATATATTCCACCTGAATTTAGAGACCATCTCAAGAACAGATTTGATGCACTGAACACCAATGACCAAACATGAGATGAGTTGTGGAAAGACATCAAAGTCATCACACATAAAGAAAGCAAAAGGCACTAAAAAGACAGGAAAGAAAGACCAAAATCAATGTCAGAAGTGACTCTGAAACTTGCTCTTGAATGCCGAGTAGCTAAAGCTAAAGGAAGAAATGAAGTAAAAGAGCTGAACAGAAGATTTCAAAGGGTGGCTCAAGAAGACAAAGTAAACAATTCTAATGAAATGTGCAAAGACCTGGAGTTAGAAAACCGAAAGGGAAGAACATGGTCAGCATTTCTCAAGCTGAAAGAACTGAAGAAAAAATTCAAGCCTCTAGTTGCAATATTGAAGGATCCTACAGCAAAAATATTGAACGATGCAGGAAGCGTCAAAAGAAGATGCAAGGAATACACAGAGTTTCGGTACTAAAAACAAATTGGTCGACATTCAACCATTTCAGGAGGTAGTATATGAGCAAGAACCGATGGTACTGAAGGAAGAAGTCCAAGCTGCACTGAAGGAAATGGTGAAAAACAAGGCTCCAGGAATTGACAGAACACCAACTGAGATGTTTCAACAAATGGATGCAGCACTGGAGGTGCTCACCTGTCTATGTCAAGAAATTTTGAAGACAGCTTCCTGGCCAACTGACTCGAAAAGAGACACATTTGTGCCCATTCCAAAGAAAGGTGGTAGAAGAGAATGGGTAAATTATCGAACGTTATCTTTAATATCACACACAAGTATAATTTTGCTAAAGATCATTCAGAAGCAGTTGCAGCAGTACATGGACAGAGAACCGCCGGAAGTTCAAGCTGGATTCAGAAGAGGACGTGGAATAAGGGATATCACTGCTGATGTCAGATGGATCTTGGCTGAAAGCAGAGAATACTAGAAAGATGTTGACCTGTGTTTTATTGACTATGCAAAGGTATTCAACTGTGTGGATCATAACAAATTATGGATAACATTTCGAAGAACAGGAATTCCAGAACACTTAATTGTGTTCATGAGGAATCTGTACATAGACCAAGAGGCAGTCATTCGAACAGAATAAGGGGGATCCTGTGTAGTTGGAAGTCAGGAAAGCTGTGTGTCTGTATGCTGAGCAAATGATCTGAGAAGCTGGACTATATGAAGAAGAATGGGGCATCAGGATTGGAGGAAGACTCATTAACAACCTGTGATATGCAGATGATACAATCTTGCTTACTGAAAGTGAAGAGGACTTGAAGCACTTACAGATGAAGATCAAAGACTACAGCCTTCAGTATGGATTACATCTCAACATACAGAAAGCAAAAATCTTCACAACTGGGCCAATAAGTAACATCATGATAAACAGAGAAAAGACTGAAGTTGTCAAGTATTTCATTTTACTTTGATCCACAATCAATGCCCATGGGAGCAGTGGTCAGGAAATCAAACGACATGTTGCACTGGGGAAATTTGCTGCAAAAGACCTCTTTAAAGTGTTGAAAAGCAAAGATGTCACTTTGAGGACTAAGGTGCACCTGACCCAAGCCATGGTGTTTTCAGTCGCCTCATATGCATGCAAACCTGGACAATGAGTAAGGAAGACCAAAGAATTGACGCCTTTGAACTATGGTGCTGGCAAAGAATATTGAATATATACCACGGACTGCCAGAAGAAGGAACAAGTCTGTCTTGGAAGAAGTACAGCCAAAATGCGCCTTAGTAACAAAGAGCTTCTAAGGAGCATTTTGGCTGTACTTCGTCTCATGTACTTTGGACATATTATCAGGAGGGACCAGTCCCTGGACCAGTTACCCGGCTGGTAAAGTAGACAGTCAGTGAAAAAGAGGAAGGCCTTCAACGAGATGGATTTACACAGTGGCTGCAACAAATGTGCTTAAACATAGCAATGATTGTGAGGATGCCGCAGATCGGGCAGTGTGTCGTTCTGTTGTACATAGGGTCACTATGAGTCGGAATCAACTCACCTGCACCTAACAACAACAACATTAGTGGAAAATGAGTAGAGGCGAGAGACAAAGCAAGTAGCTTTGGCATTCAGCTGGCAGGAAGGCCAGGGAAGGGAAGAGTAGCCCCAGTATCCTCACTACCCTGAAAACAGAGCTGGCCTTCTGGAGTGTATGGAGGCACTGGGCCAAATCGTTTATCTAGCGTCTTGTGGTTTGCTTTTGCTCTTTTTTTTTTTTTTTTAACTTTAACTCCAATTTACGAGGGGCACGCTCAGTGATGGATGTTTTTCCAACTAGCTGTAAATAGCCTGGTTGTGCAGAGGAGACCCACTGACTTCCCCAGCCCTACTTCTGGCTGCTGGAATGGGGGAGGAAGAGGGCAGGTCAAGAATCATTGATCACATACTTCCAAATCTCCAATGCAGGAGACACCAGAAAGCTGAGGAGTAGGAGGGAGTGGGAGAGTGTGAGAGGCAAGCCCAGTTATTCCAATGGCTGCAGAGGCTGCTAAACCTTCCCAGGTAATATGTCAGGGGAGATACTCCCCACACATGGCCTTTTCGGTGATAGACCTTGGGGGTAGGAAGATATGGTAAAATAACAAGAATTGTACTGAATCGACTTTATTTTGCCCTTATAATATATACTAGGCACTATGATACATTTTTTGTATACCTTAACTAAATTTCACCCCTAATCCTAATAGGCCCATTTTATAGATGGGCAAAGCGAAGCATGTTGTTGTTAGTTGCCGGGGAGTTGGCCTCAGCTCATAGTGACCCCACGCACAAGGGGATCGGACTGTTGTGACAACTTTCAGAAGTAGATCACCAGGCCTTGTATCTGAGTCTGTCTTTGTCTGGGTGCTCTGATGAAACCTGTCCAGCATCATAGCAACACCCAAACCTCCAGTGATAGAGATGGTGGCTGGTTGTACCTGAGGTGCATTCGCTGGGAATCGAGCCCAGGTCTCCTCCATGGAAGGTGAAAATTCTACCACTGCCCCCAGGTGAAGCCTAAACCCATTGTTGCTCAGTCCATTCCAACTCGTTTCCAAGGCTGTAATCTTTTATAGAAGCAGACTGCAACATCTGTCTCCTGCAGAGTCGCTTGTGGGTTCAAATCCCCGACCTTTCAGTTAGCAGCCGAGCACTTAACCACTGCACCACCAGTGCTCCCTAAGTGAAGCCTAAGGAAGTTAAATAACTGCTTAACATCTTACAACTAGTAAATGGTAGAACTACAATTTGAACCCAGGTTTCTTAATTCTGAAGTTATATCATGCTGCCTTTGGCAGAAAGATCTCACCTTCTAAAACTTCAAAATTAACACATAACTTTTAAATTGGTAGTTCAACTGCTTGTCAATTCAACCACTACTCAACTATAATAACTAAAATCTCTGAGACTTTCCAGAGACACTTCAGTTGATCTGTGTAACCTTACTGTGAGGTTGGAAGATTTTTTTTTTTCTACTAGGATCATAGGCATTTCAGAGGTGCAAGGGGCATCCAATGCATTGAGCCCATTTTGCACTCACCTTCCCTCAACATGCAGATGAGCGAAAGCAGCCCAGAGAAGCTATGTGATCTGTGCTCTTTGGTGGTCTACCCTTCCATGGGTGGGGTTCATGCAGGATAATTTGCTGAGGGATATTCCCCTCCCTGCCCCAGCCACTTCTTTTGCCCACTTCTGTGCACTGGTGGGATGCCATAAACCCTGCAACATGCCTTGATCAGCTGCCTGAATGTTTGCAAGCAGATACTAACTTCTTTCTGATTGGTGGTCAAAGCCCATGGATGTGCCCCTAATCACTAGCATGGAATACATGTTTGTAACCCCAGGTCGTCTTCTAACAATGTAATCTTGAATTTGCTGCTTCTGCATTCTTATAAAATGCTCAGTAATGCGAAATTGGAAATGCTGGTGGTGTAGTAGTTAAGAGCTACGGTTGCTAACCAAAAGTCGGCAGTTGGAATCCACCAGGCGCTTCTTGGAAACCCTATGGAGCAATTCAACTCTGTCCTATAGGGTCATTATGAGTCAGAATCGACTCGATGGCAACAGATTTTTTTTTTTTTTTAATGTGAAATTCCATTCACAGGCGATTGCTTGACATAGGCTGTATTTTACCTAAAGAGCAAGTTTAATCATCAGAGAACTGTGAACCTGGGCACCAGGTTTACACCTTACAGAGTTCAGCTCCAGTATTTTTATATTGCCTTATACTAAGTGCTATTGTGAGAAGTAATTATTCATTGATACTTATTTCATCTCTTGAAGACAACGTCTAGAAAGTCATACTGTGTCCTGTTTATAGGGACAAACTGGAGAACTTTCTCTCTGGCCTCAGTATCAGATAGAGTTTCCTGAACAAATGCTTGGTTCTATCCCACAAGCCCTGTGAATTGTACTGAAAAGTATGTTTCCTCTTCTGCACCTTGGCTGCTAGGAAGCTCCTTCTAAGAATTCCACAACATGGTATGTCATGAATTAACCTTCATCGATCTAACCCGAACTTGAATTATTTTCCTTTTAATCTAATCCCCTTAGTTATTTCATTTCCTGTGCTGCAATTTTTTTTAATGCATAAAATTTAAAACACTGCCCCATATCCTTTGAGGGATGAAGTGGGAAGAAAGTAAATAAAGAATGGAGGGGCAAAAGACATAATGAAGATCACCAGTCCAGCCAGGGGCCCAGATGCTGAGCTCAGGACCAGGTTGAAAAATAGATTCAGTATTTGCCACTATGCTATGAGTTGGAATCAACTCGACAGCAAGGGGTTTATTGATCACAAAACTTATTTCCCAGGCTTTCCTACTGCAAACCATGGTTCTGAAACCTTCCCAAGAAGTATGGAATCAGGTGTCCGTTACCTTTGCTGCGGTGACGACTGCGGTACTGCTCAGTGTAGAATGTCAGCTGCGTTTCGTCATCTGCCTCTGAACCTGATGTCCCTTTGGTTCTCCCAAAGCTGATGCCCCCTGCAAGGAAGCAAAAGTCATCAGTCATCCTTCCAGGCCTCAAAAGATTGTTAAATCCCTCAACCATCCCAAAGACCAGCAACCACATCCCCCAGACTTCTCTCTGTAAATCTCAAATGGCCCAGGAGGCTGCATGATGAATGGAAAGCATTCAGGCTATGCAGTGAGGCAGATCTGGGTTCCAACCACGGCTCGGCAGCATCCTGGCCATGTGACCTTGAGAGGAGACACCCCATCTTTCTGAGCCCTGGGTGCTTTATTTCAAAGTAGGTTCAATAACTATTAACCTCGTGGGGTTGGTTTGGAGATTAAAGGAGATATGATATATAAAATACCTGGTCCATGGTGAGTACTACATAATTGATAGCTATTCTTGCTTAGTATTACGAGCCCACCTCTAAGAAAATACTCCAGGCAACATAATTTCACAAACATTTCAATCAAATGCTTACTATATGCCAGGCACCAGGGAAAAAAGATAAATATGGCCCAGTCCTTGCCAGCCAGGGGACCATAAGCTACTCAGGGGACAAGTGGAATCCTAAGGAGCCTTAAAACTAATTCATGGCCTATGTCTACCATGCAATGTGGTACTAGGAATATGGAGGGGAGTGCAATCCACTGCAACAAGGAGGTCTGTGAAGGCTTTGTGGAAAAGGAAAGATTTAAGTCAGAGTTTGAAGGACGGATGGGGCTTCAGAGGTAGAAAAAGGCATTCAAAGAGAGGAAACAACTAGAGTAAAGACCCAGGGATGAAGAATGTGAGGCTCCATCTTGTCGGGCACTGGCTGGGAAGGACAGCTAGAGACACATGGTGGAGGGCCCTGAATGCCAGACTGAGGACCGGGGCCTTAAGCTGCATGTCATGATGGTTCCTGAGCAAGAGAATGAGTTGATCAGCTGCATGTACCAGGAAGGACACTCTGGTGGCACAAAGAACTTGGAATGGCTTCCAAGCAGGGCGAGCATTTAGGAGGCTCAGTGATGATCCAGCTGAAAGCAGATGGAGGCCAGGGTGAGGGCAGGGGCAGTGAATTAGTGAGAAGGAATGGGTCCAAGAAGTGCTTCAGAGACAAACTCAGAGGACCATGGAGGAGAAAAGGGCAGTGTGTTTATGCCATGAGTTTATCACAAAGATGACAGATAAAGAAAAATGGCTAGAAACAAATATACCAACACTGTTGTTGTTATTAGCTGCTGTAGAGTCAGCCCCAACTCATGGCAGCTCCATGCACAAAGGGATCAGACCACTGTGATCTATAGGATTTTCACTGGCTGTTTCTTTTTTTAGGAGTAAATCATCAAGCCTTCCTTCTCAGTCCATTTTAGCCTGGAAGTTCCACTGAAGCCTGTTCAGCATCATAGCAACACGCAAGTCTCCACTAACAGACGGTTGGTGGCTGTGCATGAAGTGCACTGTCCAGGAATCGAACCCAGGTCTCCTGCGTGGAAGGTGAGAATTCTACCACTGAACCACCAATGACTCATATGCCAACCTTAATAGTAGTTAATTCTAAAGGGAGGGAATGTTGGTAATTTTTGGTTTTCATCTCTGTGCTTTTCTGTATTTTTTAATTATTATTTATTTTTTTTTAAGAACAAGATACGGAAAGAGAGAGAATAAAGAATTGGTAAACTCTTTCCCCAGAGAGGAAACAGCAAGGGTAGTGCTTCAGAGAATGTTGAGGGGGTGAGTGGATGGGCAGGGGAGAACAAGGACTTTGGTTTTGAAAAAAATATTTAGTCAGTGGGGCTTCATACATCTGTATGAATAGACTATCTCTGGGAGGAGACTGGAGAATCTTGCAGAAGTGGTTGTCTTGAGGATGGAGAATTAAGTGGCTGGAGGACAGAGGTGGGAAGGAGGTTACTTTTCCCTATAAATCCTTTGTATCTTTTGAATCAAATATCATGTGAGCATATTACTTATTCAAAATTTCCACCTGAGGAAAAGAAAAACATACATTAGGGGGAAATGTTATTCAATTCACCAGAGGATTTACTGTGTAATTTCCTCCAGCAGGGGATTTGAAATGATGTTCAGTATGCAGCCACTCTTTCTTCAATATGGTTATTGTGCATTCATTCATTCCAGCAACAATCTACTATCCAGTAATCTACTATGTGCCTCCAAGCTTCGCATGTATTATTGCATACAATCCTCATTAGATATACTTGGTGGGGGGCATTGCTGGTTCAGTGGTAAAGTTCTTGCCTTTGATATTGAAGACCCAGTTTCGATTTTCAGCCAATGGGCTACATGTACAACCACAACCCATCTGCCAGTGTTGCTCTGATGCTGAACAGGTCTCAGTGGAGCTTCCAGACAAAGACAGACAAGGAAGAAAGGCCTGACAATCTACTTCTGAAAATTAGCCATGAAAACCCTATGGATCACAATGATCTGAACTTTTCGTGAATGGGGTTGTCATGAGTCTGGGGCCTACTAGACAACAGCTAACAACAGCAACAATTAATAAACTAGATAATAAAAGAAAGACTTGTTTGTAGATACATGAGACTAAATGGGCAGCTCCTGTCCAGAGGCGAGATGAGAAGGCAGAGAGGGACAGGAGCTGGTTGAATGGACACGGGAAATCCTGGATGGAAAGAAGCAGTGTGCTGTCACAGTAGAGGGAGAGCAACTAGGGTCACATAACAATGTGTGTATAAATTTTTGTATGAGAAACTAACTTGAATTGTAAACTTTCACTTAAAGCACAACAATGAAAAAAAAAAGACAAAAAGACAATATAAAGCTACAATAATTATGAGTATGGTTAAAAAAAAAAAAAAAAAGAAAGACTTGTTTGGGCAGAGTTACTTGCCTAAGGTCACGCGGCTGATAAGTAGGGAGTCAAGGTTCAGGGCTAGTCTGTCCAGCTCCCAATGTGGAGTCTGTAGTATACAAATTGCTTTTCTGGAAACAACTCAGGAGGAAACTTTGGGAGAGCAGATTTGTCCTTCCAGCTTCCAGCCCCCCACCAAGTATACTGTAATGAGGATTGTATGCAATAAAGTATACAAATATTAGAGTCGCACAGTAGATTGCTGGATAGTAGATTGTTGCTAAGCACTGTGGTTTGAGTTTGGTATATATCATTGCATTCCAAACTCATATTACCCCTGGGGGAGTATTATTGTTCCCACTTTACAGAAAAGGCAACTGAGGTTCAGAAGACAAAAATGATTTTCTAATAAGGAGCGAAGCTGCAGTTTGAACCCAGCTGTGACTGATGCTCAAGCTCATATTCTTAACCATGAAGTGACACAGACTCTGGGTTTATTGCTCAGTTAAATGGAAATATTAATACCTAAGCTCCCTTCCTTTATACAGCATGTTCTAATAGATGGGAAATCACAAGGGACAGCAACATTTGGCATTTCCTCCCAAATGTGCCCTCAGCCATGGTCTGTCCCTGACTTAGTGCAAACCCTTCCCAATTCCTAGCAACTAAATAAAGCAGGTCTGCAGACAACAGGAGACTCCAGGCTCTACCAGAAGTGCTTCCTTGTTTAAAAGCTCACATTTGAAATGGAGTTGGCAGGGACCTCGTGGAACTTTTGGAAGAAGTGGGAGAGTGGCAGTCCCCAGAGGCCACCAGGGCTTCTTAACTTGCTATTACAATATTTTACTGTTACAAAAGAAAATTAAAGAAGAGAGAGAGGGGGGAGCGTGGACTTTTGTTTATCTAGGTGTAATTCTTGGCAAAGGGGAAAATGAGGGCAACTGATAAAGTAGGTCCCTCATGTACAGGGGACATCTGTCGGACCCTACTGTGTTTTGGGCAGCAGAGAAAAAAGCAGGGGTGTGTCCCTGTCAGGAGTCCACCCCAGACACTTCCCACATCCCGCTTTAGTGCAAACTCCATATTTTTTAACCCTCTCTCCATTCCTTCTTATTGTCCCTTCTTTCCCAAACAGATTCATCTCTCCCATGGTGAACACGGCATCATGATTCTTGCCCTACTAGGGCAGGCGAGAGGGGATGACAAAAAAGTCAACAGGCAATTCTAGTATAATAGTAAAAGTGAACACTTAAGTAGCACGGCCCACCTTCTAGGCATTATTTTAAATCTTTTGAATGTATTAACTTATTTAATTCTTAAAACAACCCTAGGAGGTAGGCTACTACTTTTATTCCCATTTTAACAGATGAGGAAACAAAGGGAAATTAAGTCATTTGCCCAGGTGACACAGTTTATAAATAGTAGAACCACCGTTAATCAAAACAGTGGCTTCAGAGTCTATCCCCTCAGTTTCTAAGTTAGTGGACAATAAAATATGGGTCAATATTCATTTAATACCCACAGCAGTCCCTGTAAGGAAGGTATTATGAACCACCCTCATCTCTCTCCGATGAGTATTAAGGGACTATTTTCAGAATGCAAACTGAGGCTGAGAGAGGATATCTTTAGACCAGCCCATCTGATAGAAAGATACTGCAATACACATACACAATTTTAAATGGTCTAGTAGCCACATTAAAAAGGTAAAAATAAACAGGTAAGATGGATTTCCAGAATATATTTTATTTGACCAATAAATCTAAAATATTATCATTTTAATGTGTAATTAACATAAATATATTATTACTGAAATATTTTATATTCTTTTTTTCCACAGTAAGTTTTCAAAATCCAGTGCGCATTTTATGCATACACTGAATTTACAGACCAACCACACTTTAAGTGCTCATCACATTGGACAGTACAGTTCTAGAGGCATGCATAAAAAATATTATTGAGTACGCAGTAAGGGCCAGGATCTAGGAACAGGAGAGAAAGACAAATAGATCACAGGTTCCACTAAACTGTTAAATCTTCTAAATGTGACTAAGATGAAAATGGTGGTCTTGAGATTCCATCAAACAACAGCTATGGTCCCTGCCTTCAAGGCACTTTGAGTCTAGTTGGTTTACGTTGTTAGCTGTTACTAACTTGATGGAGTTCCCATCAAGTTAACTCCAACTCATGGCTACCTTATGTACAACAGAAGGAACATTGTCCTGTCCTGCATCATCCTCATAATCTCATCTTTGATTCCATCATCACGGCCATTGTGCCAATATATCTCACCGAGGGTCTCCCACATCCTTGTTGGCCCTCTACTTCACCAAACATGATGTCCTCTTCTAGAGACTTGATACCTCTGATGACAGGTTGGACAATGTTCTTTTGTGATACATAAGTTTTCACTGACTAACTTTCAGAAGTAGCTTGCCAGCTCTTTCTTCTTAGTCTGATACCTATCCACCATGGATGGCCTGATGGTATCTGAAATATCAGTGGCATAGCTTCCAGCATCATAGCAACACACAAGCCACCACAGTATGTGGAGTTGGTTTATATAACCGTTTAATCCATGAACCATGGCAAGTAATGCACCTCAGGAAAAAGAAATTAACATACTAGAGTCAGATATGAGTTCTAATTCTATTTCCTACTAATTAGCTATGTGGCCTTGGGCAAAGCACCTAACCTCTCTGAGCCCATCTTTAAAAGGGGGACCATAACTCTAGTTCATATACACGGTCATTATGAGGAAAATATATGTCAACATTTAGCTCAGAGACAAAAGAAGTGGACTAAATGTTGACATACATTTATGCAATGCTTGCATGAATTTAAAAGAAGAAAAGGAAGCATTTGCTTGTGGGTGGTGACTCCCTGCCTGTTGAGGCATCCTGGGGAAGTGGTAGCCACCCAAGACATGATGCCTCTGAGGGTACACATAATCTGAAGAGGGCACAGGTCAATCATGAATGGACTTAGAGATGATTCAGATGTCTGGTAAAGGGCCCCCTCTGTTAGCATTTTAATATGAAATTGGTGATTTAGTGCACTAAAACGCAGCCATTAATTACATGAGTTGCTCAGGTATCTCACTTAGGGGCTGAGAGAAAGTGAGAATGGTCAAAGACTGGCAAGAGAAAAGAAGAGGCTATTTGTATGCTGGAACCAGCAGCTTCTCTGCCAGAGCTCCTTGTGTCTCTGGTTCTTCTGGTCCCGAATGGCAGTATGTAGCCATCAAGGAGAAGATGGGCTAAGGACATACCATGATGAGATAAGCACTGCACTGGGCACTTTATATACAACATCCCATCTACACCATATAACAAGTCTGAGAGGCAAGAATCATCCTCATTTTACTGATAGACAGTCCAAAGATCAGAATCTCGATGTTGCTTATACAAGATTACACAAATTACGAATGGCAGAGTCAAGATTTGAAACTAGCTTTTGTCTGATTCAAAAATCCTCTATTCTCATGGAAAGATAGATACTCATAAGAAAAGATACTCAAGGTCACTAGTCATTTGTAAATCAAAACCGCAATGAGATACCATGTCACATCCACTAGGGTAGTCACAATAAAAACAAAAACAACCAAAAAAAAAAAAAAAA